>NC_073627.1:56085873-56424623 GCF_029407905.1 Bubalus kerabau | reverse complement strand
CAGAAGTCTTCCTGCTGTAAGTACGAGGTAAGGATCCAACTGCATTTTCCCCCTGATGGCTCCAGTTAGTCTCAGCTCTGTTTCCCTGCTGTTTCCAGATGCCATCTTTCCCATACACCAAAGCCTTGAATGATGTCAGTCTATTTCTGGATTTTCTATCTGTTTCCTTGTCTGTGTAACCAAGCTCCAGCACCACACTTCTAATTTCTGAGCTTTTGTAACTGGTATTAATATCTGGTAGGGTTTCATCTTGTCATTACTCTCCTTTCTCGGAACTATCCTACAGACTCCTGACTTGCTTATTTCTTCACAGTAATTTTAAAAATTGTGGTAAATTATACACTGCATAAAAATTACTGTTTAATCCTTTTGAAGTGTACCATTCAGTGATACCAGGTGCATTCACATTATTGTACTACCATCACCAATATCCATTTCCAGAACTTTAAAACAGTTTTATTGGAATATAGTTGATGGGCTTCCTTGGTGGCTCAGCTGGTAAAGAACCTGCCTGCAGTGTGGGAGACCTGGGTTAGATCTCCGGGTTTGGGAAGATCCCCTGGAGAAGGGAAAGGCTACCCACACCAGTATTCTTACCTGGAGAATTCCATGGACTATATAGTCCTTGGGGTCACAGTCAGACACAACTGAGCGACTTTCACTTTTTATAGTTGATTTACAATGTTGTGTTAGTTTCAGGTGAAGAGCAAAATGATTTAGTTATACATATATATATATACTTTTTTTAGATTCTTTTTCAGTTCAGGTTATTACAAGATATTGAGTATAGTTCCCTGTACTGTACACAAGGTCCTTGCTAGTTATCTGTTTTATATATGTACTAGTGTGTATATTTTGCTCCAAAACTCCTAATTTATCCCTCTCCCCTTTCCTCTTTGGTAAATATGTTTGTTTTCCGTGTCTGTGAGTCTCTTTCTGTCCTGTAAATAAATTCATTTGTATCATTTTTTTATTTTTTAAATTATTTGCATGTGCGTTTAGCCACACTAAGTGGTTTCAGTTCATTTCAGTTCAGTTCAGTCGCTCAGTCACATCCAACACTTTGTGACCCCAAGAATCACAGCACGCCAGGCCTCCCTGTCCATCACCAACTCCCGGAGTTCACTCAAACTCATGTCCATTGAGTTGGTGATGCCATCCAGCCATCTCATCCTCTGTCGTCCCCTTCTCCTCCTGCCCCCAATCCCTCCCAGCAACAGGGTCTTTTCCAATGAGTCAACTCTTTGCATGAGGTGGCCAAAGTACTGGAGTTTCAGTTTCAGCATTAGTCCTTCCAATGAACACCCAGGACTGATCTCCTTTAAAATGGACTGGTTGGATCTTCTTGCAGTCCAAGGGACTCTCAAGAGTCTTCTCCAACACCATAGTTCAAAAGCATCAATTCTTCGGCGCTCAGCCTTCTTCACAGTCCAACTCTCACATCCATACATGACCACTGGAAAAACAATAGCCTTGACTAGACAGACCTTTGTTGGCAAAGTAATATCTCTACTTTTCAATATGCTATCTAGGCTAGTCATAAGTTTCCTTCCAAGGAGTAAGCGTCTTTTAATTTCATGGCTGCAATCACTATCTGCAGTTAATTTGGAGCCCCTCAAAATAAAGTCTGACACTGTTTCCACTGTTTCCCCATCTCTTTCCCATGAAGTGATGGGACAAGATGCCATGATCTTCGTTTTCTGAATGTTGAGCTTGAAGCCAACTTTTTCACTCTCCTCTTTCACTTTCATCAAGAGGCTTTTTAGTTCCTCTTCACTTTCTGCCATAAGGGTGGTGTCATCTGCATATCT
The DNA here is from genome assembly GCF_029407905.1 of Bubalus kerabau. NCBI lineage: Eukaryota > Metazoa > Chordata > Mammalia > Artiodactyla > Bovidae > Bubalus > Bubalus kerabau. The sequence goes on along the minus strand of NC_073627.1, from coordinate 56,422,812 downwards.
GAGGTGATTGATATTTCTCCCAGCAACCTTGATTCCAGCTTGTGCTTCTTCCAGCCCAGCATTTCTCATGATGTACTCTGCATAGAAGTTAAATAAGCAGGGTGACAATATACAGCCTTGACGTACTCCTTTTCCTATTTGGAACCAGTCTGTTGTTCCATGTCCAGTTCGAACTGTTGCTTCCTAACCTGCATATAGGTTTCTCAAGAGGCAGGTCAGGTGGTCTGGTATTCCCATCTCTTGAAGAATTTTCCACAGTTTATTGTGATCCACATAGTCAAAGGCTTTGGCATAGTCTGTGAGTGGTTTACAGGATCTTATTTCCTGCATCAGGAATCGAACCCATGTCCCCTGCAGTGGAAGTGCAGAGTCCTAACCACTGGACCACCAGGGAATTCCCCTGTATCATTTTTTTTAGATTCCACATTTAGATGATATCACATGGTGGGGCTTCCCGATTGATGCTAGTCATAAAGAATCCACCTGCCAATGCAGGAGATGCAAGAGATGTGGATCGGGAAGATCCCCTGGAGTAGGAAGTGGCATTCCACTCCAGTAATTTTGCCTGGAAAATTCCACAGGCAGAGAAGCCTAGAGGGATACAGTCCGTGGAGCCACAGAGAGTCAGACATGACTGAGCAACTGAGTGCACGTGTGTGCGCATGCGCGCGCACGCACACACACACACACACACACACACACACACAATCTGACTTCCTTCACTAAATATGATAATCTCTAGGTCCATCCATATTGCTGCAAGTGGCACTATTTCTTTCTTTTTTGTGGCTGGATAATATTCCATTGTATAAATGCCACAACTTTATCCATTCATCCAGAACTTATTTTCAATCATCTCCAACTGAAACTCTATACCCATTAAACCGTAACTCCTGTTCCCACCTCCCCCCAGAGCATAGAAACCACTGTTTTACTTTTTCTATGAATTGACTATTCTAAGCATCTCCCAGAAATGGAATCATATTGTATATGTCCTTTTGTGTCTGGCTTACTTCATTTAGTATAATGTTTTCAAGGTTCATCTACATTGTAGCATGGATTACGTCTTCATTCCTCATTATAAGTGAACAGTTTTCTATTGCATGTATGGACCACATTTAGTTTATCCACTTAACCCAGTGTATGAATGGACACTGGGTTGCTTCCACCTTTCGGCTATCGTAAATAACATTACTATGAACATGAGTGTAGCCAACATTAATTTCAAAATCAGTTTGTCCAAGTCCAGATACAAAAGTGTTTTTACTGCTTTTATAATTACCCTCTTTCCCCCCCCATACACATACCTCCCAATGGTCATTTATTATTTTGTTCAAATCACAGCACACTCTGGGCACCTTTTCGGACTCATCTTTCCCCACGGCATTGCCACCTGCGGGCTTGCTGCACAGCACGCATTACCTTTCTTCCAGTAAAGCTGTCTCCCGTCTTCTCCTTGGAATACCGTGTTTCCTTTGCTCTCTGCCCAGGACTCCAGCCACTGGCTTCAGGGATTGGTTACTGGGATTTGGGGTAGTCAATTGTTCTTCCTGCACTTACCTGCAGGTCTTACCCTCCTCTAGTCTCAGGGAGCTTCTAGAGGTCTCCAAACGTGCCCTGGCCTCCCTGACTCGGGAGGGCCCTCCTTGTCATTCACCTCCTGCAGTGGCTCCTCTGGGAAGCCTTTAGACTCTCCCTTGTCTGTAACTTTGGGGCCGCTGGCTTCCTGCCCCTGACACTTAGCTCCTCAGCCCCGTTTAGGAGCCATCTTTGCACTACCGGCTGTTCCCAGCTTGGGCTCCTGTCCCAGGCCTCTCGTGTCTCCATCATCCACTGTGTGTTTTTCACATAGTAGGTGCTGGTTTGAATTGAAATAAATGAAGATCATCTTCCTCTGCAAGCTTAGGCTCGAGTAAAGCAACTTGAGCCCTCCCACACCAGCCTAGGACTTCAAGGCATCATTACTGACATCATCCCACGGGGGACCTGTGAGGTCTGGGCACAGCCTACTTACCCCTTAAGGGCCAGCTCTGTGTGTCGATCCTGGTCACCTCTAGGGTGCTCTGTGTCCCAGGTCTCTGGGCCCGAGTTACCCCTTCCCCTGTCCAACTCTGTGACAGTGCTGAACAGCAGGACGCAGACGGGCTGCCAGTGGGCTCTCATTTATCCCTGACTCACTGCGTGCTGTGCTCTTTACTTCAGGTTGTAGTTCTCCTGAAAAGTTCTCTGCAGCCTGACTTTTTTGTGCACATGTGCTTGTATGATTCATTGCATTTCATGCCCATCTTAATTGTTTTTCTTTATTTCTAAATATTGAAAATTCACTTATTCGATGAATGTTTACTGAATGAATGTCCTTTCTGCTTGGCATGTGAATGAACACAGGAAAGATTTCTAATCTTGTGGATTTTGTATCCTTGTAGATCGAGCGAGAGAGCAGGCAATTAGCAAGGAAACAAAATAACCCAGCAATTTCAGAGAGTGAGAAATGCCAATAAAAAGCTAAAATGAGCTAGAAAATTATTTGGGGATAGGTGCAGAATAGTTTAGATTTTGGTGTTTCTGCTTCCTCCCTCTTATATCCTGCTTCCACGCTATTAGGAAGACCATGTACCACATGCAAAAAGCCTAAAGAGGCTAATTGAGCCCCTCAGCTGAGCTCCCAGTAGGAAATTTAAGGCAATGAACTAGAAAGCAGTGGGTGGGGAGGCAACTTAAGAGAGGTTGCTCAGAAAAGGTATTTTCAGGGAGATGGTATTTGAACTAAGACTTGAAAAGTAATAAGGAGATATCCATATAGTATGGGGAGAAGGAACAGCACATGCAAAAGGCCCGAGGAGGGAAATTCATTCATTTCATTTGAGAGGTGGTAGAAGACAGGGGCATGAGATAGGTTGGAAAAGCAAGCCAAGATCAGATTAGGTAGGGCTTTTTAGGCTACACCAAAGAGGTTGAGCTTCCCTGGTTGCTCAGTGGTAAAGAATCTGCCTGCAATGGGCTCAACCCCTGGTCAGGAAGATCGCCTGGAAAAAGAAATGGCAACCCGCTCCAGTGTTCTTGCCTGGAGAATCCCCATGGACAGAGGAGCCTGGCGGGCTACAGTCCACGGGGTCACAAAGAGTCAGACATGACTGAATGACGAAGTACAAAGGGGTTGAGGACACGTGAGAAGTACAAGTGAGGGATCTGATTTGTAAAGACCTCTCTGGCTACAGTGAGGGAACCACGTACTGGGAAGTCCTGTGGGGCAAGTCAGAGGAAGAACCAGTCTATGAATTGGATTCTCTTTGCAAAAATTTAACCTATGAAGGATGGCAACATTCAGAAGATATGTTGGGTATGAGACAGATGGGGTGACTCAAGTCTACAGAAGTCAAGTGGCTTGAGTGATTGCCTGGGACAGATGCTGGGATTCAGGAGGAACTCATGAATGCTCGAGGAGACTGCGGGGATGAGCAGCAAACACTCATTTACTTTAATTCCCCTTATTTTCCCCTCAGTCACCAGTTTGGTAAGAGGAGAATTTCAACCATTTGCAAATGATCCAAATGCCTGACTAACCTGCTTGCCACCCACCCCCACAAAAAGGAAGCCAGCCCCGGAGCTTGTACGCCTGCACTCACCACAATCATTTCTCTGTAACACAGCTCTTGTCATTGTACATTATACATGAATAACTAATCAACCAAACACAAACCCACTGATGAAGAAAAAAAAAACATGCCTTGGATCGAGAATGTGAGCGGGGTAAAAAAAAAAAAGTACTATTAATTTCCCTGGTCAATAACAAAAGGGAAGCAAACATGAGGGATATCTGGTCAGGGATCGCCTTTCTGAGCACTTCTAGGAAAAGAAACTTCCTGAGAGACAAGGAAAAGAGGAAGGCGTGCATGGGCTGACCATCTTTGGAGCACACCAAGACCATTCTTTTTCCTTCTGGCACAGTTAGCGTAAGAAACATCATCCCAGGCCAACCAACTGGCCACTGAAACTCCCATCTGTTGGTCTCACCAAATCCATCAGTTCATACAGTAACCAACCAGTATTGAAGTGAACTCCCAATGCTTTTGGAACTTTGATAACACATAGCATCATGCTGTTGTTTAGCTGTTAGTAGGCGTCCAATAAACGCACCCTTCCTCAAACTCGCTGAATGAAGTCTGTCTCTGCCTGCATCATTTCCCCAGAACATGCTTCTTAACCACTAAGGGGGAACCCCTCATCTTCACATCTAGGGGGTGGTCTGGAGCCTTCCTCCCCCTCCTCCTGGACTTTTTGACGGCATCTGACACGGTTGAGCTCCTTCAATTGTTTTTTCTGTCGCTGAGCTGGTTCTTATCTTTCCTCTAATCTGACTCTAATCTTTCCTCATTAACGGTCTCTCTGTCCTGATTGCCAGGGATCCTTTTTCCTCCTTTCACACTTGCACAAACATATGCCACAGACTCTGTTTCTCTCCAATCACTCTTCCCCTATAAGAAATGAATTACATCTCATATCAAATCCATGCATGTATCTTTCATCATCAGTCACATTTTATGCAAAGTACCTGTTTATGGGCTTATCTGCCCAACTAGACTGCAAGCTCCTCTTGATGCCCTGGGGCCTGGCACAGAGCTGGCAGTTGGTAGATGCTCTAGACACACCAGTCCAACTGGGCAGACTAGCCTTCAGACTACCCTTGCAGGTAGATTGGGTGCTCTATCATTCCCATTATACTGAGAGGGCACCCCCACTCAAATCTCAGGGAGTCTATATAGACATTGAAGACAGATTTCTGGTGCTAGCCACTAGCTTCTGCATCTTCGGGGCAATCATTGTGCTGATATTGCCAATCATAAAAGGACTGTCAAGTTAATCCTGATGCTGTCTAAACACCGGCGTCCAATCCTTTTCATGCTCTTCCAAACAGGCTTGAATTTGCCAGTGCCTCTTTTAAAATATAGCCTGCAGGACTGAGCATAAAACTGCATGTGGCATGAACCAGCAGCATGCTCTGGGATCATTGCTTCCCTCCTCACACTCTGCTGTTCTATTAATAGAGTCGAAGATTGCATTAGGGTTCTCAACAGCCTCCTTGCACTGTAGGATTGCATCAAGCTCGTGATCAGCTAACCCCCCGAGGTCTTCCTCATGAATGCCTTCTGTCAAGCCAGGCCTCCCCATCAGCCACGCAGGCAACTGATTTTTGGAATACTCATGATTATCTATGACCCAGACGAGAAGATGCCGAACCAGGTCTTGCCTTCCTTTCTCTAGTGGGACCTGCTGAGTGGGTGCCAGGCCTTGGGGGCCAGTTCAGAACCCAGAGGCATGTCCAGCCACTGTGGAGGGAACTTCGGGTGTCCGCAAAAGCGAGAGGATGGTGGTGAAATTCACTTTCGGGTTTGCTTCAGATAATTCTTAGGTCCATCCCTCCTCTCAGATTCTAGTCCTTCTCCATCTTGCTATAATTCTGGGGCTTTATACTCAGAGCCTCTCGCTCCTGCCACCCATGGACCCAGCCACACTTTTATTTCTTATGTCCTCTCCCAGCGATGTTATTTTTAGCATGAGTGTCTTACTCAGCAGTTTGCCCTGCAGTCTGGCCTCTACTGTCCTCGCATCTATTATCTTTTCTTTCCTCTGACTCTGTGTGTGTAGTATCATGTTTGGCTGCATAGACTGGCTGATTTCCACTTGCTCCAATGCCCCCCTTCAGCAATAACAGGGCGCCCCCCTCTCCTTCCCCTTCGTTCACTAGTTTTTCAGCCACTTGGAGTTAGCTAATTGGTAGTTGTAGAAACTGCAGAGTGGGCTACAGTGGTGAGTCTTGGTTTCATCTTCAGGAAACACCTAGAGCTGTGGGACCTGGGTCTCAGAATCTGAGAGCGGGGCCTTGAACCCTGCCATCTGGGCTCCGAGCGGGGAGCGAGCTTCTCTTCCCTCCGCCGGCAGAGGGAACCGGGATGCAGAGGTGCGGGCAGGCGCTCCCGGCATCCACCAGAAGAGGGGGTCAGACCCACGGTCCTCCAGAGTTTCTCCCACAGAAGTAGATCTTGTCTGGGTGGCCTGAAGACTCAAAGAGCAGAAGAGATGACTACAGCCACACTCCTTACTGCTGCTTTGGCCACGTCCAGTACTGTGTGATGGTAAAAAGCAAAGACTTTTGAATAAGCGGACCCAAAGTTGGTCCAGACTAACGGGTGAGTTTGTGGGCCTGAGCTACTCACTGGTTGCTGGTAAACTGGCGAGCTGATGGGGCCATGGGACTCGGTGGTGGAGATGACGTTGAGGACGTCTGCGATTCTGCAGAGCATGTGAGTTGGCGTGGATAGAGGGGTCCTGCATATCTCCAGCTGTGATATTTAGATTTCTGTTTGGCAAGGCAGGTCATGGAGTGGGTGGAGCATGTTCCCAAGTGGGGACAGAGGTGGAAGGGAAGGTGATGGTGGCATGGTCTCACCCACTTCCAGGTGGAGTTAAAAGGCGTAGCTGTTTTCTTGCGGCACCCCCCGCCCCCACCCCGCCCAACCTGGTGTCTTTCATCAAGACTAAGTTGGTAAGTGATTTGAAGAAGAAGAAGAAATGGAAGATTAAACCCAAGAGGCTGGAGAAAATGGTTTCCAGGTAGAGAGCACTGCTACTTCATTACTACCGTGGAGTGTTCACGGAGCCCACTGCCCACCCACCCGCCCAGGCAGTGCTGGGAGCCGGCCAGGCTAGGAGGCAAAGGGCCCAGTCACTGCCAAGCAGCGAAGACATTTAATAAAATATTTACCTACATGTATAAGAATAATGATGACAGAATGATAAAGTGCGAGCAGTTCAACAGCTTTAAGGCATGTGGGAGAGCAGCCCTGGGAGATTTTTAATGAGAACAGTGGCTTTCTGTTTAATTCCCGATGCTTCTCTCTTGCGCTTACCATACCACACTAAATAAGAGAGCTGTGGTTGGGGAGTGGGCTCGCCAGGATGGTGTCATCTGCAGGATGTCGTCACCCAGAGGGACTGGAGCCAGCCTCTCACCCAACCCCAAGCTACCATCCACTTCCTGCAACTTCTGAAGAATTTCGAGTTCCAACCCCAGTCCCCACGGTAGCTGCAAGGATACTCCGCTGTGGTCACTCAGTACATGATATTGATTTATTAGGGGTGCAACCTGTTCTCATTCAGCTAGGTGTGCAGGGAGCGTTCGCCCTGGTTACCCTGATAATTCTGAGTTGGAGATAAGGAAAGAGGAAGACAGAGGGAACAAAAGGGAACAAAGAGACTTCCCTGGTGGTCCAGAGCATAAGACTGTGCTGCCAATGCAAGGGGCATGGGTTTGATCCCTGACCAGGGAAATAAGATCCAAGATCTCATTCTGTGCAGTTTGGGCAAAAGATAAAAAAAAATAATAAAATAGTTCAGTTCAGTTCAGTCATTCAGTCGTGTCCAACTCTTTGCGACCCCATGAACCACAGCACGCCAGGCCTCCCTGTCCATCACCAACTCCTGGAGTCCACACAAACCCATGTCCATTGTGTTGGTGATGCCATCCAACCATCTCATCCTCTGTCATCCTCTTCTCCTCCTGCCCTCAATCTTTCCCAGCATCAGGGTCTTTTCAAATGAGTCAGCTCTCTGCATCAGGTGGCCAAAGTACTGGAGTTTCAGCTTCAACATCAGTCCTTCCAGTGAACACCCAGGACTGATCTCCTTTAGGATGGAATGGTTTGATCTCCTTGCAGTCCAAGGGACTCTCAAGAGTCTTCTCCAACACCACAGTTCAAAAGCATCAATTCTTTAGCGCTCAGCTTTCTTTATAGTCCAACTCTCACATCCATACATGATCACTGGAAAAACCATAGTCTTAATGGACATTAAAAGACAAAAATTTTTACATTTAAAAAATAAAAAAGATTTTAAAGACATTTTTAAAAATTAAAAAAAAAGAGAACAACCACAACACCAGGTGTCCAGCTGTGTCCAATGTGGAAATGAAAAAGGAAAGAAGGAAAATCTTTGACTAAACACATTCCTCTGCCTCCACGAAAGAGCTTTTTTGCATATCCCTTCCCAGTTTGGAAAAAAATAATGAAACAAAACTAATTTTCTCCATCTATTAAATAAAGGGAACTTTTATGCCTCTAAATGTATCAAACAAATAAACAAATTTAGTTAGAACTAAATAAATTACAGATAAAGATATTTGTGTTAGATCAGTAAAGAGTGTTTGAAAAATATAATTTTCCTTTCTCTCAGTCTCATACCGTCTGCCTTTTTTCATGCTTTTCCGATACTATATACCTCCAGTGTGATAGTCGGAAGGAAACTATCTTGGCTTTCCCACATTATGCTCAATTGCGTCTGAATCTTTTGCAACCCCATGGACTGTCGCCCACCAGGCTCCCTCTGTCTATGGGATTTCCTGGGCAAGAATACTGGAGCGGGTTGCCATTTCCTTCTCCAGGAGATCTTCCCCACCCAGGGATGGAACCCATGTCTCTTCTGTCTCCTGCACTGCAGGTGGATTCTTAATCACTGAGTCACCTGGGAAGCCGTTCTCATATTATACATTTCTAGAAGACTGATTTAGGATCTGACGCACATGCTTATTTTTTATTTCCTGGAAGAAAACAAACTAGCCCTGAATTTGAGCATGCTCAAAAGTCACAACACTTGAGAAAAGAAGCTATTTATTTATTTAAGGGAGCTACAAAGAGCCCATTACTTTCAGACAAGTAATTTATGCTTGGTGGAATTTTCATAAATAAAAATTCACTTTTACTAAATATTTTCTCGTGAAAAGTATGGTTTGCTTCTTTGGTGCAAAGTCTGCCATGTCTATTCTTAAGAGTAAGGCTTGTGAAGCTACAGGGAGACAGATAAAGTGAACAAACTCTTTTATCAGAGAGGCGCTTGGCCTGCCGGTGAAATGCAATACCAGAAAGTAAACAAAGAGCCTTTTGCGGAAAAAGAGTGAGTTTAAATGGATCTTGCTTTTCCAATTTGAAAACATGCTCATGGTTGTTAGTAACTGAGTCAAGACATTTAAATCGTACCTATAATTTTATATCTTGACAATGACCTTTTACAAGTGTGCAGTGGGGATAAGCAGATGAGCAAAGCGATGCTCCAGAAAGAGCATTGCAGGTAATTGAACATGAAATGTGTTGCAATCTGATAACATTAATAATATGCAATCCCTTCTTTATATCTAGTACACAGTTCATTTGGCCAGTCTAACTAAAGCACTCTGTAAACGTTAGCGCACGAATCTTGCAGCAAACCTATGAGGTAAGCAGCTCTGTTTTCATGCGTTTTTTAAGTATCTCTGTGAAGTGAAGTGAAAGTCACTCAGTCGTGTCTGATTCTTTGTGACCCCATGGACTACAGAGTCCATGGAATTCTCCAGGCCAGAATACTGGAGTGGGTAGCTTTCCCTTCTCCAGGGGATCTTCCCAACCCAGGGATTGAACCCAGGTCTCCCGCATTGCAGGTGGATTCTTCGCCAGCTGAGCCACAAGGGAAACTCAAGAATACTGGAGTGGGTAGCCTGTCTCTTCTCCAAGGGATATCTTCCCAACCAGGAATCGAACTGGGGTCTCTTGCATTGGAGGTGCGTTCTTCACCAACTGAGCTATCAGGGAAACCCAAGAATCTCTGTATTAGTCATTTATTCTGTGTAACAAACTAGTACAAAACTTAGTAGTTTCAAACAAGTATTAAATGTCTCTGAGGGGCAGGAATTGGGTGTAGCTTAGCTGGAAAGTTCTGGCTCCAGGTTTCTAGGGAAGTTCCTGTTGAGTGTGAGCGGGGGCAGCTATCATCTGAAGGCTGGGGTGGGGCTGGCAGATGCGGCTTTAAGGTTGTCTCACAATCCTGGCAGGCTAGTTCAGGTTGCCGACAGGAAACTGCAAGTCTTCTCCATGTGGGGCTATGTATCAGGCTCTTTGAGCATCTTGACGGCATGAAAGCTGGCTTTCCCTAGAGTGACCTGAGAGATGGAGCCAGGTGGGAGCCAGGTGCCTTTTCTGATCCAGCCTTGGAATTCATCCACCATCATTTCCTCCACATTCTATTCATCAGAACCCAGTGACTAAGTACAGCCCACATTGGGGGACCCGGGGTGGGAGTGGGAAGATTAGGCTCCGCCTCTTGCGGGAGGACCAAGATACTTTAAAACCATCATGACCCGCAGTTTACAGATGGGGTACTGGAGACTGAGGGTGGCTTTTCCGCTCAAGGTCGCCTGGCTACTAGAAGAACCTCCATGCGAGGCAGCAGAATGCTTTGTTTCCCTTCTGCTGTGCCATCCACACAGAAAACAAACCAGAAGACCCCACATTCCTGAAATCCCTGCACACAAATCCTGAATCTGCCTTTTTAAACCAGCCAAGATCTTGCAAAAGCAGCAGGCGGCTTTATGTTTGGAAGCAGATGAAATGGACACAAGATTGGAAGGTAGGAGTCAGCTTTCTTCTTAATCAGCTCAGCGACCTTGAAGGGAAAAAAACAAAACAAAACACTTCTCTCAGGGCTGGTTTCCTCCTTTGTCAAACAAGACTGGGCTAGCTGAGCGGTTTCCAAACCTAGCGGGCCACCAAAGTCTTCTGGGTAATAAAGGGCTCTCCGGCCTCACATTAACTCTACCAGGTCACAATCTCTGGGAATCCGTAGAATGAAAAAGCTCCCCAGGAGTCCCACGGACAGCTGTGCAGACAACTGGGAACTGTTCACCTAGATCACTGCTCATGTTTCGAGCTCTGACTTTACTTAACTCCTCCCATCTGACTGGATGTGCCCAGGTAAATCATTAGTTCCGGATCCACACTACAATTATCAGGGACATTTTTTTAAAAAAGATAAAGGAGATGTCTGGGGCTCTCCTCAGACAAAATAAATCAGACAATCTGGGGTGGGGCCCAGAGATTATTATGGTCGTTTGTTTCATCAGTGTCTTTTCAAATAGGCACGTTCAACCTCGGTGGCACATTAGAATCACTTGAGAAGTTTTAAAAAAGATCACTGCGCACCCTGTCCCCCAGAAAAATTAAATCAGAATCTTGTGGGTGGAACCAAGTATTTTAGTATTTTAACCAAGAACTTCAGTATTTTATGAAGTTCTCCAGGGATTATGGTGAATAGCTGCACTGACCACTATTTGCCTCATTTGAGATACTTCTAATGGTGCCTCACCAATAGACTATTGTTCAGAAAAAAAAAGATTCCAAAATCCTAGATGCCACAGTATTCTAAGAAAAAATGAATCTGGAGTGGAAGATACGAAAAATTAAATGGAAGTGAGTTTCCATTTCTGGCAATATGGCAGACTAAATAACTTCAAAATCCTCCTACTATAAATACTGGTTTATAAATAAACACCATGTATAAATATTGGTCGGAGAAGGCAATGACACCCCACTCCAGTGTTCTTGCCTGAAAAATCCCATGGACGGAGGAGCCTGGTGGGCTGCAGTCCACAGGGTCGCTTAGAGTCAGACACAACTGAGCGACTTCACTTTCACTTTTCACTTTCACGCATTGGAAAAGGACATGGCAACCCACTCCAGTGGTCTTGCCTGGAGAACCCCAGGGGCGGGGGAGCCTGGTGGGCTGCCGTCTATGGGGTTGCACAGAGTCGGATATGACTGAAGCGACTTAGCAGCAGCAGCATAAATATTGGTCAAGATGCAGTAAACACCCATTCAAATGAGCTCATGGGACAAAAGAAAACGTCTCTAGTGCCAGAAGCAAGAGGGTGATGACAGCAAGGAGGAGGTGAGCAAAGAGGAGGCCGTGGAGCTGGCTGCAGGCAGGTGTGCTTGGCCTTGAAAGGCTGGAATGGAAAGGAGCATCAGAATGGAAAGGAGACTGCAGTTTGGATCTGTTAAACTGGGGAGATGGAACCAAGATCCCCAGATAAATCTGGAACCCTCAAAGGGATGAATCACTACAGAAATAATTCACTGGAAGAAAATCTCCCTAGTGGCACAGGGAGACAAGAAATTTGTCTTGGCATAAGTTAAAAGTGGAGAGGAGTCTTTGCTGAGAATTTGGGACTATAGCCCAGTGTTCTGGGCTGTAATTTACCCAGAAACTGGAACTGAAATTTACCTCTCCTGTATGGTCCAGGAACCCCAAAGGTGAAAAATAAAGATAAAAATACTGACCCAACACTAATCTACAAAACATACATGGATACAATCCACCATAACCAAGATGTAGCAGATATGAGTTTCAAGAACCTCAAACAACAGAACTATCAGACAGACTGTAAAATAAGTAAGTTTAAAATCATCAAAGACATAAAGAACATTTGGAACCATGAGAAAATTATGTAACTATTAAAAAAAAAGGTAGATTTGAAAGATGACTAAACAGAACTTTTGGAAATGACACATCGAGTCATTGAAATGAAAAGCTCAATGGATGAGTTACACAGCAGGTTAGACATAGCTAAGGAAAAAATAGCAAATGGATCTGAAGAAAATGTTTAAGAAGCAGCACAAAGAGTCAAAGTGATAGAAGGTTTCAGAGAAAAGTTCAGGGTATATTTCGCAGAGGGGCTTCTCAGGTGGCTCAGTGGTAAAGAATCCGCCTGCCAGTGCAGGAGATACCGGAGACTTGGGTTGGATCCCTGGATCAGGAAGATCCCCTGGAGGAGGAACTGGCAACCCACTCCAGTATTCTTGTTAAAATTCCATGGACAGAGGAGCCTGGCGGGCTACAGTCCATGTGGCCGCAGAGAGTAGGTCACAACTGAGCGACTGAGCACACACACACACATACTGCATAGAAAGACAAGGTGCATTACACACCTAATATGAGCACAGAAGGACAGAACAGAGAGAGTGCAAGAGAGACGGGATTTACGTAGACGATGGCTGACAGTTTTACAGATTTGATCAAAAACATGCATGCTGAGATTTTTGGATATGCAGTGAATCTTGAACCATATAAATAAAAGAGATTCACACCTGAACACAGCATGGTAAGAATGCAGGAAGCCAAAGACAAAGAGAAAAATCTTAAAACCAGAAAGAAAAAAGATTACGGACAAAGGAATGACATTTGGACTGACAGCAAATGTCTCAACAATAAATAAAAACAAGAAGACATGACATATATTTTTTTAAAGTGCTAAAGGGTAAAATAACTTTCAATCTAGAATTCTACACCCAGAGAAATCATCATTCAAGGGTAAGAGTGAAATAAGACAATTTTATACTAATGCAGAAAGCATGTCACTCAGATAACCTCCCCCCAAACCCCCAAAACTATTAAAGGATATGTTTCAAGGGAAAGGGCTGGTACCTAGAAAAAGGGGAGAAAAAGGTGCCAGAAACAAAGATGAAAAAATTGGTAAATACGGGCAAATCTAAACAATGTATAAAACTGAGACGACAACAGTGATTAAATTTAGGGGTATAAAAACCAGGTGGGTCTAAAATAAGAAGCAATCACATGTAAGAGGGAGAATGCAATTGAAGTTGAATAATTAATTCTCTGCTTGGTTTTAGAGTTTTAGGGAGGCTGTATTAAGTGTACATGTTAAAAATTGTAAAGTAATCACTAAAGGAATAGAAATATATCTTACAACTCCAAAACTAGTTAAAGAGGAAAAGGGGAAAAAAGAATTCTTCATCAGTTCAATAGAAGAAAAGAAAGGAAGTAAACAAAAAACCTAGAGAAAGCAAAATAAAAGGCACAAAATTGAGACACCAGTTCCAAATGTCAGAAATCAGTAGATCAACAGGCTGCCTTATACACTGCTGCTGCTGCCGCTGCTAAGACGCTTCAGTCGTGTCCGACTCTGTGCGACCCCACAGACGGCAGCCCACCAGGCTCCCCCGTCCCTGGGATTCTCCAGGCAAGAACACTGGAGTGGGTTGCCATTTCTTTCTCCAATGCATGAAAAGTGAAAAGTGAAAGTGAAGTCGCTCAGTGGGGAGGACAAATTAGAAGATCAGCTCTGGAAAACAATTTGGCATTATTTTGCATCAGATACCTCATGACCCAGTAGTGACTCCAAAGAGAAATTCTTGCCCACATACACTAGAAGACAAGACTGTTTATCGACCACTGCTTGTAAAAGCAAAAAACTGGAACAATTCAAAGGCCTATCTATGACAAGAAAGTGAACAAAGTACTCGGTAGCACAGTCAGAAATGGGATATCACACAACTCCGAAAAGTACCGAACTACAACCAGATGCAACAATCTAGTTGAATCTTACTAAAACCATGTTGAGTAAAAAAGATAGCCCTTAGAACATTCTCATAAATTTTAAACCAAGTATATGATACAAATTTGGTAAAACTTTTTAAAGAGCAAAAAAGAATAATACATACAAGATTGAGACTGGCAGTTTCTTTAGGTGAGCAAACAGGGGAGGAGCACACAAGGAGTTGTCAGTCACCGTTACTATTTTAGTTCTCTGGTTGAATAGCAGGTTTATAAGTGTTCATCATAGGAAAAAATGAAATAAGGCCATGGATATACCTAATGATGAGAGTATATTTATGCCAGAGATTGTAACTAATACAGTTTTGTGCCTCCAAGGTTCATTAAAAATATCAGTAATTACATTAAATGTAAATGAGCTATACTTACCAGTCAACCCAATAAATAAAGGAACAAGGTCCAATTGTATGCTATTTATAGGAAACTTACCTAAAAATTAAAGACATAGAAAGGTTGAAAGCAAAAAGATGGAGAAAATTATGCCAGACAAATGCTAACGAAAGTTAGAGTAATTATATTTATTGCAGGCAGAGTAGACTTTAAAGCAAAAGGCACTAGGGTTAAGGATCATCTGTGCATATATTAAAGAAATAATCGCTATGAAAACACAAAGCAAAATGAGGAATAAAATGTAAAAAATAGAAAAATGTAGTCATATTAGGAGATTTTCACAGCCCTTTTTGATGTACCTTATCAAATACTTTCAAAATACAGAGAAAAATTTGAAGGATTTATAGGAGGCACTGGTAAATGTAGTCATATAAGGAGGTTTTAATGTAACACTGTAAAAAGTGATAGATATTAGTAAGGCTACAGAAAATCTAGATAACATAATTAACAAGCCTGGTTTAATAGATTCATATAGAATGCTATATAACAAAGTATACACATTCTTTTTAAGACCACATGGAGTACTTATAAAAACTGACTATTTACCAAAGCAAATCTTGACAAATAATAGAGAATCTCCTTTACAGACCACCTCTCTGAAGTCAGACCAGATTTTTAAATAATTAAAAATCAAAACAAAAACTTGTGTTTAGAAATGTAAAAATATATGTGTATTAAGGCAAAGAAGAAATCATACTTGAAATCTAAACATTCTTTGCCTGGGATGGTAATAAAAATCCTATATATCTTGTGGAATGTAGTTTGAGTGGCACTTGGAGTGAAATCCATAGCATTAAATGTTAAAAATAAAAAACCCAGAAGGCTGAAAATTAATTACTTAAGCCAGCAAGAATTTTTTTAAAGCCAACAAAATAAATCCAGACAATAGAAAAAAATATGATACATTAACAATACACAATTTTATTTTTATATATGGTATATATTCTTATATGTAATAACAAATATATAATATTATATGAGTAAAAATTAATGAAACAAAAAATAGTATTAACCAAATTAAAAGTTGATTCTCTGCAAACACTAGTAGAAGTAGAAAGAATCACTAGATCAAAATAGGGAGATCTCAGGCACAATGGATCCAGAAAAGACACATACAATAATATATGGAATGCAAAACAATGAAGAGTATGGATAGATGCAGCAGAGATGAGAATATATTAAGTGAAAACTATGAACATCATTTTGTTAATAAATCTGAAAACCTAGATGGTATGGATAATTTCCCTGAAAAATATGAGTAAAAATTGAGTCAGGAAGACTATAAAATCTATAAAGAGATCCACAGGCATCAAAGAAATGGAATCAGTAGTTAAAAACCAACCAAGGAAATGTTTCTCTCAGAGCCAGACATTTTACCAGCAAGTTCTACCAAACAGTCAAGGAACACATAATTCCAGTTTTATACACACTGTTCAAGAAAATGGAAAAAGAAGGAACACTTACCAGTTCATTTTTTGAGGCCAGTATAACCAGAGCAAGGCAACATGAGAAGGCAAAACTGCAGCCTGATTGACTTATGGACGTGGATACAAAAGTTCCTACAATGAAATTAGACGTTGTCCTTCCTTCATTCAGTCTTTCATTCGTTCAACAAATATTTGCTGGGCGTCAACCATGCATCAGTGGGCTCTGTGCTAATATTAATACTTGGAGAGCAGAAATGTTTGAGAGCTTATGGCTTAGTGGAGGAGCCGAGCAATGAAGCAAATGATCACACAGAGTAGGGTACACAGAGGACATTTTGGCAGGATAACAGTGCATACTGACGGGGATTCAGCTGGGTCAGAGATCAAGGAATACTTTCCAGACATATTAGGGGAGTTAAGAACTGATGTGGGAAGGGTGTTTAGGAGGCAACTTCAGGGGCTCTAGTGGAAGATCTGAGATGCAGTAGCAGGAAAGGTGAATTTGAGAGACACTGTGGAAGTAAAACCAACAGGGATTCGTGATGGATTGCACATGGGAAGGTGTCTGCCTGGAAAGGAGCCAACCTTGTCTCTAAGATGGCTGGGGCTCTCTGTTCATCAAGAGAACTTATATAAAGAGGTCCACGTTTAGGGAAATGAGCATGTGTTTTTGGACAAGTTGAGTTTGGGATATCTTTAGGAAGGCTAAATGTAAATGATGAATAGGAAATTAACCGGTCTGGAGTTCCGTGGTGAGATCAGGCTAGAGATTTTAATTTGACTGGCATCAGAAGGTAGGTGGTATTTAACCCATCCTTTGGAGAATCTCAAATAAATACGGGTGTATAGCTGAGGGAGAGAATGAACACCACTATTTAAAGGAAAGGCAGAGGAGGAGAAGTGAGGGCAAAGAGAGCAAGAGAGGCTGGAGAGGAAGGAGGTAAGTCAGGAGAATGCAGGCATCAAGGATGCCGAGGGAAGAGTGAGTTATAAGAAGAGAGTGTCCAACAGTGTCATGAGCTTCCGAGGCTTTAAGAGGGTGGAGGACTGGTGTGCTCCTAGGACTCTCCTGACCCTGGGGCTATATAAGCTGGAATAAGCTGGAGGAGAAATGCATGATAATAAACTAAGAGAAGCAAGAGTGACGTTTTTGGATGTTGAGACTTTTCCTGGAACCGGTCTATGGTTACGGGTACGCGACTCCATTCATTTGCCCAAACTCAGACCTTTAGACCAAGAAGAATAAATGTTACTGCATGTGTTAAAAGCAAATAAAACAACGTAGTATCAGTGATTTAAGATCTACTTTTCTCTTTATAACTGCATGGCTAGCTCCTCTCTCGGTTTAATTCAGTTCAGCTTGTGTAGGTCTACAACAGGGAACAAGGGCACTTCACTCTTGCCTTGTAAAGGACAAAATAAATATACATGCAGCAGAACCAAAGGGCATGAGACTGATGACCAGACCCCTTTTAGGGAATTGACAGGTGGGGGTAGGGTGTAAACTGGTAAGCTTTGCTCCTCTGGGCCCTGATGTAAAATGAGGGGGCAGGATCAGGACAGGCCTTTCCAGCACCAATCACCTGTGGTTCTAAGGTAAAAATCTGCCACAAAATCCCATGAGCTCTGTTGTCTGCATTTTGTTATTGAGAATAGTCATAATAAGCAATCATCATAATAACAACTGGGTTTTCAACACATGGGACCCCAGATGATTTGGGAAGCAGCTTGGAATGAATTGGAAAATGCTTGGGCTTCTGGTTTAAAGTTTTAAAGTGCTTTCTAAAAATTGTATGAATGATTGATATGATTTTGGCCACCTGATGTGAAAAACTCACTCATTGGAAAAGACCCTGATGCTGGGAAAGACTGAAAGCGGGAGAAGAAGGGGATGACAGAAGATGAGATGGTTGGATGGCATCACCAACTCAATGGACATGAGTCTGAATAAACTCTGGGATTTGGTGATGGACAGGGAAGCCTGGCTGTGCTGGGGTCCACGGGGTGGTAAAGAGTCCGAAACGACTGAGCAACTGAACTGAACTGAATCACTGATATTAAGCATAATCCATATAGGCGTGCGATGAAAAAGGGACTTTTACATGTGTTCATTTCAATCACTTCCCTCACCCTATCAAGTTTGTAAAGGATAGAATTATCCCAATTGAGGAGACAGGGAGATTAAAGCTTTGGTTGATGTTGGGATTGGATTTTTCAGATAGTCCGCTCTTCCAAGACCCATAGTGGACCCGGTGCAGTTTTGGTGTTGAGTGTACCTCATTGTGTCCTAATCCCAGGAAAATGAACGGAAAAGTGTCAATCGGGCATCAATTCATGCTTAACATTAATTTGGTACTTGATGAACCACAACTTTATGTTGCCCCTCATGCCATATTAACTCAATTTATTGTAATAATTTAAAACAATAAGGATAATTATATCCTTATTGTTTTAAATACTCTATAAATTGAATCCAGCCTGAATCTGGCCAGTCTGAAATCAGCTGGAAAAGCATGCCATGGTTCTGGGAAGCTACAAAATCGGTTTTTAGAAGTTTTCAGTGGCGGCAAAGATCAACACCAGAATTTATTAAGCGTCTACTGTGCGCCAGGACCTGTGCCGAACCACACTGCTCCCAAAGTGGCGCGGGTGTGTTTGAAGCCTTCAGCCACGTCCCCAGATGGTGGGGGGCTTGGGCTATTTACGTCTCGTGCATTTTACTATCTCGGCATAAAAACAGAATAAAACAACTATATATCTATTATATATATTATATCTATAATATATATATATATATATATATATATATATATATATAAAGCACAAACGGGATGGAGAGGGGTTTTCTGAAATAACCACCCTTTCCGGCCCTCCCAGAGATGCTCTCAAAACTATTTCTTACTATACAAAAAATTTTGACTTAAACTCCAATCATTTGACCTTGACCCCTATAAACCTATTTTATTATATTTTTTAAAGCGCCGTCTGATTAACGCGGAAACCCTTCCTTCGGCCTTTTCTCACCACTGGAATCGCGTCCGTTTCCTCAAAGTTCCAAAATAACCTTCCCCGGGCACGGATTCGTACCTCTGCCGGGGAAGGGCGGGGAGCCGCGCAAGACGTGCCGGTGTGGATCGAGAGCCAGACAGAACTTCCAGCGCGAAAGGAAAATAAAACTTGTGGCTGGGGTTTGTGCGGAGGGTGTCCGCACCATCCTGAAAGCCCCCCGCCCCCCGTCCTGGGGGTCTCCGGGAGCGCCCGAGAAGCGCCAGGGTTTGGGTTTGATCCCGACGTCCTTGACCTAAATTTCTGCGCGGCGGCTGGAAAAAAGGGCGCAGAGGCGGGCGGGCGGCGGTTGCCATCCCCGGATCCGGGCGGCCGGGGACCGGGAACTTGGATGGAGAGGCCGAGCTGGAGGGGTGGGGGGCGTCTCGTCCCCGGCTCGAGCGAGCAGGCAGGCAGGCAGCGAGCTCCCCGCGCCTCCCCCTTTCCCGGCGCGCCCGCCCCCCGCAGCCCATGTGACCCCGGGGAAGTCGGGGTGCGCCCCCCCAGCGGCCGGCCCGCCCGGAGGCGGGGCCCCCGCGGGCGCGGGGCGAGCGGGCCGCCCCCCGGGTCCGGGCGCGGGGGCCGGGGGAGCGCGCGCGGGCGGGCGGGCGGGGTCCGCGGGGGCCGTGACGTCAGCGGCATTGGTTACACGACGTTCTAGAACCCCGCCCCACGTGCGCGGGGGGCGGGGGGGGCGCGGGGGCGGGGCGGGGGGTGTGCGAGTCGCGGGCCCGAGCGGAGCCGAGCCCACGTGTGACGGCTCTCGGCGCGGCCCCGGCTCCGCCGCTCGCGGGGACTCGGAGAGCCGGGCGGGGGGAGGAGGCGGAGGGCGGAGGGAGCGGGAGGTCTCGGGCTCGGGGCCGGCCGCCGCTGCGCTCCGATCGCCGCGCGGCTCGGTGTCTGGGGGTGGGGGGGCGGGGGGGCGCAGCTATGGAGGCCAACGGGGGCCCGGGCGGCTCGGGCGGCGCCAACGACTCGCAGCACGACCCCGGGTAAGTTTCCAGCCGCTGCGCCCCGCGCCTCCCCGGCTCGCTCTGCTGGCCGCGGCGGGGCCGGCGGAGCGCGGCGCCCGGCCCCTCCGGAGCCCTCCCCCGGCACGCCGGCACCCCCCCCCCGGGGAGCCGCGCACCTCGGGGTGGCGTTCGGCCGGCGCCCGCTCCCCCAGCCCACCTCCCGGCTCCCGCTCGCGCGCTCCCCCCCGCTCTCCCTTTAGCTTTTGTAAGTTACACGTCAAAATGGCCGATCTGACATCGGTGCTCACTTCTGTTATGTTTTCTCCCTCCAGTAAAATGTTTATCGGCGGACTCAGCTGGCAGACCTCACCAGGTAAGGGAGGGAGGGGGGCACGCCCGGGTCCCCCCCTTCTTGGCTTCTTTATTGCTCTTTGTTATCCTGGTGTAGGAACCCCCCCCCCCGCCATTGGCTCCCCACTTCTCCTGTGCAAGGTTATTTTTTTAAATAGCAAATCCTTTCCGAGCCCTCTACGCGACCTCTGTTGCCGAATTTCCCCCGCGTGTGCAAAAAAACCCCCAGAATAACAACAGAAAACTACTTTTGGTTTTTGTCCTTGATCAGAATTTGCATTGCTTTTTTTTTTTTCCACACCTTCTCCCCCCCCCCCCCCCCATCTCTCTCTTTCTCTCTCTACAGATAGCCTTAGAGACTATTTTAGCAAATTTGGAGAAATTAGAGAATGTATGGTCATGAGAGATCCCACTACGA
This sequence comes from Bubalus kerabau, assembly GCF_029407905.1. Classification (NCBI taxonomy): domain Eukaryota; kingdom Metazoa; phylum Chordata; class Mammalia; order Artiodactyla; family Bovidae; genus Bubalus; species Bubalus kerabau. The sequence goes on along the minus strand of NC_073627.1, from coordinate 56,402,017 downwards.
AACGCTCCAGGTAAACCATCCCCTTCTGGATTTTGTCTTTATTTCAGAACAAAGTTTAAGTGTTATTTTTGGAGGTGTCTTCGGAAGTAGCTAAGCGGATTTAGAACGGGGCTCAGGCATGTGGCTGGTTTCGAACGTTGCTCCATCTTCCCCCCCTCCCTTCCCATTAACCCCAAAGGTTATTGTTAATTGGTGCTGAACTCTGGATACAGGGATGTCCACATCTGCGCTTTAAGTCATTTTCCCCTTCGCTTCTTTTTCTCCCGTTTCAAATGACATTCAGCTTCATTCACTTTCCACATAGTTTTTTTTTTTTAATGTGTGCACTCGCGGCGCCCCGAACTCTTAAGCCCCCCTCTTAGAAAGCTGGTTGTGTCTCCTCTGAGTGCCGGGGCTTGTTTGGAATAAAACAAAGCGTTAAAGAAAGGGAAGGGGTGGGGGGAGGAGGAGAGAAACTGAGGTGGGCAAGGAGTGGGGACACCGGCGTCCCCCAAGTTACCTCCGCGCGCCCCGCCCCCGCCCTACTGCCCCCTTCAGCCTTGATGTGTTTCCGTGTGGGGCCCCGGGGGGCTGAAGGCTTGGGGGATGGGGACGACGGGGGAGCGGGGGGTGTGGGGGCCGCTTGGCTCTGCGTTCTGCAGCGAGGGCTCACTCCTGGCCGCTCCCGATGGTGCCACATTCTCTTGTTTGTGTCTCCCCCTCTTTGTCTCATTTCAGAGGCTTCGGTTTCGTCACGTTCGCAGACCCGGCGAGTGTAGATAAAGTGTTAGGCCAGCCCCACCACGAGTTAGACTCCAAGACGGTAGGTTCTGCCTCTCCGTGTGGTCGCGCGCCCCCTTTCCAGGACCGCCCGGGCCCTGACAGCCCCGTTTAAAGAGACAGCGCCCTCTCTTGCCTCTGCTCAGAGCGGGGCGCGCTGCAGCAGAGCTCGTGTGGGTTCTCAAGTTTGCCGCCGCCGCGGGGTTTGGGGGTTTCTTTTCAGGGTCTGCCCCCACCCCGCAGCCTCCCCCCGACCCCCACGATGCTGCCAGGCCTCGGCTTGGGGGAGGGGTCGGCTTGGCGAGAGGCTACCTTCCGGACCAACAAGACCCTGAAAAGAAACTCCAGCACCGGGCCGAGGCAACTTTCCTTTGTCAGCCGAGTCCTGCCCGCGTTTCCCCAGTGTGGCCGTTCGAATCGGCTTATAGAAGGCACACACAGCCGGTCTCAGGGCCGCCCGGGGGGCCGGGGGCGCTAATCACTGTCCAGGCAACAGGTTCCTGGGGGCACTTGGGATTCGGAATGCGGTTTGAGAAGGGAAGGAGACCTTCCAGAGCTAAGCTGGGCGTCTAGTGGGTGACTCCAGATGGTGTGAAATCTAAGGCTGATAAGGGATGAGGCCTTGGGTATCAGTGTTTTGTTTTGTTTTTTCTCCTTTCCTTTCTCAGGTCCTTTGAGTTGTAGGTGGTTTTACACCATGAGAAGGTTTTCAGGTCCAGTCTTGAGGGGGTATGGGTCTCTAAGGTCAGAAGAGGAAGGGAAGACACTACCAGTGTATGAGAATACATTTGGTGGGGAGAGGAGAGGAGTTCCTAGCGTTTTACTGTGGCTCCCCTGCCTCCCCTGACTCCTACAGTTTCCCTAAGGTCTTTGTACCGCTGCCCAAGGCAGGGTCCCTGAGGCGACACTGGGGTGCAGTGCTGGCCTGCGGGGGACTCACCTCTCCGTAGTGGGCCACTGGGTCGGGGCAGGGAATCAGGTTCTAGGCCCAGCTGTCCGAGCAGAGCTTGGGCAAGCTGTTCTGTGTCTCTAGGCCTCAGTTTCCTTTTCTGTTAAAGAAAAGAGTAGAACAAGTGATCTTTTCAAATCCCTCTTGACTTTTAACACTGAATAGAGGAGAAGAAAAGAAAAACCTGGCCACCTTTGGTGACCCTGAACTGATTTTGCAAATTCACCGTTTCTCTGACAGGAGGTCAGAGGCCGAACCTCCAACCGCCTCCTGCCCCAAGAAAAGACCCCCCACACTCCAAGTTGCTTTATTAACTGAGCTAGACTTGTCCTAGCTTGTGGCCCAGCCTTTTTGCACTTTGAGATCATTTAGTTTCAGGGACAGTCGTTTGCAGGGTGATAACGGACCTATGAAGGATTTTTTATCTCCTAGACTTCTCAGCTAGACATTTCACAAAGCTAATAAAATTAAAGAGGAGAGAGATTTCAGGGTAAATTTGGTAATTTATTATCCACCCCTCTGCCCACCCTGCGGGGGAGAAATAGCATTTGATTTCTATGGTGGCTGGTGGGTCGTCTCCCTCCGTATCACATGCGGTGCCTGCGGTTTTGCCTCGATCATTGTTTGTAGACGTGTTTTGGTCGCTATTATTTAGTATAACCTAGCTTTTGACTTTGTTTCACAACGTTCAGTGCAGGAGACAGACGCGGTTGCTTTATTGACATGGAAACGAGGATCTTGTTTACCGTTACCTTAAAAGCTTTGTTTAGGTAACGGCCATTCACATCCAAAATAGTACCCTAGTTTTTTTCCTAGAGGATTTGTAGCTACAGTAAGTAGAGCTGTACCTAACTAACTAATGTTTTCATTTTTGGTAGTTTTCTTTTTCGTTTGTTTTTTAAAAAATAGTTGACAGGGATGTACAAAAGGTTGGGATTTGCCAGTTTTCTCTTGACCTGTCCTCTCCATTTGAGGTTTCAGCGTGTACACTTGACCCATGGAAGAACTTTCATTGTGGTATAACGCTGTTACCAACACCCGATACCGGAATTCTGAATTGGCTTCTAGTTTTGTAATTTTAGATATATATATATTTTTTAAGTGCTCTGCTTTCTTTACTTCTCCCTACCTTCCTCCAACTCCTGGCCTTTTCCTCTTGACACATTCCTCACCCTTTTACCCCACAAACATGGTGCTTATTGCAATTGTGTGCTGATCAACTTAAAAAAAAAACAAACAACTTTGGGGGAGTGTTTATGAAAAGACATACCTGTCTTATGTTTGGTCAACAGCATGGAAAATCCACACCTGTTGTATTTCTCCTGTCGACAGCTCCTAGTCAGTGCTGAATATACCTGTAGCTGCGGTAATGTTAATCTCCATGAAAGGGTAGTTTCCTAGATCAGAGATTTTTTTTGTCTGTTTTAGTTTTTGCAAAGTAATCTCTCATTTCTCAGGTGATGTTTAAAGGTGGAAAGCATGCTGCAGACTTTTATGAGGTCTTTAAACTACCTTAATAAAAGTGGTAAATCTTTATGTCTTACCGCCTAGATCCTAGGGGATGTTAAGTCTGGGAAGAGAATCAGCTCTGGTGTGACTTTCTCCCACTCTGTGCTTTTTCCCAAAGCATTACTCTCCCCTTCGCCCTGGTGGCAGAACTGAAAACAAGGTTGAGATTTACATTTTAAAAGGGGAAAATTTTAATATGAAAGCCAAAGCGGATAAATAACTAACTTGTAGCTGTATTCTTGCCACGCTCTGGGTTGAATTCTTCCGGAAGATTTGTGACATTTAGAAATCTAATGAAAACTAACAGTGGGAATATTTTTTCATTCCTTCCTTCTCCATATTTTCTCTCCAACAACTTTCCCCCTCTCAAATCAGCCTATCAGGCTCAAAAGCTTCTGTGGGAATTGTTTGGGGTTTTAAAGCCAGTCCCTGATTGAGACCTGCAGATGTCTGATGTGGAGCACAGTTTTTTCTCCATTCAGATTGGGGTTGGGGTAGGGGGAATACACTAATTGTTACACTAGATTCTGACTGCTTTTTTTCAGTAATTTTTTTTTCTTTTACTTTCTCCCTATAATGGCCTTACTTTTGTAATATGGGTTTAGGTTGCTGATAGATCTTTACCCCTGTGATTTTTAAAATCCAGGTGCATTTAGCTCCTACGTTTCCTTTTATTTTAACTTTTTATTATTATTTTAAGAATCAGCTCAGGCTCCATAGTTTTTGGACATCTGCTTTCTTTTGAGACTTCCCTGGTGGTTCAGACGGTAAAGTGTCTGCTACAATGCAGGAGACCTGGGTTCAGTCCCTGGTTTGGGAAGAGCTCCTGGAGGAGGAAATGGCAACCCACTCCAGTATTCTTGCCTGGAAAATCCCATGGACGGAGGAGCCTGGTAGGCTACAGTCTGTGGGGTCGCAGAGTCGGACGCGACTGAGCGACTTCACTTCTTTTGAGATGTAACTACAGAATGAACTGTCCTTCTGATTCATCGTAGGTAATTTTACTTTGCAAAAGATGAGTGAACTAGTTCAAGCAGAGCATCCTGCTGGATGTCGATGGGGGGCTTTTTGGATGTTGTTAATTAAAAAAAATGTTTGGAATCTTCTTCTCCACCTGTGTTGTTTAGTTATCACTGAGGAGAAGAACGGCCATCCAGTTACTTACTGCTGAAAGGTCCTTCTGTGTAATTTTCATGTTTTGATTTTTCTCAATTTTCCCATCTTTTCTCCCAGCCGTGCATCACAAATTAGATGCAGGTATCATTTAATGTTCATTGTCCTTGCCTAAATAAGAACACACTCTGTCTGGCTTGTTAAAGCATTGCACATTGAAATACACAATGGGGCATTTCAGAAAGGCTTGCTGTGTTTGTTACATTTTGGGAGGGACTGCTAAAGTTTACATCAAACTTTAAGGAAAGTTTGGAGTTCTTTGAGAAGTTACTGAAAGCTGGGTTCAAAGCCTGAGAAATGAGTGATGAATACTTAGGCGATTAATCGTAATTGTTTTTCTCCCCTCAAAGTCCTGCAGCTGACTCCTACTTTTCCATTTTTTTCCCCCAGATTGACCCCAAAGTTGCATTTCCTCGTCGAGCACAACCCAAGGTAAGTAGGAGAAGCAGTAATAGGATTTTAGCACTTAGAGGTGGTTGCCAAGGATTTCAGATTTCAAGCAGAGCACTGGCAGTGATGTTTTGAAGCCTGGTGCACCCCGTTTCTTCAGGGTATGAGCGTGTGGCAGTGAGGGGGGCCAGGCCAGGCGCTGTGGGAGATAACCGTGCGTCTGCTAGTCAGCCATTCCCAGGTGGGTCTGAGCATCCATCTGGGGGCAGGGACCAGCCTGTGCTTTCGTGGGAGGACATTTGCAATATTTGTGCAAGCATTTTATTTATTTTGTAAGCATTGCTGAGATCCCATCAGGAAAAGTTGGCCATTTCCTTGTGATTCTTTTGGAGGGTACTCTTTTGAGGTCTAACAACTTGGAGTTTAAGGAGAGGAGAATTTAAGTGAACAGCTTGTCCTGTCTTGGAAAAACAACTCTGTAGACCCCAGAGGCCCTCAGTCTGACCGAGGAAGCGGTGGATGTGTTGGTTTCGGGTAGGCGGGGTCCGTCTGGGCACACTTGAAGCCAGTGGTGTGCTCCTGTTTTGTGCAAGGGCTGGTGCCCGGGCGGAGAAGAGCTGGAAACGTCGTCCCCTGGCAGGAGTGGTACTGCAAGGCTTGCTGAACGGCTTGAGATAGGCCTTCACCGTTTCCCAAGCGTGTAGTTAACATAATTTTCACTGAGCTTGCCAGGTGTGGTCATGAGAACACAGCTGCATAAAGCCCAAGGTGAGATTTAAAGGGCTTACGGCTTCCACGCTAAATTTGCACTTTTTAAATTATACTTTTCTCCTCCCTGAGTAATCCCGGAAGAAATACTTTTTCCACTTCTTGTGGCCTTGGCACTTTTTTAAGGGGAAGGGGAAAAGGTGAAGTGTCTGTGTAGGTCATAAAAGGGATAATACTGTGGTTTTAGCCAGTTCAGTTTGTTTCTTTAAGCATGGTCTCCCAGAAGTGGGACCTTTGAGTTGTGCAAGGGGAGGAATGGTTTTGCACATTAATGAAGAAACAGTTGGCTCTTGGGGATGGTATTTTGAGAATTTCAGGTTGGAGCCTGCCATGCGATTCCTTCCTTCCTTCTCTCCTCTCCCTCTCTTTCTTCCATGTGATTCTTTTTCTTCCCTTCCTTTCTCTCTTTAGAAGGAAACATAAATCTCTAAACAAAAATAGTGAAATATTTTCTTAAGGCATTTTTTTCCCCTAATGCTTAAGCAAATAATAGAAGTTAATGTATCAAAGGAGTTAGGTTATTTCTACACTGAGCACAAACTTTTGGGACTATCTTCAGTGTTTATTGCTTTCCAAACTGTGTGTTTCAGAAGGCTTGATGTTTCAGAAGGCTTCCAGGATTAGCAGGGTTTCCTGATTTGGAAGAATTGCTGTTTCTTCCATAAATGTGAATCTTCAAATTTCCAGGTTAGTCATTTGATCACCCAGAACTTGGATCAGGTTACTCTAGCAGGAAACTGGAAAAATCCCTGACTTGGTCAAACCGTAGGTTTCTCCTGTCCTTTGCAGCTCCTCCTCAACTCTCTCATTTTTTTTTGTTAAACCAGGAGGACAATATTTTATTTTAATATATTCTGGTGAGTATTTCAGTGATGCTTTCAACTTAAAAACAAGACAGAATATTTCTCAAGCTTGTCAAAGTGTCCCCTGCCCTCCCCAGAGTCTGGGATGGTTTTGGTGAATTATCAGACTTTGGGATGTGAGCTAACATTAAACCAGTTGGCGAAGACATCTTGCTATGGAATTCTAGGGATTTCATAATAATACCTTACTTTTGATGATACACATTCTTCGCAAACGATTTTTCTATCTGTTATCTCCATCTGAATCCCAGGTCCTGCAACACTGAGAAATCACCTCTTCTCAGGTTGCTCGTCTGTAAAGTGGGGCTGATGAGAGTGACTCCCTCAGAAGGGGGTTGTGAAGAATAAAAGAGCCTGCACAGGGTGAGGGCGTTGCGACTCATCATTTTCATCATTGCCAGCCTCATCGTTGTTGGGTTAATTACCACTGCTGTTTTCGAGTTCAACAGCCCGTGTTTGGATCCCGGCCGGACTACTTGTTAACTGTATACATTTGGGCAAATCCTTGAACGTCCTTGAACCTCAGTTTCTCCATCTCACTGAGCTTTGGTGAGAAATAAATTAAGAAAGGTAAAGTGCCTGAAAAAAGACCTAGGGTCTGGTCGTGCCGTACCTGGTCCCTGCTGTTTTTGTTTTTTTAATTTCTTTGAAGTGTGGTTGATTTTCAACGTTGTATTAGTTTCTGGTGTACAGCAATGATTCATTTACGTGTGTGTGTGTGTACACATGTGTGTATATGCATCCTTTTTCAGATTCTTTTCCATTATGGCTTGGTTACCTCGTGTGTTTTTCACGCTATTTTTGTGACGCTAATCCTGTGAGAGGTCAGTAATGATGGCGGCGGTAACTGAGTGTCTGTGCCAGGCGCTGTGGAAGGGACGTGATGTGTATTGACTCCCTCAGTCTTCACCTCTGCCCTGGGAGCTGGGTGCTAGGATTTCCTTTTTCTGGAAACCATTGTTGGGTTGCGCAGTGGTGTAACCCGTCCCAGAACTGTGCCTTCTCTCAGCGTCTGTCCTCGGGGGTGTTGAGGGATGTGGAGAGGGGGTGGCTCTGAGTGGTCCCCGGGCTGTGGGGGTAGGACGGCAGCCAGCACCCCAGGCCCTGGCACTTCCCCAGCGGGTGACTCCCTGGCCCCGGGACGTCACCCACTGTGGACTCTGCCCACTGGGCCCTCCGTCTGAGCCCTTGGCATCTTTCAGGGGTTCTGGAGTTGGGGGTGCGTTGTGCTGGTTGGCCACTGGGGCAGGGTGGGCAGAGAGCGCCTTCCTTGTCAACGGTTGTTTTCCGACAGAACTTGAGTCCAATCAGGGGAATTTCAGACTGAAGGTGGTGTTGGAGGCCAAAACCTGGCCGACAGGAGAGTAGAATGTTAACTCAAGCCTTATTTATTTTTTACCTCCTGCAAAATTGGTGTGTGTGTGTGCGTGTGTGTGTGTGTGTGTGAGGGTCCCAGTGGCAAGGTGAGCTGTGCCCCCCCTCGGGGACTGGGTGGTGCACTTTTAAATGATGCGTCAGCGTGTCTTTCAGTTAAAATTCATTTCTCTGCTCTCTGGCTGTCCCTCCTTGCTAACACTCACCGGAGAAATATTCCATGGAGGTGTTAAAACAAGACTGCTGGAAAGAAACTGTAACTGAATACGAAAGAAAATTCGTAGCAGTGAAGAACAGATTTCATATTAGGACTGTCATAATATTCTTTAATGTATCATATAAATAAAAATCTGTTTTGACCAGAATTTTAATGAGCGACCCGAGGAAGGGTTTTGAATTCTGCAATTCATCTCTCCCCCTTTGCGATATGAATGTTCACATCTCAAGTGAAGTATAATGGGCATTATTAACTAGTCGAGGGCAAACTCTCTGGAGACCAGTATCCATTAATTAGTGAAGTGCATTTTGATCAGAAGAAGATAGGTCTGTTCTGTGTCTTTCTGTTTCTCTGGATGATTATTTAATTTGGTAAAACATGTACGAGTTTCCCCCTCTGTCTTTAAAGAATAAAGTGGTCATACTCCTCTAAAAAGATGACTTAATTTGAAGCCGTTGGAGAAACGGGAATGATTGGGATCAATCATGTCATCATACCCTTTTGTTGGTCTCTTTGGGTGAAGTGTAGGGTCCCTGGAAGAGTTTTGCTCGAGCTTGTGGTTTCTTTTCCTTGTGTGGAGAAACCAGGAGACTGCCCAGCATCTTGGGGCAAGAGTGAGTCTGGGCATAATTTACCATCTGCCCTACTTATCCTCATGTATAATAAGGCATCCCCCAGTTCCTTGGTGGCTCAGTGGTAAAGAATCCATTTGCAAAGGTTTGATTCCTGAGTTGGGAAGATTCCCCTGGAGAAGGAAATGGCAGCCCACTCCAATGTTCTTGCCTGGGAAATCCCATGGACAGAGGAGCCTGGTGGGCTACAGGCCACAGGGTCCTAAGAGTTGGACATGACTTGGCGACTAAACCACCACCCCCCTGATGGCCAGTTTCCTCCTTCAGTTTCTGAGGCCAGAACCTTATCTGTTTATTAAGGGAAATCTCATTTGTTCAGCCTCTTTAGTTACCTTCAGTCACAGCTGGGTGACCCTGGCCCTGGAGGCCTCAGTTTCTTCTGCTTTAAACCTGGGAATCATGGATTGCCCCACGTGGAACTGTTTAAGTAGCACCCAGAGAATATCTGCTGGTATTGTCATCATAGAATTACTTTTGTAGGAAAAAAAAAATTATGATGGTGCAGATGATTTAAGAAAATTCTTCCTTGGAATGTAAGCCCCCTGATGGCAGAGGGCTGCTGATAGCTGGCATTCAGTAACTGTTCTGTGAATGAGTGGAATCCAGCCTGCTCTTTTCATAGGGGAGGCAGCTGACACTTAGGGAGTTAACGTCAGTGGCTCCAGGCCACGTAGCTAAGTTGTGGCAAGGTTAAGCCTGAAGCCAGGTTTTCTTGTCCCCTGGAAGGCTCTCCAGATGGGTGCAGGGCAGCCCGAGCGTTTCATCCACCCACCTCCTGTTCCGGGGGAGCGGTTTCTTGGCAGCTTCTCAAGGGCGAGGGGTGAGTTTTCGACATCTGGCCTCCCCTGCTGCTGCGGGTCGGTCCTCCCAGCGTCTTGCCATCCTGGGTGATCTGCAGCTGTCAACTGGGGTGCCGCAGTTAACCGACTGCCGGTGGGCTGCTGGCCCTAGCCAGGCTGTGGCGGGGTGTCAGCAGCCTCTTCTCCTACAGCGAGGGCCTCGGGGGATTAGTGGCTGAGCTTCCTTCTTGTCGGGGTGCGCGGCTCCTTCCTGCTCTTTCCTGCCTTCCCGGCAGCAGCAGGTGTCAGCTTGGAAGGGAGGGGCACCCCGTCCTACAAATGTCCTTTCCCTGGATTTTTGTCTTTCCTCACGTGCTTGCATTTCAATGCTAAGGTCAGTCCACCCGGAGGCCGGGGGGCGGTGTTCTATGTCAGATGTTTCTGGCAGACGGGTGAGACCCCTGTGCCCCTCGGGGATGAGAGGAGGAGGAAAGCTCTGCCTGAGGAGCCAGCTGCCAGTCTTTGGGGGCCTCCTGTTTCGTATTTTTAAATCTAAACGTTCTCCAGCCAGGAGCCCAAGAACACGGAAGGGAGATGGGGCTGTTCGTGTCTTCCTCTTGTTTGATCTGGTTTGTTGGTTTATTCAGAGCTCCTCTCATTGTTTCTGCTTGCTGAGTCCACTTTTGGGGTGCTGTAGGAAAGCCTCGTTGGCTTCCTGATGCCCACTGAGCAAAGTCTGAACTCAGCCTGGTAGGTTTGGTCCTTCAGGGTCTGTCCGGGAATCTGCTCCTGGCTTATGCTTTTGCAGCTGACACCCGGAGTGTTCCTTCTGCTTTCCCGAAGAACTGCCCTTTTGTGGGCCCCTGTCTGCACCACCCTTCCTTCCCTCTATTGTACAAGACAGAACCCCCTTTCTTTCTTTTTTAAAAAGAGACATGGGATTAAGCTCTGGATATCTCTCAAGGGTCTGGACAACTTTTAGAAACCTCACAGTTTCTAAGGACAGGGAGGCCTGGCGTGCTGTGGTTCATGGAGTTGCAAAGAGTTGGACATGACTGAGCACTGAACTGAACTGAAGCCATTCTGACACTTTATTTTTTCAGTATTTATTTTATTTATTGGCTGCACTGGGTCTTTGCTGGAGCATGAGGAATCTTTCAGCGTGGCATGTGAACTCCTGGTTGCAGCACGTGGGATCTAGTCCCCTGACCAGGGAATCAAACCCAGGCCCCCTGCATTGGAAGCCAGAAGTCTTAGCCACGGGGCCACCAGGGAAGTCCCAGATAGAACCCTCTCTCAAAGCCCAGCTTAGTTGTTACATCTTCCAAGATGCTGTCCCTTCGCCCTCATTTTCTGCATTTCCACAGCACTTTACCTGTTCTTTGAGATGGGCCTTCCAACAATAATAAATTAGCAAAAAAATATGAGGCATTGTGCCAGGCACACACTCATTCATTCATTTATTCACCGAGTGTTGTTGTGCACCTGCCGTGGGCCAGACGCTGTATGTGGCTCAGGGGAGTGGTGCGGAGGGTGAGGCGGAGGCCCTGCCCTCATACGGCCTTCCCGGTGGCGGGGCAGGGAAGCCGCGAGCCAAGTGTACACTGCACCAGCCGGTGTGAAACCCTTAGCAGGGCGAGGGTGATGGGGGCTGGGCGCCGGCCACGGCTTTCGTGCGTTCAGATGCCCCGCTCGGTGTTCAGTAATTATTTACCAGGTCTCTGCCCAGCACCCGGGACTGTGTTAGGTGCTTTGTTCTGGGTTTTATGGTTGGTTAGGTTCATGCCTTATCGCTTCTACAGAACGATAAAGGCACAGGCAGATTTTACTAATTAAAAAAGTGCTTAGCTTCTAGCCATAGTCTTTTGTACACCCTGACCTCCGTTTGGATAGAAGGAAAGCAGGATGGTAGAACAGACGCTGTGCTCGTCTTCAGGGGTCTTAGCTCTGGGTTGGGAGGAGGGGGTGCTGCCCATGTTGGGAGGATGCAGTAAGCACGCAAGAGAGGGACAGCAGTGAGGGGAAGGAGGGGAGAGGACAGCCCCTCGGAGGAGGTGGGTTTTGCCCTAGGTTCTGAAGGACAGGTAGGCAGGAAGACTGGCAGGAATGCAGTTCTTCCCACCAGGGGCCGGGGGATCAGGACACGCAGCTGGAGGCGGGCGTGTGTGCCACTTGGCTCTTGGAAGGGGGCCCGGACTGTGGGCTGGGGCCAGCTCGTGGAAGGCATCGGAGGCCAGGCCAAGCACCCACGCCCACACTTGTCGCGTGGGTGCATGTCGCGTGCTGGGGCCCTGCTGTGCGTGTGCAGGATTGTGGGGCTCTCCGTACAGGTTTCAGCGCTTGGGAGCTGGGATGCCCGTGGGGACTGAGGCTGTGCCATTCTAGGGAGAAGGTCCCCATCCCAGGCTTGTGTGCTCCCTGTGACTCCGACTGCGTTCTCTCTGGCTGCTGGCCCTTCTCCAGGAGTGATGCTCTGGGCTGATACCCTCCCTGATATTCGGGGGGTGTGGCAGCTACCAAGAGCTCTGTCGTTCTCTAGTTTCCGCCTTCTCGCCCTCCCCTCCTTTTTGTCTCTTTTAACAGTAGGCCACAATACAGACAGAATTCCAGAGTTCTGTGTTTTGTCCTTCTCCAGCTTGGGATCTTGACCTTACCGTGTATAGACGTTGACGTGTCTTTTCTTGGTTTGAAAATCACAGGCTGTGGAACACCGATGCCTGTGCCCCATGGCTCAGAGCGTCCTGACCTGTGATTGCATAGGTGATGTCTGCTGGGGGTCACCTTCGGGTGAGTGGCTCCCTGGTGGGAAGGATGCAGGATCACGGGGAATCACGACCTCTGCCTTCTCTGTGGTGTGAGAGTTGTGAGCAAGTGTGGTTGTGGGCCAAGCACCCCGTGGCACGTGTTCACAGCAGCCGAGGGTGGTTGGTCCACCTGGGACAGGGATTTGGGCCCCACGTACAAAAGGTTGTCCTTTGTCACCCTCTCCTAGCTCTCTGGAAAGTTAATTCTCAGGGTGTGTACTTAGCTTACTATACTTCCTTATTTTATTTTGAGACCTTGAATAATCAAGAAGAAAAGTCTTAATTTAGAATAATGACTGTCATATTGGGTGTCAGTATGTTTGAGGAAGCATACTAAGCCTCTGGCTACTTAATTTTTAGTTTAATCCTTGCAATAGTCCTTTGCAAGAGTTGGTATTCTCTCCATTTGACAAACGGGGAAACTGAGGCTGAGGCGGATAAGGAACTTTCCGAGGATCACAGAACCAGTAAGGGTCAGGGTTGGCCTTTGGTCTGTCTGAATCCCAACTCCTTGCTCCCTTTAACTACTCCGCTTTACTCCATCCATCACAAGTAAATAGATCTTAGGTTCCTGCACTTTGCCTGACACTATTCAATGCTCAGGCCAAGGAGTAGCATTGTTCTACGCTGGTCAGGAAGCTTCAGGTTGGTTTCTGTTGCCTGTGTTTTAAGAACCTGTTTAGTACAGTGAAGTGCCACTTAACTCGCTATGGAGTTTTGGACAAGTCACTTAATGTTTTTGTGCCTCCATTTCTTCATCTGTAAAATGGGGATTTTAATATTGCCTACATTCTAGAACTCGTACGAGTGAATACAGATGAAGGGCCTGGGGTGGTACCTGCACGTAGAGGGTCCCGGGTGGTCACTTGTTATCTGTTACTGTCCGCGAGAGATGGCGCTGCCTGCATTGTCAGAGGCTCTTCCCTGGAAGCTCACGGGTTGATGGGTACTGTTGGCCCTTTCTAGGGGCAGCAGATAGAACAGCCTGTTGAGATGTGGGAACTTCCGTGTCACTGGCTTTCGAAGGGAGCACACTTTATCCTGGCGATGCTCGGTGGGCACTGGGAGTGCGTTTCCTTTTCTGCATCTGATGCCTGTTTTTGCTGCTCCTGAGAGTGGAGTCCTGGGGAGCAGCCAGGGCACAGCTGAGACACCGCTGTGTGAGAGGTCTCCCCGTGAGCCTTCTGTCTCCCGGGCCTGGTCTTCATCTGCCTCGGGGCAGTTCCACCAATGACTGATCTGAAAGCATCACGTTCATTTATTTGTCACTGGCTGTGACGGGCAAGTTAATGCTAATGGATTCTTTTTTTAGCCTGTTGTCTGGGATGAGTTTCTCCCAAATGTCCTGAATCTAAGGCATTAGGGGACCGTGTAACTTTTATGGCAGGGGAGGAATTAAAAGATAAATAGAGTTTTGTACGAAAGGGCCCTAAATTTAGGTTAGGGACTGGAGCAGCCAAGGAGGGGATGTGAGCCAGCATGGAGTCTTCTTTTTAAGAAATCCATTCAGAACTCTAAATTGCTGTTTCTGTTTCAATTATGTGACAATTTCAAGGGTTTAGAAAAATCTAATAAAATGGTCTTGATGATGCATTCTGGGGACAGAGTGCTTTAGAAGATCTAGGAGAATAAATTCCTTGGCGGGGGGTGGCGATCAAGAGAGTCTCTTTCCTGCCACCCTGGGCCTTCTTTCGTTGGGGTTTTTACATTTTTATTGTTTTGAAGGGCAGAAAATGATGTTGGAATGTATTCAGGGCTTCATCCATATCCTCCACCAAAATGAATTATTCTCTTTGGGCAATTGCAAAGAGATGGGCCCCTCCAATCACTAGCTTTTTTTTTTTTTTTTTTAAGCCAGCCTGTTGTAAATGACTTTCAGAGTATGGTTTGTGTGTGTAATGATTTTGAATAAAGCACCAAAGAGAAGAAAATGGAGGAGGGAAAAGTGTGAGCAGAGAGGCCCTATGAGATTTTTTTTCGTTTTTTTCCAGTCCAAGCTTTTGATAGTTTCCCAAGAAACAGAAGTTTACAATGGCAGCCGGCTTTGGGCTGCCTGCGGGAAGAGAGTGCAGAAAGACCTAGTGTAGCAAACTGTGATGCTGAGTGACATTAATGAGGTGACCGCTCCGGTGGGAGGGAGGCAAGGGTCCAGCAAGGCAGAGCTGTTCCCAGGACTTGCTCATAGCAGAATGTGTCTCCTTGGGCACATGTGCGTGGGTGCCCGTGTGTGGAGTGTACCCCCTCGAGCTCCCTGTCTTCCGATGAAAGTTTTAACACCAAATCCTGCTCACTTGGCTGCAGGATTCTCCACTCCTGAGAGGCCATGTGTAGCGAGCACTGTATTCCCATCGACTGAAAAGTAAAGTTTTCAACCGGGAGGCATTTTATTTTACTTTCTGAGTATCTGCTGGGGCCCGGGTGAGTGACGGGTGAGGCCACATCCCAGAGGTGCACACTGTTGGAGTGCTGGGTCCAGGAGTGTGAAAAGTCAATATTCTCATCTCTCAGATGAATTCCAGGCAGTGGGGGAAGGAGAAGGCCTGTTGGCGAATGGCTTTTTTATTTTTAAAGCCCTAGACTGATAACATTTCATATTGATGGTATAAATGGAACATTGCAACAACTGCTTCTTAAATATTTTAGTGCCTTGGAGAGTGTTCCGTATTTCCATGCTGCTCTTGTGTAAGAATTTCCAGTTACTCAGAAGAAGCCGCAACATTTCAGGCAGATTACCTGGTGAGGATGTGAGGAACCTGGGTTTTGCCGTCTTACTGGATGGGACCTTGGGAGGACACACCTGGTTCTGCTGTCAGACACTTCCAGAAGTGAGGCCGGAATCTGTCTCATGCCTCATCCCGGTGTTGGCGTGAGCCTTCTAGAGACTAATGGGCAAGTGTTTGAAAATCTGGTGTGAGATCTTAGGGGAAAAAATACCTAGGACCTAGAGTGGGTTGGGTAGGTGGAAATGCAGTGTGTATTTATTGGTGCATGCCTGTTTTTTTTTTTTTCCCCCATCACTTTCAACTCAGTTTCCTCTGGAATATTTCTTACATATGTCATTTTTATAGCTAAAGGCCAACAAAAATGTTTAAAGTTACACACGTAGCACTGAATAAAAGCCAACGAGTAGGATCATTGTCTCTCATCTGTGGGAAATGGAACAAATAAGGATGTTTGAACCTAGGAAAAGATTGCTCTGTGAATCTGCACAAGACTGCTACGTGTATCTGTTTCCTCGTCTGTTTTCAAAGCAGATAATTGGTTTTAGTAAGAACTTCTGACTTGATTAGGGGGCCCTTAGGAAATTAAAGTGTGTTTGAATTTCACAAGTATAATTTTAATTATACAAATTTTGCGTTTTTCACTAGGGAGCCAGGTTCAGAACTTGTTTTCCTGTGCTAATAGGGGTAGTAAAGCTGATTATGGCAGAATGCCTTACTTAAATCGCTTTGAAAATAAAAATCCAGGGATTTGATCATTGTTTTTCCCCGCAGTACACGATGTTCAGGTTAAGGTCCGTACACGTCCCATATCCTTGTTAGAAATGATTTTTCACTGGATCCACACAACCTGACTGACATAGTGGGGAGGGGGGCCCTCATTATGAATTTTCCTGCTGCACTTGCTGAAAGAATTCAATTAAAGTTCTTTTGAGCAGAGTCCTGCCTGGGCAGCTCGCGTTTGGCTCGCTGCCACGTTAGCATGTTGTGATTGCCTTTATCGCCACATCGTCCTGTTTGCTCAGAGCCTGCGCATTCACAGCGCTAGCTCTCTAAGCGGCCCCTCTTCAGCACAACCCCATGGGTTAAGCCGAAGGAACTGTGGAAACGGTCACCTGAGCTCGTCCCCAAGCTGTGGAGAGATGATGGAGTGAGGATGATCAGCCCCCCTGGGCAGCCCAGGAGCAGGGCTGATTGTGTTTGTGGAAAGTGACCCTTTTTCAGACAAAGCCCCCAAGGGTCCAGAAGTGCTTTGTGAGTTTGAACTCTAGCACCCTCACCTGTGTCCCCCTGTGCAAGGGCTTTAAAAGCCACCTAGAGACCAGCCCCTGAGGCCCTTGAGGCTCTTGTCTCAGATGCTGATGGGAGAGCTTGAATAGAACAATTATTTGAGTTAGAGCAATCATGAGACCAGCTTGGGGATGAGTTGGGGTCATTTCAGGTTTGGGGCTGAAAGGACGGGGAAGAAAGCTCCAAATGTAGGGCGACCCCACCCCTCCGCTCCTGCACCGACTCACTGACTGCTCTTCCTGCTCCTTCCTACAGAGGCGGGGTGGCCTAGCGTCTCCGGGCCTGGGCCCCGGGACTAGGCTGACTCTGAGTCCTTGTTCTGCCGTTTACCAGCTATGTGACCTTGAGCAAGTTCATCTAAATGTTCTGTGCCTTAGCTTTGTCATCTGTAAGGTGGAGGTAGTGTTGCCTTCATGGGATTGTTGGGAGGATTACAGGAGCTGAAATGTGAAGTGCTCAGCATGGTGCCTGGCACGCAGCACGTTGATGTGTGAGTTACTGTGTTGTCAGGAAGGGTGATGTCCTGTATGGCAGGCTTGGCAAAGTGATTGCCTTGGTAGTTGGAGAGTTGTTTTAAGGGCAGCAGTCTTCCTCTTTACTATTATGTTGAAACATGATACTTGAGAACTGCGAAAGAGCATGTGTGTACACACACACACACAAGTGCATTATGTTTGCCTATGAATATATGTGACTTGAGTGGAATTGCTGTCCTTTGGATGCGGACAGGTGTGGACACTACAGTCCACGAGGCATGTGCCTCAATGGGGCACAGCCTTTGGGCCCACAAGGATCTGGTTGGAATCTCGCTGCCACTAACTCTGTGACCTTAGGAAGGCGTCTGTGCTTTTCTGAGCTTCAGTTCTTTATCTAAAAAACTGGGTGATAGAGTTGTGGGTCCGAAATGAGACGTGAGGCGCTGTAGATAAGGCAGCTGGTGGACGGTTGACACTTAGAACATATTAATTCCTCCCCTAGACGCCACCCCCCACCCCCAACCCCGTGACCAGGGAGTTTTTTAAAATTTTATTTTGTATCATGAAACTGAGAAAGATGCAAAGTTTTCTGCTCTTGCTGGAGATGAAAACACCTGAAGTTAGCTGCTTATCAGTGCTAAGTAGAGAGAATCGTAAGAGGGGGATGTTGGTATCCTTAATCTACCCGAGTTTTCAAGAGTAAGGCGGTGCTTTTATTTTGTCAGGAACCTTAGATGGTGTCAGCAAGCGTTTCAAGGCAGGCTTGTTCCTTTGACCTCCAGTGGTCCCTGGACTCACTGGCTGAATGGTTGAAGAGGTTTGGGGAATGTTTAGAAGGAAGGAATAACTTCAGGGAAAGACAGGCTCCCAACTGTGACCAAGGACGGTTGAGAGCGGGGGAAAACATTAGTATCGGGGTGGTGTTACCTTCTCACAGAGCCTTTTACCTGAGGACCCGGAGTAAGAGGTTTTGATCCATAAACCCATGGGTCCCGTCATGTGTATACGTGATGGGAAAGTTGCTCAGTCATGTCCGACACTTTCTGAGCCCGTGGACCAAGGAATTCTCCAGGCCAGAATACTGGAGTGGGCAGCCTTTCCCTTCTCCAGGGAATCTTCCCAACCCAGGGATTGAACCCAGGTCTCCCACCTTGCAGGCGGATCCTTTCCCAGCTGAGTCCTGAAGGCAGCCCATCATGTGAGTGGGCATCTGTAAGCAGAGCTCCAGGACACATTCCCAGCCGTCGCCTGGTGGGTCCCTGCCTTTGGATCATCTGCCACGGGAGCCCCCAGCATCTTAGGGCATCTACCATTTGCCCACCTTGATCTCTTTGCTCATTTCCAGATTTGTCCCCTCAGCCTCGTATCTGTCGGGTGGAGTCAACTGGCTGGGTGTTGTCGGAGACAGGGGGTGAGATTCTGACTCTTAAGTGGATCATGGTGGAGGCGGGGAGACACGGGCTGTGTGTGAGTGTTAGTGTGCAGAGGATGGGAAGGGGTGGCCCGGAGGGGCAAGCTCGTCGTAGATTACATTGACTAATTATAGGGAAAAAGCCATATTTGCTGCTCCATTAAGTGATCACTAGGCTATGAAGCAGTTTATTGTAATTAATGCAGAAACAGCAAATAAATGTTGGGTTTGGAGTGGAGGGTCTCCAGACACCCCTCCCCCTTTGGTGCTCTGCGTTCGCTGCCCCCATGGTTATCCTGCAGGTAAAGGGTCCCGGGGGACGCCTGCACCCGGAAGGACCGGGGTATGCAGTCTTTGACCGGGTTTCTGCCGCTTTATTGTGGCCTCTGAGGACGATCTCTTGGCTGATCTCGCCTTCAGACTCTCCTCTAGGGGTTTTTGTGTCTGCTAAGGATGGAGGAGGAGAGACAGACCCAGGCCATCATTGCTATTCTTGCCACAATCATTTTAATTTCAGGGCATGCGAGTGGCAGGTTACACATCCAAGTCCATCACGCTACGGGCCTTGTGGAGTTGTGATTGGTTTCCTTGATGATTTCTTGTTCAAATCAGCGGTGCTCTTAATTTTCCAGATGAAGTAAGAAGAAAATTGGAGACTCCCCTCCCGCCCTGTGTCTCTTCATCCAAGGTTTTCTGAGCATAACTCTGATTTGGAGGGTTAATATTAATTAGGAGCCGGTCTAGACCTCGGTGGCTTGATGAGGGAGCTTCCCGTCGTGACAGGCGTGGCTCCGTTTTGCACGTGCCTGCTTTTGGTAGAAGTTTCTGGGTTTAAAAGCCAAGGGAATAAAGACAGAGCCAGCGAGAAAGGGGTGAGCGCCTGTGCCCTGAAGGGGTGGCACTGGATTCTCCTGGATCTTCAGGGAGGAGCAGGACCACAGTGGGGTGTCTGCGTCCAGAAGTCCCTCCTGCGTTGGCCTGTCACCCGCCCCTGCTTTCTGCCTCAGTTTCCTTCTCTGTGAGGGAAGGGCACTTCTCCGGCATCCTAACAGAGGCATGACTCATTTCCCGAGTTTCCAAATTGGGTGATGCTAGAATTTCTCTGAGGCAAGTGACCTGTTCATGCCAGGTCACAAGCACACGCTTCATTTTGTGCTGAGGCTCCAGGTCTTCGCTTCCAGGCCTCACCAGTGCTGACTTGGGCTTTCTGGGCCGGGTGGCAGAAAGGACAAGGACAGGGAGCCAGCAGGCTGCACGCTCCAGTTAGGGGACAGGAGCCCTAGGGAGCACGCGGCCTGCATGCTTCGGGTTGGACCACGTCAGGGATCATTCTCCTTTGGCTTGCGAGTTTGAGTGGGTTTTCTCTTCGCCGTGGTGTTGGGAGTGGGAGGAAGGGCTGCTGAAGGCTCAGCGGGAGAGGCTTGGCTTCTCCTTCTCAGCTGAACTTGACCTCGGGCCAGTTGTCTTGCAGCCCTGAGCCTCTGTTTCCTCATTGGTAGACTGAGGAACGCTGGGGGATGCGTTCTTTGGGTTTGAGAGAACAGGCTTAGCAGGAGAGCAGCGTCACCGTTTTCTTTCTGGCCTAGGAGTTTCCTAGCTGTGGGGCCTGGGGAAGCTCACTTCACGTGGCTAGCCCTCAATTTCCCCGTCTGTAAAGTGGGCTGATGTGAGACTGGCGTTTGTCTTCTGGGGTTGTTGCTAGGATCGCGTGCGAGTGTTTGTGAAGAGCTGGGCGCGGTTGGCCGGGAGGGAGGTGGTCGGGTCTGCAGAGGTCTGCCCAAAGGAGCCCAGGACATTCACCTGCAAGAGACACCCACGCTCTGCAGATGGACGCTCGGCTTTGGACAGAGCTCCCACGGAGGGAGATTTGGGGTTAAGGAGGCGAGGCCTGCCTGAGATCCTGGTCTGCAGCTTCAGGGTGACGTGCCCTGGCAGTGATCTAGCATGGCCCAGGTGTGGGTCCTGGCTGCCCCGGGGGCCCTGCAGGCCGGAGGGGGCTGTTGAGGGCCCACCTGCGTCCCTGCAGTGCCAGACAGCTCCACGGGCGTGGGGACCGTGGCCTCCCTGTGTGACGTCCTGGCTGCAGCGGGAGGGGGAGGGCAGAAGAGGAGGGCCAGGTGCCAAGCGATGTGGAGACTCTTAGTAGTTTTTGGAAACCCGTGTCTGGTACTCTCTGAAATTTGGAGGCCTTGCTTGACTGAGGCAGGCCTGATCAAAGGCCGTTGGCAATTTCAGGATGTTCTTAAGTGTGTGGGGCAGACAAAGGATCTGTCTCTTTTGATTTCTTCCTCTCCCACAGTCCTCCCCTCTTGGTGAGGTTTTAAGTGGGCACCAGCGCCTGTTTGTCATGCCCGGTGTGTGCCCGAGGAATGTCTGAGGTGGTGGTGGGTCCAGCCCTCTGTGGCCACTGCCCTGAGGAGCTGTGGACCCAGTGTTGTGCGACCAGCCAGCTCCCACCCACTGCTGCCTCGCTTCCTTTTCACGGGCAGTTCTCATTAGGTGTTGGAGATGGAAAAGCCTGCGCACGTGTTGTTATACTGTTAGTGTTATTCCCTTGAAGGGAGGGTGGAAAAAGGGAGTTGTGGCAGAAAGCATCTTGCAGGAAAGGAGAAAGGGGAATCTGTGCAAAATGAGCTTCCTTGGTGGCACAGATGGTAAAGAATCTGCCTGCAATGCAGCAGACCTGGGTTCGATCTCTGGGTTGGGAAGATCCCCTGGAGGAGGAAATGGCTACCCACTCCAGTGTTCTTGCCTGGAGAATCCCATGGACAGAGGAGCCTGGTGCGCTACAGGCCATGGGGTTGCAAAGAGTCAGACACAACTGAGCGACAAACACATGCTCACCAGGCCTTGTGTTGGACAAAGAAAGTCTCTTGGGGCCTGTGAAGACTCCGACTAGGCCCTGGTCCTGCTAAGCCCCCAGGCTAGAGGGAGGCAGGTGTATGGACAGGCAGGTGCTGGTGTAAAGCCAGTGGCTGTGCTTTTCGGTACTGTGCCCAGGAGGGATGCCGAGGAGGAGAGGGCAGGGCGCGCCTCTCGGAGGAGGACTCGTGAGCTGCGTCTTGAGAGGAGAGGTCCTCCAAGATGAGGAAACTGTGGGAGCAGTTGGATAGTTCAGCTTTTAGGGGGCAGGGCAGGTTGTTCCTTATGGGTGGGAGTGTAGGGTCCAGGGGAGGGTGTGGTGAAAGATGGATTAGCTCACCACACAGCGGGGTCTGGAGCTCTGACCCTGAGCATGGCCAAAGGTCAGAAGTGGGGTCCAGTCATTGCGTTTCTATCTGGAAGGAGACTTATCCATTGAACAACCCGTGGGAGCATCCTTCGTTGGAGAGCGATTATCATGAATGCTAAAAGCACATAGACAGTTTCAGGGACCGAGTCAGGATTTGGGGAAGGCTTCCTGGAGAAGGACTTGGAGGCTGAATTTGAAGGGGAACATGAGGGAATATGGGCGGGAGGATAGGAGTGCACCCGTGTGCTGGAGTGCGGAGGTGAGGGGAGAGAGGTGATCCAGGAGCCAGGCCGTGGGTTCCGGGGCTGAGGTTTACTCTTATCCTAGAAGAGTCGAAGCATCCACTGTTGGGTGTGAGAAGGGATGGGAGATGATGAGTTCCTAGTTTGGAAATAATGCTGTGGCGCTCCGCATGGAGAGCGGCTTGCGGGAGCCTCAGGCGCCGGGCGGGGCGGGGCGGCCAGGGGCCTGGCGGAAGGGATGGTGGTAGGGCTGTGCTCCCAGAGGCGGAGCGGGAGACAGCTGCATGGTGACTGGCAGCTGGGCGAGCGGGCAGTGTTGGGGTGAGACGCGAGTGTGACTTGTCCCAGTGGATGGACCGTAGCCCCATCTCGCCGTAATTGCCTGCGCTGGGGCCTGAGGGAGACGCAGGCCGGACAGGTGAGCCTGGCTCAGGGGTTGAGTTTATCCTCCCGTCTGGAAGCCTGCTTGCTCTTGGTGACGCACCCCTATTAGTAAACTTTGAGGATGCGCTTGTCTACTTACTTATTTATAAATGACATGCGTATACTACTGTGCTAAACTGCTGTGTGCCTCCCAAGGCACAGACAAACAGAAATAAAAAAGGGTGAGAAGAAAAAGCTAAATGCAAATAAAAGTTCTGGTCTTCTTTCCACCACCCTGCCATGCCTCCCCGCCCCATCCTTCTTTGGGGACCATAGCTTTAGGCTACAGGGAGCTGTGACTGAGTTTTCGGTTGGGTGTGGACAGGTCAGATGAGGGTTGGGGAAAGCGCACCCTGTGGTCCAGGGGCCCTTGGATGAGTTCTGTGAAGGCCAGGGGTCCGTGGGGAGGAACCTGCATGGTCTTGTCACTACGTGTGGCCGCCTGAGTCGAGCAGGATGCTGTGGGTCCTGTGGCCCAGACCTGGGCTTGGCAGGAGGGGTGTGAGGGCTCCGGGGGGCTTGCAGGTCTGTGGGTGCTCATCCCATGGGAGTGGGTGGTGAAGCTCATTCCCTGGTGGTCCAGCGAGTGCCTGTCCTGTTCAGCCTGGAGGGATGAGGGCCACGCTTGCCCGTGAAGCATGGATCTTAGGTCGTGGGAACTGTGTGAGGAATAGAGGGTCTGCTGTCTGCACTGGCATCCCAGCCACTGTCCCATTCTCCACCCTCTTTGCCTGGTGGGCAGATGATAATCCTTCCCAACCCAGCTCCAGAGGCTGAGACTGACCTAAGGCGAGCTGCTTCTGTCTTCACCTCTGCGTTCCTTCTCTGGGTGCCATGCGGCTCACGGGCGCTGTGAACTCTCTCCCTGGCTGGGTTCTCCTGGGATGATTCTACTCCAGCCTCTTCCATTTAGCTGTCCCTTCGAGCAGAACCCAAGCTAGGATCGTGCCTTCCCGAGAACGCTTTCCAAAGCCTTGTTTCCCCGCAGACTTGCATTTCAGGCTTTTTCTGAGTGTAGATGCGCGCCCCGAGCCATCTTTCCATGTGAGAAGTGAGCAAATCAAAGGTGGGCCGTTCTACCCTGGTGAGGCCTTTTTGTGTAAAAGGACCTTCAGGGGTAAAGCAGGCAGGTTGACTGACAGCCAGGAGAGCTGCCCAGCAACAGGCCCACCGCGTGGGGCACCTCGGGGAGGAACCAGGCCAGGAGCAGACAAAGGACGCCCAGCACAGGGCAGAGGAGCCTGCTGGAGGTAAAGCAACCTGAAATGCGTTTTCAGCACGGGTGCTGCGTGAAGCCAGGCGGAAGTGGCCGGTGGGGACGCGGCGTTTGCAGTCTGTCCCTGCTTTGACTGTTCTGTCTCTGTCTCCTCCGAGAGCAAAGCCGGGAGATGAGGAGTCGTGGCTTCCAGGCTCGGCTTCAGGCTGCGCTGGCGTCCCTTGCTTGGTGACCTTGGGGGGTCATGTCTTTGCTTGGGGTCACTGGGGTTCCTTGCAGACTTGGTGAGCTTGGTCCTGTGGTCAGAGGGAGCGCTTAGACAGAAACGCTGACAAAGGGCTTCTAGAGGCTGCAGGCCAGCCTGGTGTTTCCCAAGGATCCCCAGATAGTGGGGGCTGGGGGCTCTGGAAGTTTCTCCTTGCAAGCCTTGTTGCTTCTCCGAGGGGCCAGCCCGCGGGGGGTCCGTTCTGCACGGAGACAAGGCAGAGGCCTGAGGCCTCCCACCCCCCACCCCTGGCCAGGCTGCAGAGTAAATCCTGTCCTGACATCAGAGCCGGCCTCCAGTGTGACTCTCCCTGACACGATCGACTGTCTCAAGCAGTGCCTGTGTGTGTGAATGTGTAGCCGTGTGTGTGTGTGGCCGTGTGTGTGAGTGTGTGTGTGGCCGCGTGAGTGTGGCCGTGTGTGTGTGTGTGGCCGTGTGTGTTTGTGTGTATGAGTGTGTGGCCGTGTGTGTGTGTGGCCGTGTGTGTGTGGGGTCGTGTGTGGCTGCATGTGTGAGAGTGTGTGGGGCCGTGTGTCTGTGTGTGTGGCCGCTTGTGTGAGTGTGTGGCCATGTGTTTGTGTGTATGAGTGTGTGGCCATGTGAGTGTGTGAGTGTGTGTGTGGGGCCATGTGTGTGTGTGTGGCTGTGAGTGTGTGGCCATGTGTGTGTGTGTGTGTGTGGCCATGTGTGTGTGTGGCCGTGTGTGGCTGTGTGTATGTGGCCGTGTGTATGTGTGGTCGTATGTGTGTGTGTGTGGGGCCGTGTGTGTGTGTGTGTGGTCGTGTGTGGCCACATGTGTGTGGGGCTGTGTGTGTGAGTGTGTGGCGCTGTGTGTGTGTATGTGGCCATGTGTGTGTGGCTGTGTGTGTGTGAGCGTGTGGCTGTGTGTGTATGTGTGTGTGTGGCCATATGTGAGTGTATGGCCATGTGTGTATGTGTGTGTGGCCGTGAGTGTGTGGCCATGTGTGTGTGTGGCCGTGTGTGTATGTGTGGCTGTGTGTGGCCATGTGTGAGTGTGTGGCCGTGTGTGTGTGTGTGGCCGTGTGTGAGTGTGTGGCCATGTGTGTGTGTGGCCGTGTGTGGTCGTGTGTGTGGTCGTGTGTGGCCGCATGTGTGTGGGGCCGTGTGTGTGTGTGAGTGTGCGTGCGTGTGTGTGTGGCCGTGTGTGTGTGTGGCCGTGTGTGTGAGTGTGCGTGCATGTGTGTGTGGCCGTGTGTGTGTGTGTGTGTGTGTGTATGTGGCCATGTGTGTGAGTGCGTGCGTGTGTGTGGCCGTGTGTGTGTGTGCGTGTGTGTGTGGCCGTGTGCGTGAGTGTGCGTGCGTGTGTGGCTGTGTGTGTGTGTGGGGGGGGCCGTGTGTGTGTATGCGTGAGTGTGCATGTGTGTGTGAGTGTGTGGCCGTGTGTGTGTGTGTGTATGAGTATGTGGCCGTGTGTGTGTGTGTGAGTGTGCGTGCATGTGTGTGTGGCCGTGTGTGTGAGTGTGTGGCCGTGTGTGTGAGTGTGTATGTGTGAGTGGCCTAGTGTGTGAGTGTGCGTGTGTGGCCGTGTGTGTGTGTGAGTGTGCGTGCATGTGTGAGTGTGTGGCCGTGTGTGTGTGTATGTGGCCATGTGTGTGAGTGTGCGTGCATGTGTGAGTGTGTGGCCGTGTGTGTGAGTGTGCGTGTGTGGCCGTGTGTGTGTGTGAGTGTGTGGCCGTGTGTGTGTGTGTATGTGGCCATGTGTGTGAGTGTGCGTGCATGTGTGAGTGTGTGGCCGTGTGTGTGAGTGTGCGTGTGTGGCCGTGTGTGTGTGTGAGTGTGTGGCTGTGTGAGTGTGCGTGTGTGGCCGTGTGTGTGAGTGTGCGTGCGTGCGTGAGTGTGTGGCCGTGTGTGTGTGTGTATGTGGCCATGTGTGTGAGTGTGCGTGCATGTGTGAGTGTGTGGCCGTGTGTGTGAGTGTGCGTGTGTGGCCGTGTGTGTGTGTGAGTGTGTGGCCGTGTGTGTGTGTGTATGTGGCCATGTGTGTGAGTGTGCGTGCATGTGTGAGTGTGTGGCCGTGTGTGTGTGTATGTGTGAGTATGTGGCCGTGTGTGTGTGAGTGTGTGTGAGTGTGCGGCCGTGTGTGTGAGTGTGCGTGCGTGTGTGAGTGTGTGGCCGTGTGTGTGAGTGTGCATGAGTGCGTGCGTGTGTGGCCGTGTGAGTGTGCGTGCGTGAGTGTGTGGCCGTGTGTGTGAGTGTGTGTGTGTGGCCGGCGTGTGAGGGCTGATGCGGCGTCCTGTGGGGCCGTGTCTGGGTCTCGGGGTCCCCTGCTCCCTTGGCCCCTGTGCATTCTGCGGGCGCGGGGTGTGAGGGTAGGAGGGGCTGTGCTGGGGAATGTTCTGGCCGGTCTTACACGTGTCACTGTCACAGCAGGTAGATACGCCCTGAGAATCCTTCTGGAGGTTTTATCATTGAGTCCCCCACCTCGGCTTCAAGACTGCTCACCTTCTCTAAAGCATGTACTCTGTGCTCTACGGGTGGACCTGGAGGGCAGGACTTTTTTAAAGAAAATACGTTGTGGAAGAAGCTTGCCATCCAGGGTGGTTGGGTGGCCAGCTATTAAAGCTTTAATAATTGAGGAGGCATCTGGGTCCCCTCGTGGAAGGAAGCCCTTCTGGCAGGAATGGTTTTGCTTTTGAAAGAATGTGCTCACCTTTAACTGCAAACGGCTGTGACGGGAGTCGTATTTAATTTTAAATTGCCCATGTCCAGCAAGCCTCTGTTACTCTTTAAACAATAAAGTGTTTTTCATCTTCCCGCAGCTGTGTTCTCCGTGTGGGGGCCGGCCTTTTTGTGGGGAGACGGGGCTCCTGGGCCTCTCTCCTCTCCCCTCCTTCCCTTTCAGGCTTGTCAGGGTTTCTAGAAAGCGCTGGGTGTGGAGTCCCCACCCATAAACTGCAGAGAGGGTGGCTGGGAAGTTTATAGCAGAGGGGTCAGTCAGTAATGTCAGGTCCTGGGGCTGAAGGCCTTCCTCTGTGGGCCAAGCCCAGAGGTCAGTTTGTGTCTGAGACCCTTTCAGGAGCCCCTGTCTTTTTCTCTCCGCCCCCACCCCCTGGCTTGAAGGGGGCCTGATTTGTCTGTGATAATCAGAAACAGATTTTGGCTTCTGATCCATTATAGATGTGTTTGAGATGGATGCCAAGCCTTCAGCCACTTAGAGAGCTCGTGAACATGCATTTAGATACGAAAGAAAAAAAGGCAGAGAAAGGGGAAAGAAATAGCTTCTTCCCAAGCCCCCAGACCAAAAAAGTCTCCAAAGGACCACAGATGACACCAGCGACAAAGCTCCATCCAGACCCTGGAGAGGCAGTGGATGGGAAGAGGAGATGGGACTCCAGAGGCGGCAGAGGAGGTGGAGGATGTGCAAGTATTGGACGCAGTGGCTGCCCCAGCGGAGTGATCTTTGTGTGTGTGTGGTGGGTGTTCCCCGAGCCCAGGGGCTCCCAGCTGAGGTGGCAGGCCACTGGGGTGCCCAGCGGGGCCCTGTTCTATTCAGGAGACCCTCGAGTTAGGAAATATCGACCGCTCTCTATTTGTAAACAGTCTAAAGGGACATGGTGCCAACAGAAGCAGGCAGCTTCGGGCGATTCGAGGGTGTTTGTGGTGGCTCTCACCGGGGAAGCCTGTGGCTCTGATGTTCTGGATCAGCACGGCCCAACGTTTTGATTCAGAAAAGGGGCCTGCGGAGTTGAGTGGTGTTGGGGTGTTGATTTCTTTTCCTCCTTGTCTGCTTGCCTCTCTTTAATGAAGGTGCCTGATGGCCCCTCCAGCTCTCCACCCTGGGGTTTGTTCTGGCTGGGAGGTTTATGGGGGCCCTGGCTTCAGTTGACCTTAAGGCTCAGCTCTGAGCCGGTCCCTCCCCCTCCCCCCAGGGTGTTGCAGTTCAGCTGCTGGCCCAGAACTCACACTCATGTGTCTCTCACTCCAAACAAAAAATAAACCTGTGTGCTCTAGGTATGTATTTTAGAGGTGTGTATGTGTGTGTTTGTCTCTTGACAGGTTTGTTGCCTACAGCTGTGCAGCCACAGCTGGCTTTGAAATTTGAAAAATATACATATTTGTAAATGGGCGTAAAGCTGGTTGAAGGAGGAGATGGGGGTGGTGTGGTTTGACTGTAATCACACATAAAAACTCTGACCCCAATTTATTTTTTATTTTTTGGCTGCTCGACGTGGCCTGTGGGATCTTAGTTCCCAGACCAGGGATTGAACCTGTGTTCCGCGTAGTGGAAGTGCGGAGTCTTAACCACAGGATTGCCATGGACGCCCTCTGACCCCCGTTTTTAAAGAAAGCATTTAATTAAAATACGGTCAAAGACAGTTATTGGGAATAAGAAAGTTTTAGACTTTGGGATTCTTGTTTATCTGGGTGAAGGAGTTTTTTGGTCACCACGGAGACGAGAAGAATGGAGGGGAAGTGCTAAAGGATGGATGGCATCTCCTGCCCCCGCTGTGGGGAGGCAACTTGGTCGGAATGGGAGCGGAGAGGTGGAGAATTAAAACTGCCTCTATTTTTTGCCTTGGGGGGAGGCAACTTGGTAACAGTTTTTTGAAGCTGTGAGCTGAGCAGGGATCAGGTTTTGGATTTGTTTCTGCCTTAAACCCTCCCCTTTCTCGGAGCTTCCGTAGGAGGAAGGGAGAGTAGGTTTAGTGCATAGATTAGCTTCGGTTTCCCAGAAGTTTTTTCTTTCCAACTTTTAAAAGATGATTTGCTTCCCTCTGCTAGGACTCACCTTTTCAGAGAGGGCTCCTCAATGCGGTTGTCCAGCCCAGCTCAGAGGGTTGCCGGAGGGACCAGAACACATTCTCGTTTTCAAGGTTAGGGAGTAGCAGGCTTTCAGGGGGGTGAGGATGGGTGGGGAGGGGAGCTCTTTGAGTTTAAGGATGCCCCTTTCCTTCTGTCCTAGGAAGAAGGCCTTTGTTGTTGTTTTCTTTTGCTGTCTTCTTCCAACAGCTTGGAGTAAATACATTGACAGAGCGGCAGGAACCAAACAAATGAACCAGTAAAGAAGTTTGCAGTAGACAGATGAGGCTTTATTTAGGAGGCTGGGTGGTGTTTCTTCGTTTTCACATTGAACCGCTGTTCCTCAGTGCTTCTCCTGGTGCTTGCAAATCAGGAAAAAAAAAAAACAAACCCCCACACACAAGTGGGAGGGGTGGCCTGGCACTTTCCTGGACCGGGGCCGGAAGGAGAGCACGCAGGGCTGTGTGCTGTGAGCAGCCTTCAAATACAACCGTTTGGGGAAGAGCCCTACAGTACCTGGAAAAGCCGGCTGTGTTGTGAGCAGTTGTTTTGAGTTCTGCGGTATAGAACTGCATGTCTAAGAACAGTCACAGGGACATCTCCCCGAAGAGGTATTCCTGAGGATTTCTGCGTAAACAGAACCCTGTTTTCCCAGCAAGCATTATTATATTTTTAGAAACATTTTCTTTCTTGATTGCCCGTCAGTTAGCAAGGCTGCTAGCACTTTCTGTTGGTTTGCCTTCCTGGACAGGTGCTTGGAAGGGTCAGCGGTTCTAGGTTAAAAAAGATACCGAAGGATACTTTCTGTCCGAGGAGGAGTCAATCCCTGCATGGACGCAGTGGGAGGGGACACCCAATCTGTTCCCTCTCCCCACCTTGTGATGAGGAAGGGGAAGTCCTGCTATTCGAATCAGCCGGGAGCTTTTTCCCTCCGGCTCCCTTACCCCCTTCCTTCTGCTCTTCTTTGTCTTTATTTTCTCTCTTTGGACTGATACTGAACTCCTTGTTCCAGCTGATAGCGAACTCCTTGTCCTGTTGGGGAGAGTAATTTCATGGCGGCCAACAGAACCGGTGACTGTAGTTTTTTTTTTTTTTTTTGTGGCATTTAAGGAAACAACTTACAAATAGTTCTTTCTTTAAAGACCGAGCACAGATTTTAAGTGTTCAGAGGGGGAAAACTCTCAAGGTGACTTGTGGTGATCCGCCCCCCACCCCAAAGCTGTGTCCTCGCATCTTCCTCGAGGGTCGCTAATAAGAACTGCTGGCCTAAGTCAGCGTCTTTGAGAATCATTGATTCACTAATTGCTCATAATCACGTCCTGGCTTCCCCCTCCTGCTGGGAACACTTTTGTTTTTCCCTGTTCTGCAAGGAATTGGACGGATTTCTGGAGTGTTTAAGAGCCACCCCATAAAAGCGTTTGGCGTGCCACGGTTGCTCGCCGCGCTTCTCAGAGGTGACGGTGCCTGGGTGTCCGGGCCCATAAACCAGGGGCTGCCAGTGACCTTTCCCAAGGTCACACATCTGATGGAGAGTGGATTCCTCAGCCCACTGTGGGCCTCAACTTAATTTGTTCCTTTCCTAAGGCAAAATGACCTCCCCGTAAACCTGCCCCCCTTCCGCAGAGTGAACAAGCAGAGTTAGGAAGGCGTGTTCTGGGGGTGGGCGGGCAGCGGGCCATGTTGGGAAGAGACTCGGGGCTACTCATTAAAACGCCGAGGTGGGGTGAAGCTCGCCATGAAGTGAGGAGTCCTGCAGGGGAGAACGCAGCCCCAGAGCGGAGCCGATAGAGGGGCCGGCCTGGAGAGACTGAGGAGGCTGCTGAAGCAACATTTCCCTCGGCGTTGGGAATTTAAAGAGGAAAAAAAGAGAAGGCAGCCCCTCCGCTCCATATGCACGGTCTCTGATAGTGTTCTGCAAATACATGGTCTCCAAGCCTCTTCCTTCTGTCCCTTCTTGTCTCCCTCCCTTCCTTCAGGGCTCCTGAGCTTGAAGCCCTGTCCTCCCTGGATGGTGGCTGGCCTGTCGTCTCTTCCGTAAACCCTCTGAGTCCAGCCGGGGGAGGACATTTAAGGATGGGTTTCAGGGAGAGGACCATGGGTGTGTCCGGTCCAGTCCTGACCCGGTTCCTCAGCCCCAGGCTCCTGGGGGTTGATTCTCCCCTGACCGGGTTGGTCACATGCCTCTGTTCTGTACTTGTTAATTAGTGTTTGGGTGTCCAAACACGGGGGAGGGAGCTGGGGCTTCAGCTCCGGGGCCTTTCTGCTCTCCACTGAGGCCTTCAGGACCCCCTCCCTGCCTCGTTAAACCCCTGGAGCTACGTGCACAGCCAGCCCGGTCCTCAGCCCCCCTTTTGTGAGTTGGGTTGTGGGTGGAATTGGTCCCCGTCATCCTGCTCTGCAGAGTCGGTGCACCCATGACCGTGCCCGGAGTGGGAAGAGGGAGAGGACGGTGCTGGGCCAGCTTTCAGGCGGGACAAGGTAGGCCAGACAGAGGTATCAGACTGTCCCCTTCTAGAAACGGCAGTCAGGCTGGGTGTGGGAGAGCGGGCCCAGGGTGAGTGTGGGCTTCTTCCAGCTTCTGCCCGGGTCACGTTTGGCGGAAGAGAGCCGACGTGCTTTGGTAGATAGAGCTTCTCTTAGAGACAATTCTGGGATTGAATCCTGGCTGTGTGACGTGGCCGAGTTACGTGGCCTCTCTGAGCCTGTGTGTGTCGTATGTAAACTGAGAACAAGAGACTTGCCTGGCGTTGTGGGCAGTGACATACGTTCCCCAGAGCACCTAGCGTGATGCCTGGCATTCAGTAGGTGCCTACTCAGTGCCGATGGTCCGGCCAGGCTGGACCCAGCTGTTGTTGTTGGGAAAGACCAGAGCTTGTGCATGGGTTAGACCTTGCATCAGTCGGTTAACTTTGCTGATTTGGATGGACTCGCCAGTGTGCTGTCTGGGCTTCTGGGCCCCAGAAGTTTCGCCGTGCCCTCCTCTCTTCTCTACACAGTCCACCCCTCCATGCGGGGGGCTGCCAAATTAGGGCTGACCTCCCAGGCTACTTGAGAAGGTCGGTCGGAGTCCCAGCTTCTCCTGGGTCCCGCCCTTTTTCTCTGACCCCTGTCTGAGAGGGGCTTTCGCTGGATGCTGAGGGAAGTTCTAACCATGCAGACCCTCTGCATCCAGATGACAGATGGCTCAGTTGGGTTTCTGATTCTTCCTTAATTTAGCGGGGTGGTTGGAGAGGGTGGTGATGCAAGAGGTACATGGAGGTGTGCCTGCTCAGTTGCTTCAGTCGTGTTGGACTCTTTGTGACCCCATGGACTGTAGCCCACTGGGCTCTTCTGTCCATGAGATTTTCCTGGCAAGGTTACCGGAGTAGGTTGCCACGCCCCACTCCAGAGGATCTTCCTGACCCAGGGATCAAACCCGCGTCTCCACTGGGGAAGCCCCAGGAGCAGGAGTAGGGGCCGTGAGAAGATGGTGTGAGCGTGGATGTGTAGTTACTCTCAGCGCTCCAGCCCAGCGTTTCTCAGCCTGGGCCCCTGTGGACATTTTGGGCTGGATAGTGCTTTGGGTGTGGTGGGCTGTGTTGGGCATGTTGTGAGATGCTTCACAGCATCCTTGTCTGCTGCCCACTGGACGCCAGGGGCACCCCTTCCCCAGTTGTGACACCTAAGAATGTCTCCAGGAGACCCTGTCGGATGTCTCCTGGGGGACACACCTCTGGTTGAGAATCAGTGGTCGGTGGGGGAGGGACAAGAGAGGTTTGTATGTGTTGCGAGGGTCTGTGGACCTGCACTGTGAAATATTCATGGAATTCAAGAGCGGAAAGGCGCTCAGGGAAGTCCCTTGGGCCGGGCCGTGACCCAGGCAGCCCTTTCCGTGGTCAAGCGAAAGGGCAGAGAGAAGGCTGCCTCCCCAGGCTGGCCTCTCTGTGGAGCTTTTATGGAGAACTTTTGCAAAGGGACTTTGTACTCGGTTCTCCGTTCTCCCGTGTTTCAGGAGTTTGGTTACAAGCTCGAAGTTTGATCTGCCCTCTTGTCCTCTGTACACACACATTCCTCACTCAGGAGAGGGCCCCTCTGTGTGTACAAAATGGGACTTTTACTTGAATTCATTAAAAAAAAAAAGTTTTGCCTGCCAGGACTCTGCTGTCCTCTCTTCTCCCCTTTTATTCTTCTCTGTTGCCTGTAAGATGAGCCCTGAAGTGGGTGTCTGGTGAGATGGGTTAGCCTGGGATTTTCCTAGGCCCAGATTAAAGGCAAATTATCAAATGGAAGTTGAAAGTTGCTGCTGTGCTTGTAAAAAAGTCAGTTGTGTGCCATAAAATCCATCACAGCTCCCTTGGTGAGAAGGAGGCGGCTGCGAGGTATTTAGTGATGTTAGTTTAGCTTCCAAGGGCTTGGCTGCCATGCTGGAGGAAGGAGCCTGTCGGCACCGGGTGCCACGGTGGTTTCTAGCGTTTGGTCAGCGAGGGAGAGAGAAGCTTGCTGCGTCTGAGCCGTGGGAAGCTCAGAGACGAGACCTGGGTGTTGCCAGCAGGTTGCCAAGCAGTGGCTTTAGATCTTGGATTTGGGGGAACCGGACGGCTTTATGGGCTGCCTGTGGGGCGCGTGATGTCGCAGTGACTTTTGCCTCCTTTTTATTTAGAACAGAAGGCGCCTGTCCAGTGGGTGCGGGGGTCTGCGGATCTGGGCTGGGAGAGGCAGTGTAGCCTGCTGGGTGAAAGTGCAGGTTCGGGGACCAGACCACTTGGCCAGGTATAAAGATGGGACTCTGGTTCAGTTAATTACCTGCTCCCTGCCTCAGTTTTCTTATCTGTAAAATGTATGCGAAGCAGTGCTTTCTGTGGGGTGGTTGGGAGAAATTAATGGAAGGGAAGGGCTGAGCCTAGACCCTGGCGAGGAGTAAGGAACCTCCTCTTGATTATCAGTGGGCATGTTATTCTGGACTGGACAGTCAGCCTTATTCCCGAGGCTTTGTGACAGCGTTTCTCACATTTCACAGTGCAGGACGCTCATGTGGGCCCTGCCCTGGCTGGGTTGAAATCAAGACTGTGGCGGAGGGCCCGGGTGGTGCTAATGTGGTGGGGTTGGGGTGGGGGTCTGCAGAGAACTTTGTGATGCCTTTTTTTTAAAAGATTTGTTTGTTTTCTTTTTGCCTGCCCTAGGTCTCCATGGCTGCTCACGGGCTCTCTCTAGTTGCGGTGGCTGGGGGCTTCTCATGGTGGTGGCCCCCCTTGCGCAGAGCACGGGCCTGAGGGCTTGGTGGTTGCAGCTCGCTGGCCTGGCTGCCCTGAGGCGTGTGGGCTGCCCCTGGCGCAGGGGTTAAATCCGTGTCTCCTGCATTGGCAGGTGGAGTCCTAGCTGCTGGACCACCAGGGAAGCCTGTTGCTCTTTCTTAACGGCAACGTTTTTGAAGGCATGAGGATCCCCAAGGTTACCACCAGCACCTGTCTTCAGCTCGGCTTGCCTGGAAGCAGTTCTGCCCGCCCCAGGTTGCCTAAATTTCGGTGCTGGGTGGGCATGGTGGGTGTAGATGGCTGCAAGCCTGTCCTCTTTGCCCCTGGATCTGTTGAGTCCTCCTGCCTGCACTGTGAGCTTCCCAGGTAGCTCAGTGGTAAAGAATTAGCTCAGTGGTAAAGAATCCGCCTGCCAAGGCAGGAGACTCAGGTTTGATCCCTGGGTCGGGAAAGATTCCCCTGGAGGAGGAAGTGGCAACCCACTCCAGTATCCTTGCCTGGAGAATCCCATGGCAGAGGAGCCTGGTGGGCTGCAGTGCATGGGGTGCCAAAGAGTCGGACACGACTGAGCGACTAAGTGTGCACGCCTGCATTGTCCCAAGGTTGGGCCAGCACTGGTGGCGGTGAGGTCTCAGGGAAACCATCTGCTCTGGCCTTCAACGTGTCCCTGCTTTTGGCTAAGCCGGCACCCCATGCCTGGTTCTCACTTTGCCTGCAGGAGCTGTGGGCCTGTTTCAATGGGTAACTGGTATATGTGTGTGCACACATGCAACAGAAAACATCAAAATGTTTGGGGAGTGTTTAGGGAAAATAGCAAGCAGCAGATTGCCAAGATTCTCTTGTATGTTTCTTTTCCTTGCCTTTTTGCTGTGTACATGTGTGATCGGGATCTTGGAGCATTCTGCAATACAGCTCTGCCTTTTCTTATCCCAACTGTTCTTTCTTACGGTGGAGAGGATACAATTCAGCACCAATAATACTGAGCAATAAATAACCTGGAGAAGATGAATAGCCTTGTGCGGTGGTAAATTAAAGTTGATTTATTGCACATAATATATACAGGTGCTCCTAATGTAATTAAGCAGTGAGGCTTTTAATGCCGCAGAATCTGAAAGAAGACCCAAGAAAATTGGGTCTTAATAAGGCTTATTGAAATAACAGCTAAACACGCTGCTTAGTACCATTAGAGGATGCTGAAAGATGGATCGACTGCTGCTTTTTCTTACGTGCGGAGCTGACGCACCTGGCTTGCCATCAGCAGGGCCCACGCGGCGCGGTTCTCGCTGCCCTGGGCCTGGGTCCTGTCGCGCTGCCTGTACGCTCCGGCCTCGCCCCTCTTAGGACCACCAATCAGGTGGCTGGCTTAGGACCGCCAATCAGGTGGCTGGCTTAGGACCGCCGATCAGGTGGCTGGCCCTTGAACTGACTTCTCCCAAATGGAGGACAAGGTTGCTCAGGGTGGTGGAAGCCAGGACCCTGCCTCGCTAGCACCCGATTCTCAGAACTGAGGCAGGCGGGACAGGGCTGGTAACTGCACAGACTGAGGCCTCCTCCCCGCCGCCATCCAAGCACCGCCCTGGAGATGGAGAGACAGGACTGAAGACGAAGTGCAAGAGCCTCCACGCTCCATGGGGCTGGGAGAATGCTGTGGTGGGGGCGGGGGCAGGAGAACAGAGGAGGAGATGGATCCCTGTGGAGGGGTGCACTTATAGGGACTGGATTGGGGCACCTGAGAGGGCTTCCCTGGTGGCTCAGCTGGTAAAGAATCTGCCTGCAAGGCAGGAGACCTGGGTTCGATCCCTGGGTTGCGAAGATCCCCTGGAGAAGGGAATGGCTACCCACTCCAGTATTCTGGCCTGGAGAATTCCATGGACTGTACAGTCCATCAGGTGGCACAGAGTCAGACAGGACAGAGCAGCTTTCATTTTACTTCACTTTCAGAGCCCAAGAGAGCAGTCAGGCAGCGGCCTCTGGGGAAGGGGGCTGGAGAGTGGGGTCAGGGTTTGGGTGGGAGCGGAGGCTGGACAGCTGGTTTGGGGGCAAGAGCAGGAAGGATGTTGCACTCCGTCCAAGATGCGGAACCTGTACCCGAAGCTAGGCTGGAATCCCTAAGGCTTGTGAACAACAGGAGGACCAGAGTCGTCTTTTAGAAGGGTTTGAGGGAGACCCCTTACTTAAGAGACCAGGGCCTGGACACGAGCAGAGGCCCAGTGAGTATGAAAAGGTGGGGGGTGGGAGTTTGAAGCTCCTGCGGCCTTGGATCTGGTGATCCCGGGGGAGTGGGAGAGGGTCTGGTGTCTGGAGATATGGTGAGTCAGGGCTGATCCAGTGCAGGTGTGAGGACTCCCCTGGGGTGCTCGTCAGGAACAGAGCTGGGGAGTGCCTCGCCCTGGGATCTCCAGCTGCTGGGGTCCCCTGTGTCTGGACCTGTCACTAGATCCTCCAGGGGTGTCATTGGTGAGGTGACCCCAGGTTGCCTTTGGGAGCATTTGAGGCCAGCAATGATGAAAGAGTTAGCCTTTCCTGTAGCCTTTTGGTCAGTTCCCTGTTGGGGCTTAAGATTTTAGGGAAGTGAAGGAGATGCGAATGTACCCTTGTGCTCTGAGAAAGGACCCCCTTCTCGTAGGTGTGCCCCTCTTTATAAAAACCCATCAGCCTACAAAAGCTGTGTCAGGGAGAGAGGTCATTCCCAGTGCCAAAAGTTCCAGAGTAAGAGCCTTTTAGGTAAAGAGCTCGTCTTTTGAACTGAAATGTAGTATGTTCTTTTCTTCGTGGAGGGTCGTGCTTGAGAAACATTTCAACAATTCACTGCTTATCCTCAACGAGATAAAAAAAAAAAATCCATTTACTAGGTCAGCAGTATTGAGCACCTGTGGTTTACAGAGCTGCTCCTGGTGAATCAGGGTGGGGTTTGCTGCAGAGCCCGGGGTGGCAGGTCAGGCTGGGAAGAGGATGACCCAGTGCCCTAACCTTTGGAAGAACCTTCACGTGGCCTGTCCTGCTTCTGGCTTGGAGTATGGAGCCGCCGAGGGGTATGTGCAGAGCTTGGGGGGTTCCTGGCCCCAGGTTGAGAAGAGGGGGTGGTGTGGGGCCAAGGCTGCTGTGCGTCCTGGGCAGTGAGAGCCCGCCTTTGCCTTCCTGCCGCTCCCCCCACCACCACCCAAGCAAGGATATGGCAGTATTCATGGTACCTTGCCATGTTTGATTATCTGCAGAATTAGAAAGGCCTCATGCATCTGATCACAGTTTTTTTTCCCTTAGATGTATATAGCACATTCTCTGACTGTATAGTCAGTACTTTTTTTTTTTAAGGAATGTTCGATATTAGATGTAGATGGATAGGTGATGCGTGTTTACTTTTCCTAAGGATTATTCAGAGAAGCTGAAAACATTTCCATTGTCTGTCTCAAGCGTGTGTATCCATGTCTGGTTCTGTGTCTCCCCAGAGGTGTGGGTAAGGGAGTGGACGGGCCCTACAGACGACCCTCACGAAGGCTTCCTGAGGCAGACTCTCCGCTTTTTATTTATTGTGTTTATTTGGCCACACCAGGTCTTAAGTGGTGTGTGGGAATGTGGGATCTGGTTCCATGACCAGGGATGGAATCTGGGACCCCTGCTTTGGGGGCGTGGAGTCTTAGCCACTGGACCACCAGGGAAGTTCCCTTTTTTTTTAAATTGATTTATAGTTGATTTATAGTGTTGTATTAATTTCTGCTGTATAGCAAAGTGATTCAGTTTTACATGTGTGTGTATATGTGTGTGTGTGTGTGCATGCGCGCCTGTGTGTATATACACACATTCTTTTTACTCTTTTCCATTTTGTTTTCCCCAAACATTGAATACAGTTCCTGTGCTGTCCATAGGGCCTTCCTGTCCATCCATTCTAGGTGTAATGGTTCGCATCCACTGACCACAAGCTCCTAGGCCACCTCCCCGCCCCTTCCCCCTGGGAAACCACAAGTCCGATTGCTGTGTTTGCGAGTGTTTCTGCTTCGTAGGTAGGTTCGTTTGTGTCATATTTTAGATTCCACATATAATGGTATCTGTGGAAGGGGGTAAATACCATAAGTATATGGTGTTTGTCTTTCTTTTTCTGACTTACTTCACTAGGTATGATAATCTCTAGGTCCATCCATATTGCTGCATGTGGAATTGTTTTGTTATTTTTTATGGCTGAGGAGCGTTTCGTGTGCACCACGCCCTCTTTACGCACTCACCTGTTGGGGGACATTTGGGTGTCTCCCTGTCTTGGCTGTTGTGAGCAGCACTGCTGTGCGCTCACCTGTTGGGGGACATTTGGGTGTCTCCGTGTCTCGGCTGTTGTGAGCAGTGCCACTGTGCGCTCACCTGTTGGGGAACATTTGGGTGTCTCCGAGTCTCGGTTGTTGTGAGCAGCGCCGCTGTGCGCTCACCTGTTGGGGGACATTTGGGTGTCCCCGTGTCTTGGCTGTTGTGAGCAGCACTGCTGTGGATGCTGGGGCGCTTGTATCTCTTTGAGTTACGGTTTTCTCTGGGCCTGTGCCCAGGAGTGGGGTTGCTGGGTCACATACTAACTCTGTTTTTAGTTTTTTTGTGGAACTTCCATACTGTTTTCCATAATGGCTGTACCAACTTACATTCCCACTAATGGTGTAGGAGGGTTCCCCTTTCCCCACACCCTCTCCAACATAAATCGTATCAATGTTTTCTTAGGTTAGTCTCCAAAGGCAATAGAAATAAAAGCAAAAATAAACAAATGGGGCCTAATCAAACTTAAAAGCTTTTGCACAGCAAAGAAACCAGAAACAGAACGAAAGGGCAGCCTGTGGAATGGGAGAAAATAACTTGCAAATGATGTGACTGACAAGGGCTTAATTTCCAAAGTCCAAAATATATAAACAGCTCATACAACCCAACTGAAGACTGGGCAGAAGACCTAATTGACACTTCTCCAGAGCACACATTCAGGTGGCCAGTAGGCCTGTGGAGAGATGCTCGACATTGCTAGTTATTAGAGAAATACAGACGAAGACTGCATCTGCACCATCACACACCCGTCAGAACGGCCACCATGCGAAAGTTTGCAAGCAGTACATGCTGCAGATGGGCTTGTTTCTGTTTGATGGATAGAGTGAATCCTAGACTTGGGAGCATCCAGGCCTAACCAGCACGAGATCGAATGACCTTTTTACTCCAGCAAGTGGGGAGGAGGTCGGGGCCTCCTCTCTTGTAAGTCCAGCTTGGATTGTTTGCTCGGTAGAACACTCCAGTTGGGTGCTGTTTGAGCATCTGGCTTTGAGTTTTAAGTACTGGCAGGTGCAGGGGGCTCTGCCAGATGAGTGTTGGGGTGTGTTGTTGGCAAAGGCACGGCTGAGTCTTTTCTCGGATAGCTGGGCTCTCTCGCTGACATCCCCGAGTCTGCCACACTGAGACCAGCTCCGGGGGCTTGTGGTCCTGGGGAAGTGAGCTGGACTGGTAACATCTCAGGGTGCTGCCAGCTGTGGGACGGGCGTGGCCCCCCTTCCCTGCGGCTCGTGGCCCCCTTCAAGGCGGGCCGTCTCATCTTTGGACCGGCGGATGTCGGCCACAAGTCAGTTGACCCCTTCTCTGTGCTCCCGAAGGACTTGGCAACTTGGCTAACAAGGAGATGGTTGTTAGTTCATTTCTTCATTCATTATTCATGCAGCGAGCGGTGATTAGCATTTAGGAATGTGGTTTCTGGGGGTTCGCTGAGTTGTGTTCATTCACGGAACAAACATTTGTTGATCCTGGGCTCTGGGCTGGGCGCAGGGCATGGCGCTGGGGTTACAGTTTTGAGGAAGGGGTCTCCTTGGCCCGTGAATTGCAGTGTTTGAGAAGGCAGGTTATCAGCAGGTGTAGCTGCTACAGCCCACAGGTGAGGGATGCTGAAAGAGGCACAGGACCTGCGAGGGGGGTGGAGGGGGAGAGCTGGGAAGGCTTCACGGGGGGGAGAGACATTGGACTTGGGTCTTGCAGAGTCAACGGGAAAGACTTGGACTGTGGGAAGGTGCTCACCTTTCGGGGCAGACGGGATTCTTGGCATTTTGTTTCCCATGAGGGATGGCCACGTGCCTTCCTGTCCTTCCAGGTCTTCCTCTGCCACTCAGGAATTAACACTGGGGTCCTGCCACCGTGGGGCTTGGTGTGGAGGCTCATGGAGACGGAGAGAGGGTGCAGCGAGTTGCGCAGGTGCCCGTGGCTGAAAAGAAGGCTGACCTCAGAGCCTTGGGCATGTCAAAGATGCACACCCGTGGAGCGCTTTCCACAAACGAGAACCCAGATTCTGGCTCTGCCCCCCAAAGTTGGTCTGCTTTGGCGGCGTCTTGTTTCCTTGACAAACAGGGTAGGTTGAGGTGCGTCACTCAGAGAAGTGGGCTGGACTGGTGTGAAGGTGGGGTGTGCTGTTGGTGCCTTTTTCTGTTGTTCAAACTCTGTTTTTCTTTGTTCTAGCCAGTGTTTTATTACCGATATGAATCGCTGAGGGGCTTGGAGGGAGAGAGGAAAAGGTTTCTGTATAAACAGCTGTCTCGCTGATTCAATCTACAAAGTGGATTTTATAGCGAAAGTATTTGTTCTTGCTTTAAAATGCCAAAACAGCACCGTCATTTCCTCAGCTCAAAGAAGGGTCTTTGAGAATACGGGGCCTTCTCCTGTCACCGACTTCTGTTATGGGGAGGGAATTCCAGAGCACTTTCTTTGAACCAGTCGTTTCTGATAATCTCATGCTCAAGGAGAAAATTTTTCTTTGCAAAGTTTGAGTTACTCGTTTGTGTACCTTCCTCTTTTTGCCCTACCACAAATTGTGGTCCAAAAAAATTATAATTCGCTCTGGTCATCACAGCTGACTACCTGCTTAATGTTTGTGTGTAGATACTTCATTTTCTTTTTTATGCAAGATTTCATCTTTGCATGATCTGAGATAGTTGGTTGCCCTGAGATTATTAATAAATTGAGACGGTTAATGGGGTGTGACTCAGAACATATATTTAAAAACAAGCTGGAATAAGAAATAGGTCTTTTACAAAATTAATTTTTTGTTACGCTCCTGCCTTGAGCCTTTTTGTTTGAAGCCAGCTTGCTTTGTAATGTCCATATATGCCCGATTGCAATTAACATAAATTACTTTTAAATACCAGTTAGTTGCTGTGGAGAGAGGACAGGGCTGTGGCCGCTCGTGGAGGGTTAAGAGGTTTGGTCATTGTCTGGGTTTTTATCTCACTGTAGATCAAATTCTGTTCCTTTGGAGGCTGGCAGATCTGTCAAAGATTGCTTTCTTTGATGATGAGGAGAAGGACAAAGTCTTTGCCCTGAGTGCCAGCACATTTTCTTAGCAAGAGAGAGTAAATAATCATAAAATGTTTGTTTGTTTAAAAACAAGTTAGCCTAAATGCAGTGTGGTTTCCTGGACTGGATCCTGGAAGAAAAAAAGGGTATCAGTGGAAAAACTAGTGCAATCCAAAAAAAGTCTGTAGTTAAAATAGTATTGAACAAATGTTAATTTCTTGGTATGATAAATGTATTGTGGTTTGTGTAAGTTATTAACATTAGAAGAAGCTGGGTAAAGGGTATAGGGGAACTCTAGACTTTTTTTGCATTCCTTAGAGTCATTCTAATGTTATTTCAGAGTAAGTTTTTTTAAAAAGGTGTATTTGGGATATTCCTTTTGGTTTGGTCGAGATTATACTTGGCTTGTGTATTCAGAATTGGCCACTTACAGGGAGGGCAGATTATTTCATACCGCTTTAGAAACTGGGAAAGTTCAGGGAGGCTGTCGCTCCTGACTTGGCCTCCCTTTATGCCGCCCCTCTGCTTCTCCATCCATTGTGGTAGCAAATCCCTCTCTGCTTGCCCACCCTCCTAAAAACTTACGGCCAGCTGATCTTTGCATCTGATTCCTGTGGCATTCATTACCCCCAATGGACAACTGGCATCTTGTGATATTCCGTCCTCCTGGAGTGTATGCGTGTGCACTCAGTCACGTTAGACCCTTTGCGACCCCATGGACTGTAGCCCGCCAGGCTCCTCTGCCCATGGAATTTTCCAGGCAAGAATACCGGAGTGGGTTGCCATTTCCTCCTCCATGGGATCTTCCTGACCCAGGGATTGAACCCCTGTCTCCCGTGTCTCCTGGACTGGCAGGCAGTTTCTTTACCACTGAGCCACCTGGGAGCCCCCCTTCTCCTGGAAGGTGCTGATAACTGGATTTTTTATGCGATCTTGTTCACTCTCATTCTGTGTATTAACTTTTACTTTAGCAACCAGACTGGAAGCTTCCTGAGAACTGGAGATTCGTCTGGCTCTGTTTCTTTTAAAATTCATTTAAAAAGTCTCCCTATTACATAAATAACCAACGTTTGTAATAAAAAATGAAGCATTAGAGAATTCGTAGTGTCCAAGGTAAAGGTACCTAAGAGCTGCCTGTTCTCCAGCTGTTAATGAATTAGAATGTATTCTTCCATATTTTTTCTGTGTGTACTAAAAATATATATTATGATTTACAAGTAAGAGATCCTTTTATACATATCCCTTTGCAGTCTGCCCTTCAGTTAGCAGAATCCCATTTC
Organism: Bubalus kerabau; assembly: GCF_029407905.1. Lineage (NCBI taxonomy): Eukaryota > Metazoa > Chordata > Mammalia > Artiodactyla > Bovidae > Bubalus > Bubalus kerabau. The sequence goes on along the minus strand of NC_073627.1, from coordinate 56,359,969 downwards.
GTGGCGATGCAGGTGGGCGCCTGTGTCTTTCTCCTGTTTGTGTACTCTTACATTGACTAGCATGCTGCTAGGTGCATTGTAGAACATGCTGCTCCTGTTGTTTAGTCACTAAGTCGTGTCTGACTCTTTTGCAACCCATGGACTGTAGCCGGCCAGGCTCCTCTGTCCATGGAATTTCCCAAGCAAGAATACTGGAGTGGATTGCCATTTCCTTCTCCAGGGGACCTTCCTGACCCAGGGATCGAACCCGCGTCTCCTGCACTGGCAGGCGGATTCTTTACCACTGAGCCACCAGGATCCTAGACATGCGGTAGGTATGCGTTATTATTATTGGTTCTGTTATTATATTAGATCAGGAAGTTGATTCAGAATGTAGTAAATGGTGGGCTTAGAGGAAGAGAGAAGATGGAGGTGGAGGCAGGGGGGTGGTTTACAATATAGCTTTGGTTTTGCTGGGAGAAAGGCATTTTTATCCACCTAATACCTGGGGTCAGTTTCCTTGGACAGCAATAGAATTTCAGGAGCTGGAACTGTGATGAGGTTGGAGACTGGATTGAGACAGGGAGGACTAGAGACTGAACCCCAGATGACTCTTCTCGGGTGAAAGCGGGGATGGTGGTGTAGGGGTGCATTCCTGGGAGTTCAGGGAGGACTTGAGGTGTGGGCGGTGTTCGAGGTGGTGTGTGAATCAGGTGAACCAGATGGGTAGAGAGTAGGGGTGGGGCTGGGGTGGGGCGGTTGGTCCATGGGTAGGACGACATCTGGCCACCAGCACCTTTGGGGACAATAATGATATAGAGAGATGCAGGCAATAGTGATACAGAGAAAATTTTGCTGGATTGAAGGGTGAATTGAGCAGGAAAAGACCAGGCATTTGTATGTCATAAGAGGATGAGCCCTTTGAAGAATTTCTTGAGGAAGGAACTCATTCCACTGGTGATGCCCCAGAAGGAACCTCTGTGTACCTCGGACCTGGGCCCTAGGAAGTCTCAGGATGCTCTGTTTTTTTTTTCCTCTGGAAGAGGGATGTCGGTGCCGAATGCTCACCACTGGGATCTTCCTTCTTAGGTAAAACATCCTGGAAGCGCTCTCTGTGCTGTTACAAGCCCAGTTAGCAAGTGCTGTGGTTGCAGAGATTTTTCTAGCACAGATCTTGCTTTGCAGTCTGAATAGAATTGGGGTTTTTGGTTTTGTGTCCCCTAGATAGAATTTTGACTTGACTCAGGGAAAAAGGGTGGTAGTCAGTACTGAGAGCCCTTAACATGTATAGATTCTAGAGAGAACAAGAGGTTCCAGAGGAAAACCAGTTGTTTGGAGAGGAGAGGCCTTGAGTTTACCCTCAGCCCCGCCCCCGCCCCAGACCCCGCATAGAATGTTGCATAGATAGAAAAACATGTGACATGCCCGAGTCAAGTATGAACACCAATAAAACAGTAACCTACGTAGTCACCACGTGGCTGTGAACTGCAATATGATTCCCAGCCCCCTTCGCCTCCCTGTGTGTTCTCCCCAGTTCGAAGCCCCCATGCACCCACCCTATGAGGCTGGCTTCTTTCCAGCCTTGAAGAATACTTTCTGGTGTTTGTGGTGTCCAGCTTGCCGTCTGCCCGGGCTGTCCTGCTGATGCCTTGTAGCTGCGGTTCACTGGGACCACACTTTGTCTTTTCTCCTTTTAATGGACATTCCAGTTCTTGATTTGTTTTGTCTGCTCAAACTGTGCATATGAATATCCTTGCGCATATCCTTGTGCACACTTCCTGATATATGTATGCGCGAGTTTATCAGAGTAGACTCAAATGGCTGAGTCATACAGTCTGAATAGCTTAGGTTTGCTAGAAGCTGTGTTTGAAGATCTCCTTCTTGGGACTTCCCTGGTGGTCCAGTGGCTAAGACTTCTGTGCTCCCAGTGCAGAGGACCTAGATTTGATCCCTGGTCAGGGAACTAGATCCCACATACCTCAGCTAAAAGATCCTGCATGCTGCAACTAGGACCTGTTACAGTCAAATAAATAACTATTAAAAAAAGACCTCCTCCTTGCCATTTTTGTACTCTAGGAGTAGTTGGAGTGGTAGGAGTTTTCATTGCCCTGGATTCTCACCAACAGTTGTTATTGTCGGACTTTTTAATTGTTGCCAGTTTTGTGGTGTCTCATTGTGTGTGTGTGTGTAATTTATTTTTGGCTGTGCTGGATCATTGTAGCTCGTCTCTGGTTGTGGTGAGCAGAGGCTCCTCTCCAGCTCCGGTGCTCAGGCTTATGGTGGTGGCTTCTCTTGTGGGCATGGCTCTCGGGTGTGCGGGCTCGGGAGTTGTGGTTCCCGGGCTCCAGAGCACAGGCTCAGTGATCATGGCACACGGGCTTAGTCACTCTGCAGCATGTGGGATCTTCCTGGACCAGGGATCGAACCTGTGTCTCCTGCACTGGCAGGCAGATCCTTACTGACTGAGGCACTAGGGAAGCCCTTGTGGGTTTTATTTGCATTTCCCCGGTCAATAAGGAGGTTGAGCATCAGGCTCGTTTTTCAGGGAAAGGACTTTGGACTCTAGAACATACTTCTCATTGAGGGACACAAAACCCGTTGCTTTGGTAGGAGGCATCTTCCCTGGTGCTGTTTTCCTGCTTTGGGATGGAGCCAGAGGTGTTTTTCTTTTGTGCTGGGAGAATTTGGGGAGCATCTTTTTAACTTGCCACACTTTTCTGGGGGTTTATATATTGTGTTTGGAGCATCTAGATGATGCCTGGTCCTGTTGACCCTTTGTTTTCTAAAAGGCCCCGAGAATGACAGCAAGCCTGCCTTTTCCTCCTTTGATGGGAGTATCCTGTTCCTTTTAATGTAAACAGGCAGATAAACGAGAGTCCAGGCAGGGTCCCCAGGGTGTGTGGTGGTGGCTGTGGGGAGGCGCTGGGGACAGCCCCAGACGAGCATCCGGGACGGGATGGGGCCTGGCCGGTGAGCTGGTGAGGAAGAGAGGGAGAGATCACGCACTCGTAGTGTGGCGAGCAGAGGGAAGAGGGCCAGGTTCCCAGCAGGGGTTGGGGGGTGGGGGAGTCAGAGGTCCTGGAGGGGCTGGGCAGGATGCTGGAGTCCAGGAGCTGGGTATTCACGCAGTGGTTCCCAGATCCGTGCTGGGGACCCATTGGCCAGCGAGGATCCTGCATGCGTGAGGCTAGTCTGTTTTACTACGTGTTCAGCTGAGAGCTTTCATGTGAAAATAGACCTTTGATGTTCTGGAGAATGAGAAAGAAAATCTGCTTTCACACCTGGGGAAGAGAAGCTGCCTATGGAAAAAAAAATGTTCTGTTACGAAAGAATGGAATTGCAAGGCTCCACATCTGCTGGGTTGGTTGTTCTAGAAACCCCATGAGGAGAAACGCAGGACAAAATACAGGCTTTCGGTCTCCAGTGAAAGCATGTTTAGAGAGCCTGTGTTAAGGGGGAAGGAAGTTGGAGGCTAATGTTGTGTTTATATTTTGAATATTGCTATGTATCATAAACCTTACCTGTGCTTATGGACAGGGTCTGGGAGAGAACAGGGAAAAGTAGTGTTAGTTGATTTGTTTGTTTGGTGGGATAGTATTTTTAACAAATTCTTGTAGTAGTAGTATTGTATAAGTAAAAGTCTTTACTGAAAATGAGCCTGGACTCTGCAATCTGTTATTTGGTCACACCATTCTGAATGCCTCTAAACGTGCATTTAGTTATCGAGTTCCTGGTGTGACAGGCACCTTGAGGAAGATGACCCTAGTTCCTGTCTTCAAGAAGTTCACAGACTGTAGTGGGATCCTGGGGTGTCAGTACCCCAGGGCTAAGCAATGGCTAACTCGAGGGGGAGGTGTCATGCAGGTGGCGCCCGCTGGCCATTGTGGTCCCAGTGGGGGGAGTGTAGGCTCCCGCTGGGGGCTCCAGGGGGACCTCTCAGAGGAGGTGGGCTGGGGGGAGCTCCTGAAGGGATGGCGGGTCTGACTAAATGGAAGGAAGGAGGAGGGCAGGCAGAAGCGGGAGAGGCCGTTATGGTCTGCGGCCCCTCAGGATGAGGGGCGAGTGTTAGGGCTGCATCCCAGCTCCCGCCTGGGAGCCCAGCGCTTGTCTCACCTCGGAGGCTGTTGCTGGCAGATGAGGAAACCTTTGGGCCCTCTCCTGAGGAAAACGGTTCCACGCAAAGGCACGGCCGCCACCAGAGGCCCCCACACAGAGGTCTTTGCCTTCAGTTTCAGAGAACTCACTGCAGCTCATTTTAGGGGTCCTGGTCCAGAGTAGCAAACATGCATTGAGCGCCTACTGTGCGCTGGGTATTTTGTGGGACGTTGGGGATATGGCAGGAATCAGCCTGCCGGGGCTTGGCCCTCAGGGAGCTTCGGGTCTGATGGGAAGGTGAGACCCTGGGGGCAACGACAGCAAAGTTGTTCCTAGGGGGAAGACTGGGTGTTCGCCACAGCTCTAGAAGGGCTTCCTCAGCTGGGACTCAGGGCCGTGATCTGGTGCAGAATTGCAGAGGGCGCCCTGGGCCCTGTGAACGTGCAGAGGCCCTTCTCACTGTTTGCAGGGTCTTGCAGAAAGCCAGGGGTCTCTGGGGCCTCCGGCGTTGAGGAGAAGCGCAGGAGCGGTATTGTTTTCTGGGCCTTTGTCCTTAGCAACACGTGTTCACCTGGAGCCGGTGTGCATTCTTCTCCCAAACAGACAGCTTTCAGGAGGATTAATAAATTAACCTCCTGGGAAAAGAACCCGCTTGAGCGCCAGCACCACCCTTAGCAGCCCGCCCAGCCAGTGACTTGGCTGATGGAGCCCCACGCCTGTTGACGATGGTGCGTGGCTGCCGATGAGGTCTGGGCCTCAGATGCCGGGCCCTCCTCGTGGTTGGCACGTGGCTAGGTTCTGGAAGGGGGAGGGCGGCCAGTGTGGAGAGGGCCCCCAGCACGGCCCTGGAAGGAGGCAGTCCTGTTTTACGGAAGAGGAAGCTGGCACACAGGTTAAGACTGATGCGCTCGAATCAGAGCTACATTCCGTGGAGGCCAGGATTCTTCTGCCTCCCTGCCATTTGGTGGCCTTCTCTTGATCCCAGGTCTTCATGAACAGGTATCATGAACCCATATGGTGTGTGAAAGGCTCTCTGTGAACCCTTACTTGCAGTGGGAAAGCATTTCCAAGCCTCTGCCGCCATCTGTATTGAGAGAGGATGTGGTGTCGCTGGTGTATTAATAGAAGGTCTAGATGCATCTGTCCATTCACCATTCAGCCGATAGTTACTGAACGTCTGCCAAATGAGTAAAACCGACGGTCCTGACCTGGCTTTCTGTCCAGCCGTCCTCGTGGAGGAGCGAGCAGCCTGGCTTCCCTGGCAGTTCAGATGGTGAAGAATCTGCCTGCAGGGCAGCCGTCCTGGGTTGAAGAGGTTGCCTGGAGAAGGGAATGGCTCTGCACTCCGGTATTCTCGCCTGGAGAATTCCATGGACAGAGGAGCCTGGCGGGGCTCCATGGGGTCACACAGAGTTGGACACGACTGAGTGACTAACACACACCCTTGATCCCAGGTCTTTATGGATAGGTAGCACAAACCCACATGGCACGTGAAAGTCTCTCTGTGAACGCTCACTTCCAGCGGAAAGCATTTCCAAGCCTCTGCGCCATCTGTATTGAGAGAGGATGTGGTGTCGCTGGTCTGTTAGTAGGAAGGTCTGGGTGCACCCATCCATTCACCATATATTTACTGAACGTCTGCTGAGTGCATGGAACCGATGGTCCCCACCGGCTTTCCGTCCGGCCGGCCATCTACGTGGAGGAGAGAGCAGCCTGCTCCTGCCTTCCCCTGGGTGGGGTGGGGCGGTGCTGGGGAGCCAGAGGCCCCTGGGGAGGCTGGGTTAGGGCCCACATGTTCCCCTGCCTGATGAGGAAGAGTGATCGCTTGCCTCTTGCACTTGACTCTGCCTGTCCCTGTCCACCCGCAGGCCTTCTGGGGCTTGGAGTTCACTGCCGCCCGCAGAGGAGAGCCCTTCGTGCCTGCTAATGAGACAGAGAGAGTGATTTCCCACTGAGAGCTGCTCGTTAAAAAGTTAGCTTCTTCCGCGGTTTCACCAAATAGATGACCTTGTGGGGACTGAATAATAAAATGTAGCCCTTGCCGCCTCCCTCCCCAGCCTGCTGTCTCCCGGTGCTCAGCTGTAGATCCCAGAGCTCTGGTCCTCAGAGGAGGCTGGAAGATTTTAAGTGGGACTTGGCCATCTGTCCTCAGTGGATGGCGAGCAGGGAGATTCTGTTGACCTCGTGTGTTTCCGAGAATTTGGGGCACCTGGTCATCGCTAGGTGCACACTCCCCTCCTGCTTTTTTTGCTCCTTGCTGTTCAGGGGCTCCGCTGCCAGCCTTAAGAGTCTTTGGTGTGTACCACTGTGAGTCACTTTATGAAAAGCTGGTGTGAGGATACTCCTCATAGCATCTTAGGGAGCAGACTGATGGACTAAGTTATTGTTGGAGCCTCCTTTAACTAGGGAGTCCCTGGTACGTTTTATATGAGGAATAAGTCTTTGATAAGTAAATTTACATAGTTTCTGAGGAACATTCTGAACTTCTGATGCCTGTGTATTTCTTAAATCTTCCAACATTTCCTAAATCCTGTCGTCAGGTTTCTTCTCTGTATTTCCTTAACGCTCCGTATACCGTGTCCCCCCCCAACTCTGCCCCAGTGATGGTTACTGTTATATGTCAACTCGGCTAGGCTGTCTGTGGCGCTCAGTTGTCTGGTCAAACACTAATCTAGATACCACAGTGAAGGAATCTGGAGATAGGTTAACCTTGCCATCAGTTGACTTTGACTAACTCAGATTACCCTCTGTAATGTGGAGGTGGGCCTGATCTTATCGGCTGATGGTCATGAGAGCAGAGACTGAGGTTTCTGGTACAACAGGAAGTTGTACCTCAGACAGTACAGAGAAAACTCTCTATGGGTTTCCAGGCTACTGGTCTTCCCTGTAGACTTCGGACTTAACACGGCAACACCGATTCTTAACCTGAATTTCCAGTCTTCTGGGCTGTGCAGTGAATTTCAGACTTGCCTCCTCCCCTAATGGTGAGCCAGTTTCTTGAAATAAATACCCCTTCCTTCGTCTCTGTCTGTCTCTCTCTCATATCGTATGTATCTCCTGTTGATGGTTTCTCTGGAGAATCCTGACGAACCCACCTGCTATCGTAATAACTGCTTGCTTAATTGTCTTTTTCTCCCTGTTGGACCGTAGGTGACGTGGGAGTGGAGACAGTGTCTGTCTTGCTCTCTGCTCTGTATCGAGTGCCTTCCATCGAGCCTGACACACAGGAGATGGTCAGTAAACATATGAGGAATGAGTGACTGCATCTGTGTTTACCGAGAGGCTTTGCCTCTGTGGTCAAGCAGGCCTGAGTTGCAGTTCAGGCTCCACAGGGATCACAGGTTCCTCATTGGTTGTGAGAACTAACTGGGTCGATGTGCTGGGCTTCTGGTGGTCGCAAACCAGAGGAAACGGAACAGGAATACCCATTACTATTACACATCGCCCCCTGGCCCCCATCGCCATCATTTCCCAAGGTTGTTTCAGAGATTCAGTGAGATAACGGATGTAGAATTCCTAGTACATAATGGAGGGTCATAAGTGCTGGTTCTGTTCTAAGTACCAAACTTTTTCATGTGCATATTTTCATTAAATTTAATTTCTGCTTAAATCCTATGATGCAGTTTTAATTGCCCCATATTAACGGTGAGGAAGCTGAAGCTCAGTGACTTAACACAGAATTCAGTAGCAAACATTTCTTGTGTGCCTACTTAGTGGCTGGGATTCAGCCTCGTGTGGGACCAAGCCCAGCTCCCGTCCTCTTTCGTCTCGGCACGTTGCTCTGGGAGGCCTGTGTCCTTTTGGGCCCTGGTCTTCCTCGTCTCCTGCCATTTCATTGCCACTCTCTTTTGCTTGGTATGGAAGGCCCATACTCCCTGTAGCTCCATGGGCTCAGGTGGCCCCAGACTGTGAAGTGGGTTGTTTGTCTTACAAAAGGTCCTTTATAAAAAGTTGCTTGCTGGGAGTGGGAATATGGATTCCTGTGGAAACAGCATAAAAGATAATGCTTTAGTTTTTAGGGCAGCCTGTGAAGGCTGGAAGATGACTGTCCTTTTGAGTCTTCTTCCTGACCCTCGGCTAGTTTGAAGGATGGATTGGGTTCCAGTGGGTGTGTGATGGGGGATTGGTGGAGGAGACATCAACTCGTCCAGCCAGCTGCAGAGTAGTCTGATGGGGTGAAGACGGCTCTCAGACTCAGGGAGCTCCTTGGGCTTGGCACAGATAAGGCTGCACACTCCTTGGCTTTCCTCTTCTTCCTTGGTGTGGCCCCGGGGGCTCGGCCTGCTTCCTGCTCCTCTGACACCACCACTGCCTTATCCCTGGAGTTTCTCTTCCAAGCTGGGCTCCTCGGGAGGGTACACCTTCCTACCCCACTTCCATGCTGTCCTGAGGATGCACCCTTCTCCCTGATTGGTGTTATCAGTCACTGCCAGCTCCAGTGGGAGGAAATTTCAGCGATGGCAGAGGCCCAGCTCCTCATTTGTTGTGAGAACTAAATGAGGTGATGTGCCTGATTTCTGATGGTTGCAATGGGAGTAGACCAAACAGCAATAGCGATTACTGTTAGGGATCCCCGCCACTCCCCATCATCATCGTTCTCCAGTGGCTTCAAAGATTCAGTGAGATAATGGATATGACGTTCCTAGTACATAAGAGAGGGTCACAGAGGTTACAGCTTGGCTCTCCTGTTGGTCCCAGGGTCCCACTGAGGAAACTGATGCTTGGAGTGGAGTGAGATGACTTGTCCAAGGTCACAGGCTCTCACCTCACAGGTTTCCCACTTGGAGGGCTGCCGGTATTCTCATCACGGTGGCGACATCACACCTTCGTCTCTTAGCCTGTGTGATCCTGCAGGCTGGGTCGGAGTCTTCTGGGGACTGTCAACCCAGGTTTTCCATGGATTGGAGAAAGCCTTTGAAAAGATTTGTTAATTTCATTTATTTTGTTGTTTTTTTTTAATTGTTAATAAGTTAAAATGCACTGCACAGAGAGTCTTGTTTTGTTCTGTTTTTAACATTTGTTTGGCCGCACCGAGTCTCAGTTGCGGCACTTGGGACCTTTGCTGTGTCACGCAGGACCTTCCGTTGGGGCACGCAGACACTCCAGCTGGGGCCTGCGGGCTCCAGAGCACGTGAACCTCAGTGGTTGCGGCACACAGGGTCTCTAGTTGTGCAGCCTGGACTCGAGCACAAGGGCTCAGGAGTCGGGTGTGAGGGCTCAGATGCTCTGAGGATGTGGGATCTTAATTCCCTGACCAGGAACATAACCCACGTCCCTTGCATTGCAAGGCAGAGTCTTCAGCTCTGGACCACTGGGGAAGTCCACACAGAGACTCTTGGAACATAAGCATGTCTGGAGACTATCTGGTCTACTGGGCTTAATGATCAGAGGGAATTTTAGCCTCAAGTTTGGGGCTAAGGAAGTTGGAGGTGCATCTTTCTTTCCCGCGAGCTGGAAGCTGTGTTCCGAGCGAGGCCCTCCTGTTCCTTGGATCGTGCTTCCCCAGTGCCAGTTTATTCTGAAATTGCTTTGGGCTTTCTGACAGCTCACATTCCTCTCTGCTTCCAGTCAGCTTCCAGGACGGGCTGGTGGAGGAAGTGGCTTCAAACCCTTGTCAGCCACCTGTTTCAGATCCCTACTGTGGGGAAAGGTGTATAATAAAACTTGAATATATGTGGGGGGAATTTGCCCAGGTCATGTGTGTCTGTGTGCGGTTTTGCAAGAAAAGTATAAGCTGTAAATATGAGGAAATGTTTGCACAAATAAATGAGGATTTAGTCACTGTGACTGGATCATCTCTAAGGGGAAGAAATTCCTTCTCAGAAAAGCAGGTGTCAGTTCCAGATGGTCACGTGTTGGTTACCTGCGAGCCGAGCTCAGGACGGAGGGTAGGGAGCTGGGGGTGAGGGGGTGGGGGGGTTGCCAGTAACTGCCAGAGCCCAGGCCGAGGAAGTCACGACTCAGTGGCAGAAGGGTTCTTGAGCCGGAGCTGAGTGCTCTTTGTGCAGACTCGGGAGCAGTCTGGCCTGTGAGACGTGGGTGGTAGGTCTCGGTCCTCTGGGCTTCAGCCTCTGACCTGGCAGACTGTGGTCATGGGGGCGAGATGCATCCTCCGTGGAGTTGGCCCCCAGGGCGGTCGGCACATGACTTGTCTTCCAGAAAGGCTCAGTGGCGGGGCACCGGGAGTGACCTCAGGCCTGTGAGCAGAGCCCAGCGGGAAGGCGGGGCCTCTGCAGAACCTGTCCTCTTGTATCTGAGCTACAGGAAGGAATTGAGTTTTCTCCCGGGTGAAGTGCTGCGGTCAGACTTCTTCAGCGGGCCTCGCTCCGTCTACCGGCGCAGTGGGGATGTTATTGTTATTTGGGGCAGGCAGTATGCTCTCTTATGAACATTTAAATTTCACCATTAAAACAATGAGCTCAAGTATACGTGCCCCTGTGTTCAGATTTTTTAAATAAAAGGGCAGACAGCTCTAAGGGTGCAGTGTGTTTAACATTGTGCAATGTATTCAACAATTAGAGAAGATCTAGGGGGTGGTATAACTACACCTTTATACACTCAGCAGCGCGAGTACAGGGAGGCACAGGCCCTATGATTGGAGGAAAACCCACCATTCAGGACTGAACAGAGGTCCTTGGCGATGGGGCTATTATTAATGAGCGCCCCACCCTGGGTGCTGTGCAAATCGAGGCCAGATAAGGAGCGACCCCCAGAACCTCTGTAGGTGAAGAGAGGACGTGTCAGACCTGAGTTCAGGTCTGTTCTTGCTTCTTAATTACCCGGGGACGCTGGGCACGTTGCTTGTTTTTTCTCAGCCTCCATTTTCTTAGCAGTGTACAAGGAATATAAGTGTTTTTTTTTTTTTTAAAGTGTTCATTTGGCTGTTCCGGGTCTTAGTTGCGGTGTACAGGATGTCAATCTTGGTCGCAACACGCAGAATCTTTAGTTGTGGCATGAGGGATCTGGCTCCCTGATCAGGGGTGGAACCCGGCCCCCTGCAGTGGGAGGGTGGGGTCTTAGCCACTCCAAGTCCCAGAATGTAAGTCCTTGAATGAAATGGTGAAACCTCCTTGACGGTGTTGCTGTGAGGGTTGGGTGAGTTTCCGTGTGGCATGTGTCAGCCTGCTTCACTGCCCAGAACGCGGTAGATGCTCAGTAAGTGGTGGCCCTCCTGACTGTTGTCGTGCCGTTGTGGTGGTTGGCGGTCTGTAGGAGGGCTTTCGGAGAAGGCAGTGGCACCCACTCCAGTACTCTTGCCTGGAAAATCCCATGGACGGAGGGGCCCGGTGGGCTGCCGTCTGTGGAGTCGCGCAGAGTCGGACACGACTGAAGCCACTTAGCAGCAGCAGCAGCAGCAGCAGGGCTTTGGCCATTGAGACCAGTTGTGGGCATGTCTGGGGTTTCGCTGGTGGCTCAGACAGTAAAGAATCCACCTGCTATGCAGGAGACCTGGGTTCAATTCCTGGGTCAGGAAAATCCCCTGGAGAAGGGAATAGCTACCCACTGCAGTATTGTTGCTTGGAGAGTCCCATGGACAGAGGACTGGTGGGCTACAGTCCATCATGTCTGCAGTGACATCTGAGCAAATGAGAAAGCGGTGCTGGGCCCCTGAACAGCTTGGGGACGGACGTGCTTCTTAGCCTGGAGCAGGGTTCCCTGGATTTTGAAATTCTACTTTGTGAATGATAAGAAGCAGTCAGCAGCTGCACATACAATAAGAGACTCATCGCTCTTCTAGAAGGTTCTAGGAAATCCCTAAAAGGGATCTGATTATTTAGGATTGGTGGTGAAATGCCCTTGGCTCAGGAGAGCTGGGAAGGCAAGAGGAGCGAATTCAATCCGCTGTGTTATCTTAGAGCTCTGCTTTCTGGGGAGACAGGCTCCTGTCTGGACGGGTGACTGGTGAGGTCAGAGGGCTGTGGAGCACAGTGGTAGCATGGTGGATGCTCATAAGTGGTGGCCCTTGTGGCTGTGATCATCGCTGTTGTGGTGGTTGGTGGTCTGCAGGAAATCAACTGTAGGAGGGCTTTGGCCTTTCTGCCCTTTCTGCTGGTGGGGAGACAGCCGCCGGGGGTGGTGGGGGGCTGATGTTGGTGTCAGAGGGTCCTGAGAGCACCCTGTCTCGTAGCACCAAACCATGCTCTTTCATAGTTTCTTGGAACCTGAAGGCAACTTTGCAAGCAAGAAAGTGCCTTAAATCCAAAGCCTGTGTCAGATTGCGTAGCAGTTCCTGCCTACCCTCTACACCTCCTTCCCAATTTTTCTTTTCTCGACCACCAGGTGGAGGAAATCTGGTGTGGGTGTGCTTGAGGGGCTCAGGCTGGTCGTGGGTCTCTGGAGTCAAGGCCTTGGGCTCTCGGGGAGGCTCAGGTTGGGAGGGGGGCTCCCCTAGGGAGGCTTCTGACAAGGGATCAAACGCTAAGCTGGAGTTTCAAGGCTGGCAGCCCCATAACCTTCAAAAGAGCAGCCGCTGCAGTCCTCAGAGTAGAAATTGACCCTAAATAGAAGTGACCCTTTATGTTTCAGATTCCACGTAAAAAGGAAAAGAAAATTTCCACGACAGTGCCGGGGCTTTCTTTACAGGCTTGGAAGGCCCCGGGACTTTTAACTTGACTCTCTACACTTTGAACGTGAAGGATTTCTGAATCTTGCATTCATATGAATCCACGGCCTTGTTTGGGACCGTTCTCTCAAACACAGGTTTCCAGGCCCACCTTAATGCCCAAGGCGGGTAAGATTCCTTTGTCGGTGTCTCAGACCTCCTTTAGGGCTGCCATGACGTTCAACCGTGGCGGGTTTCGGTCACACAGTGCACGTTCAGAAGGCACCCATGTGACTTTCTTTGGTCTCCTTTCCCAGCAGAGAACATGTCCACACCCGGGGGAGGGTGAAGCAGCCGTCCAAAGCTGCCTTCCCTCTCTGCCCTGTGTTTAGTTACCACTGCCTTTTGACAAAAGAATTACTTTCTCTTCCTGGTTTTGAATTGAGGACCTTTTGTGTATTTACTGCAAATGTGATAAATGCTAGTCTTGTGGAAACCAGCTGCCCCTTATGGCTGGGGGCGGCGTTTTTAACACCTGGCAGTTTGCATTTCAATATGGTGGCTTAAAGCGCGTGTGCACACACACACACACACAGAGTAAAAACAAAACCCAGCTCAAAACAGAGATCGTTCTTGGCTGCCAGGAGGGAAGCAAGAGTGGGGGAAGCGGCAGAACGCCCTGGAACAGGCAGCCAGGCAGGGGCCCTTGCTGGGAGGTGACTGCCCACGAGGGGAGGACCGCTGCCCTTTGGGTGCATCTGGGTGACATCCATCACCACCTCCCGTGTGCCATGTCCTGTGTGAGATCTCTGCCGTTGAAGAGCTCACTCATAGCTGGGTGTCCGGGGGGACAGGTGCCAGCAGGACAGGGCACCTGGAGGCAGAGAGGATGACTGAAGTGCCGGGCCTGCTGGACCAGGCAGGGCAGCTTCCCCGAGCAGGTGGTGCCGGGGTTGGGTCTTCAGAGATGGTAGCTTAGCATCCTAGGGCTGCTGCAACAACATACCATGGACTGGGTGGTTTCCAGGCAGCCGTTTATAGTCTCAGAGAAGTCTGAGATCCAGGTGTTAGTGGGGTTGTCCTTCTGAGGACCTTGAGGGAAAGCTGTGTTCTAGCCTCTCTCCGTGGCTGATCAAAGGTCCTCTTCGCTGAGTCTTCTGTTGTCTCCTGTTGGTGTGTGTGTCTTTGTCCAGATTTCTTCCTTTCATAAGGACACCAGTCGTATTGAGGGCCTACCCTGAGGACTTCATTTTTCAAAAATGCATCGGGTCCTAGTGGCGGCGCATGGATCCTCCTTGCGTCATGCGGCATCTTTCCTTTCGGCGCACGGACGCTCTAGGTGTGACTCTCAGGCTCAGAAGTTGCAGCTCTCAGGTTTAGTTGCTCCTCAGCTTCTGGGCTCTTAGTTCCCCCACCGGGGACCAAACCTGTGTCCTTCGCTTTGCAAGGGGGATTCTTAACCACTGGACAACCAGGGAAGCCCCCCGATGACTTCACTTCTTTAACAACGGTACCTCCAAATGGTTACATTCTAGGGTGCTGGGGTCAGGTCTTCAGTCTGTGAAGTTCGGGGGGACATGGTTCAGCCCACAACAACGGTAGAGTTTTCCAGGAAGGTGGAGCAGTTGTAGGAAGGGCTTTCCCCTCAAAGGGAGAGAAATAGCCCTGTGTGTTTGGGGAATCTGCATGTATTTGGGAGTATATAAGTTGGACAATGACAGCAGGTGAAAAAGGGAAAGTAGCGGATCAGATCATATGTGAGTCAAAAAGGTGGACTTGATTCTAGAGCCTTGTAGCTCAGAGTCAGCTCAGAATCAACAGCATCAGCCAGGAGCCCCTATGGGAGGAAGAATCTCAGGCCCCACCCCAGACATGCTTAGTCAGCATCTGCGATTGACAAGATCCCCAGGTAGTTCATGGGTGCATTCAAGTACAGGAAGCACTGGACTAGAGCAGTGGTTTCTCTTGGTTCCTTGGTTGCCTGGAACTCTCTCTTTTTTTTTTAATCTTTATTTGGATGCAGCAGGTCTCAGCTGCAGCACGTGGGAACTTTTGTTGCAGCGAGGTCTCGGTAACCTCAGATATGCAGATGACACCACCCTTAGGGCAGAAAGGAAGGAAGAACTAAAAAGTGTCTTGTTGAAAGTGAAAGAGAGTAAAAAAGTTACTTAAAACTCAGCATTCAGAAAACTAAGATCATGGCATCTGGTTTCATCACTTCATGGCAAATAGATGGGGAAACAGTGGAAACAGTGACAGACTTTATTTTTCTGGGCTCTAAAATCACTGCAGTTGATGACTGCAGCCATGAAATTAAAAGACGCTTGCTCCTTGAAAGAAAAGTTATGACCAACCTAGACAGCATATTAAAAAGCAGAGACATTACTTTGTCAACAAAGGTCCATCTGGTCAAAGCTGTGGTTTTCTTCAGTAGTCATGTATGGATGTGAGAGTTGGACTATAAAGAAAGCTGAGTGCCGAAGAATTGATGCTTTTGAACTGTGGTGTTGGAGAAGACTCTTGAGAGTCCCATGGACTGCAAGGAGATCCAACCAGTCCATCCTAAAGGAAATCAGTCCTGGGTGTTCATTGGAAGGACTGATGCTGAAGCTGAAACTCCAGTACTTTGGCCACCTGATGCAAAGAACTCACTCATTGGAATAGACCCTGATGCTGGGAAAGATTGAAGGTGGGAGGAGAAGGGGCCGACAGAGGATGAGATGGCTGGATGGCATCACTGACTCAATAGACGTGAGTCTGAGTGAACTCTGGGAGTTGGTGATGGACAGGGAGGCCTGGCGTGTTGCGGTTCATGGGGTTGCGAAGAGTCGGACGTGACTGAGCGACTGAACTGAACTGGGCTCTCTAACTGTGGCCTGTGCAGGCTTAGTTGCTACTTAGCACGTGAGATCTTAGTTCCCAGACCAGGGATTGAACCTGCGTCCCCTGCATTGGAAGGTGAATTCCCAACCACTGGACCACCAGGGAAGGCCCTGCCTGGAACTCTTCCCTTCAAAATTCTGATATGCTTGGTTTGCGGTGTGGCCTGGTCTTTGTCGTTATTTTTAAAGCTCCCCAGGTGATTCTAATTGCAGCCAGGATTGAGAATTCCTGTTTGGGGCAACGGGGAGCCATCGGGAGTTTAAAGCAGGGTGTGGTGTGGGGTAGGACGCACAGAAGTTGCTTCTGTCCTCTTACCCAGGGGCAGGAGATGCTAGGCCTTGGGACCAGAAGGAGCCCTGCCCCCCGGTGACTGTCCTGCTGTCATTTGTCTGGGGCAGGTCAGAAGCACGAAGGACAGAAGCCTGCTCACCTGCCTGTCACGGGGGCCCTGACCCGAGTGTGGCTCAGTCTTCTCAGGCCCCTGGGTAGGGGCATTTAAACTCATTGCAAATCTAATACAGTTATGTAAAGTTTAAAAATAAAATAAAATTTAAAAAAAAAAAAAAAAATAAACTCATTGCTGCCAGCGTTTTCGAGCGGTGGGGTTGGTAGAGATGAGCCTCTAATGGGGGTGGTAGGGCAGCCATGCAAGAGCAGGAGAGGGATCCCCAGCCAGGGTGTCTGGACGTGGTGTTCCTTCCTCCCATTGCACTGGAGGTTCTGGAAGGCTGGACCTGCTCCTCGGAAAGGATGCTTTTCATGGCTGTTGCATGCACCAGATAAGCTCTCCAAAGCCCACTGGTGATAAAGGTGATCTCGAGAAAACAAACATCAGTGAAAAAGCAAACAAACCCAAACACCCAAACAGCATTTATCCCAGTTTAGCTGAGAGACTTGGATTAGGCAGGTCACGTGACCCACAACTTTCCTTCAATCCTTAGGAGACTTCTTCCGTGGAAATCTTTTTCGGCAGCTTTGCAATTTTGATTTTCAGTTAATTAGATTTGTGCTGTTTGGGAGACTTGGTTAATGCATTTCACCCCACAGAGCTGATTTGCCTCTGTCTAAATTAGGTCTTTGCTACAGCAGAGGGTGTACCCAGGATATGTGAATATAGGCTCACAGGGGTGTTGAGAGGCCTTTAGACAAATAAACAGGAGAGGGCTTTGAAATCACCATTTATCATCATCATCATTATTGTGGAATATTGAGGTCCCACTGAGTGGAGCGAGGTGTTCTTCAGAGAAAGAGGGTCATCACGTGACTGCACAGTGGCCTTGTTCCAGGGTTCTCGAAATCCAACCCTGCTCATAGTCAGCTTGGGTTATAACATTAATGAGAAGGGTTCTATTTGGAGGGAGTCACATAGTGCATAATGTCAAGTAATGCATTTCCCATCTCTAAACTCTTGGAGCTGAGAGGGGCTGTAGGAGTTATCTCAGCCAGGCCTTCAATTTACAAGTCCGGGAAACTGAAGCATCGATGCTTTTGAACTGTGATGTTGGAGAAGGCTCTTGAGAGTCCCCTGGACTGCAAGGAGATCCAACCAGTCTATCCTAAAGGAAATCAGTCCTGAATATCCATTGGAAGGACTGATGCTGAAGCTGAAGCTCCAGTACTTGGGCCACCTGAATCAAAGAGCTGACCCATTGGAAAAGACCCTGATGCTGGGAAAGATTGAAGGTGGGAGGAGAAGAGGAGGACAGAGGATGAGATGGTTGGATGGCGTCACTGACTCAATGGATATGGTCTGAGTAAGCTCCGGGAGATGGTGAAGGACGGGGAAGCCTGCTGTGCTGCAGTCCATAGGGTTACAAAGAGCTGGACATGACTGAGCGACGGAACTGAACTGAGGGTTCTTCCTACATTTGAGTTTGGAAAGTCATAGGCTTTTCTTCCTTCTCCATGCGTCCTTGTCCCCCTTCCCCTCCCTTATTTGCAGTGGACACAGAGGAGGGGAGGGAGGTTAATCTGACTGCGTGGGTATTTGAGAGGCATCTCTCCGAACTGAGGAGCAGCCTGGGGCCTGGTTTTATGGATTCATCACAGATTCTGGCCTTTGTTCCCGTTCTCCCATGTCAGAGATTATAGACTGCTTGTTAGTGATATGACACCAGGAATCATAATTTAATAATTTACATCCTGCTGCTCTTCTCAAAAGGCTTGGAGGCAGCAAGGAAGAAAGGGGAGCTAGGTAGATAGAATCAGGGTGTTCAGAGGAGCTCCAGAGCCATCTGTGTGGGTGGGCTCTGTTTTCTGCATGCCTGTGGATAAGATAGGTGGGACCTCTGTGTTAAGAGATCATGGGTACTGTCCAGGCAGGGGGTTTAAATTCCCTTTGCTTCCTGTCTGTCATCTCTGATCAGTTCCAAGTAGCTTGCCTATTGGAGTGTTGCTGATCAGTGGGTGGAGCGTGCACTCGATTAGCCATGCCTGTCAAGGCCCAGGGGTGGGGGCATCTCCTCTCCAGGCACCACCAGCTGAGACTTCGATGTCTGGAGAATCCTATTTTAGGCATCTTAGAAAAGGAAACAGACATAACCTCTGTCCTTGGGGGAAATTACAGTCGCATCAGGGAGGCAGAATACAAGCTCGAAGCGGACTTAATGCCCCCCAAATCTCAACCATCTCAATTAGCGTTATTAGCATCATTTAGTAATAGCCACCCGCAAACACTGCATCACATCTTGTGGTTTTAACACATGGAGATGCCTAGGACAGAAAAGAACTTACACGCAAGATAAAGAAGTCAGGACTTGAGATGGGGTCTTATTTCCTGTGGCCGTGCAGCTGGTCAACACGGCCCAGGGCAGTACAGACCTGTCTCAGTCGTGCTGCTCAGGAAAGGGCCCAGGAGGGGGTTAGTGCAGGGTGTGGAGGGCAGGCAAGGTGAGCCTGTCTGGGCACGAGGGAGGAGGTCCAGGGAAGGTGCTCGGTCCTCCATAGGTGGTATCTCCTCTGGATGTTCGTTTATCGGAGCCTTTCCTCCTGTCTAGACTTTAGGCTGCTGTTATCTGAGTCCTCATCTTGAGACAGTATTCTGATGATAGTCCGAGAGCTCCTGCCTCATTAAGGTCAGCCTTGGGCCCTGGCCTTGGAGACCTGCTCAGCTACATTTTCTTCTATGTTCAGAGAGGGTGGCTACCTTACCATGGAGGATCCAGTGGGGGCCCGAGAACTTGGGGGGTGCTCGCTGCAGGTGGGGCTATCTTCATGAGAAGCTTGAGTAGAGCAAGGTGTGGGGACCTCCTGTCTGGTCCCGGGCTGGAGAAGGTGCCTGTGGGGAGGTGGGGTTTGGGGTTGCAGGGCCTGGGGAGAAAAGGGAGTCAGACCTGAAAGCGCCCAGCGCGCATCCCTGAATCCACGTCTCAGAGCCCAGGGAGTGTCTGAGTTGCAAGTTCCCTCTTTTCTATTTTCTTATGTTGTTTTGCCTTTTAAGTGCAAAGAAGATGCTGCACAGCGGGAACATCTGTGCTCCTCGGGACTCTGTGACTGATTTGTTAAATGTAAATTTCCTAATGTAGGTTATGGAACTGGTGAAGGGGAGACGCAGGCAGGCTGGCTGGGGAAACATCTCTCCGCACTCGGCTTCACACGGCGTGTGTGGCTCCGGGACCAGCCTGGAACAGGGCCGGACCAAGGCTGCAGCTCCCCGTTTCCTTGGCCCTGGCTTGTGCCCAGGGCCTTGGTCTTGCCTTCCTCGAAGCCATAAAGAGGCAGCGGCTGGGATCACGTGACTGGGTGGGCGGAGACAGTTCCCTTGATGGTTGTGAAGAAGGTGGTCGGAAAGACACAAAGCCTGCACTGTTGCGGGAGATGGGGACCTCAGTAGTTTTTTAGGGCGCCCTGGTTATCGAGTGAGGCAGTCAAGGAAATGGAGCCTCAGAGACACAAAGTGACTGTCTCGAGATCACAGGAGCAGTTTGGAGGCGGCACTGCCGGCGCAGGGGCTCAGACACCCCCGTTCCTGCTGGAGGGACCTCATTTCCTCAGTTCAGGCTGCATTTCCATTCACATCTGCAGCACAGGAACGCAGGCTGCCTCCTGACAAGCGGATGGGATGGTGTCAGAATGGTGACCCTGCCCCACCCCTGTGGCTCCGGGTCCCATCAGACCAGGCAGAGCCTGTTTCCTGAGGGCTTGCTTTATGACTGGTGGTGTGCAGATTGCTTCAGACATGTCTGCTCAATTTAATCTGAAACACACCCGGATCCTATCGAGTAGGGGTGTCTTACACCTGTTTCTGCTGAGAAACCTCAACTCCTCTCCAGCCATGCTACTGGTCAAGGGCAGAGCTTCCAAATTGCAGGGGGCAGCAGAGGGGCTCTCCAGCCCCTTAATGCTCCCCCCTGCCGGCCTTGGGTGGGCTGATGGAGTGGGTCCTCGTCCATTCCCGCCCCCCGGCCCCATCAGCTCTCAGTGTCTCTGGAGTGAGACCGCGTCCTTCCGTCCCGTGGTCAACAGGCTGCTGCCTGCCAGTTTTCTGGACACTTGCTGCCGAACCGTGTTCCGATCGAAAGAAACACAATTACTCTCGGAGACTCGAGGGCAATTGTGAACACTTGCAGCCCACTCTCTTGTTCAATACTCGCTTGGAGGAGCTCTCTGGAGAGGATTGGAAAGCCGTCTTTGGGTGGAGAGTGATCTCTCTGGCCTCGGCTCTCTGGCACAGGCAGGGATGGTCAGCTCTTCCCGCTCTTGGGGAGGGGGCAGAGTTATTTTTATTTAGGCGGTAATGTGGAGACTTGAATTCAGGGCAGAGGTGGCATCGTGCCTCTTTCAGGTGCAAGCCAATTTGTCCCACGGTAGCAGAGGGGATTGTTAGGGAAGCCGGGCTGTTTGGAGAGTCCTCAAGGGAGGAGACCCAAGGGGAGGGGCCGTCACGTGCTCCTCGCCAGTTTGCAGAGCGCTTGGAGGTAATGTTTTCAGACAGTAAGGGAGGGTCAGAGGTTCCTACCCTTAGAGTCTCATCAAAGAGCTAAGTGGCGCCCAAAGAGGAGGAATGATTCTTCCAGAATTCTGAATCCCGAGCTTGCTTCTCGTTGAGATAGGCAGGCATTGGGGAGGCATGCCTCTCACCCCCGTCCTAAGGTGCGGATAGAAGGAGTGCCAAGCAGGCTCTGGCTGTCTTTGTGCCCAAGCTGTTGGGGGGCAGGTGGGGGGGGGTAGGTGGGGGTGGGGTGGGTCCTGTGGAGGGTGACCCCCGGAGAGAGGGGAGAGACGGGGGCAGCATCTGAGCCCTGAAGGCATTCATTCCCCAAAGGTGGGGTAGGGCCGTCTGAGCCTCTCTCCTGCCGCTGTGCTGGGCTGCTCTGCCTCCATCAGGGGCCCCTCATCCAGCCCTCCTGACAGCACCGCCCACCTGGACCAAGTGGAAGAGGGTGGAAGGACAGCCTGCTGTTCCTTGCTCTGGCCTGTGATGGGGAGCTGGGCGAGGGGAGGTGGGCTCCCATGGACTCTGAGTACCCCTGAGCCCTCTGAACGTGGCTCGGCCAGACAGGCTGTCTGGGATGGGGGGGCCAGGAGCCTTCTGGTCAGCGTCTTAGGCCGCCGTGTTTCTGTTGAACTCACGCCTGTGGCTTCCAGGCCCGATCTCTGTTATTACCTAGCACCACCAAGCAGACAGCAACGGTAATTATCAACACTCTGAGAGCGGCCATTCGCCGGGCTTGGCAAGGTGACTCAGAACATTAGATCAGTATTAGAGAAGGAAAATAAAAACGACTCAAGGAAGCCCCCAGCCCCCTCCTCCTGTGTTCTCCTGGTGTTCTAACACTCCAAACATTCATTTTGAAGACAGAGATCTCTGTCCTACCAGAACTCACCATGCGCTTCCTCTTGGGGACACACAGAGGCTTCCCTGCAGTGGAAGGGGCTGGCTTCTCCTGGCTTGTGTCTGCTGCCAACCCCACCCCCGGGAGCCATCGGGTTAGTGCTGGACAAGCACTCAGGGAAGAGGGCGTGAGGTCATGGGAGCCTGTGCTGGCCTGGGAAGCGTTGCCCTGGTTTTAAATGCTAAGTTCCATGAGGGTAGGGCAGGCTTGGTCTCGCTCACAGCTGTTGCCTGCAGCATGTGAAGCAGAGCCCAGTGTGTGTCCCTGAAAGCAGCGTCCAGTGCTGGACCCCGTGTGCGGAGCCATGAGGCAGGGAGCCCAGGCCCGCTCCTTCAGCCCCCGGGGCAGGAGGCGGAGGTACCAGGTCCGGTCTATGTGGGTGTGCTCTGAACCCCTGCCCAGGGATTGGCCTGTGGCGTCCAGTTAGAACTTGAATGGAAAAATTTATTCCTGCTTCAGGAAAGCACAAGAAAAATATTTGTTCCCATCATCAAAGTGGAAATTTAAGTCAATGACAATGGAAACTATTTCTGGCCATTCACAGACTAGGAAGAGGAGGGAGGGAGCAGGTTGACTCACACAGGGCAGTAGAATTCAGGCCCTGAAGACTGTAAATTTTAGGGGTGAAATAACAGCGTAGAAATAAAACTCCCCAAGGGAACATAAACCAACCTGTAATCACATACAAACAGCAAACCCCGTCCCGTTTAGTGGCGTGTGCTGCGGCTCTGGGGGTGACGGGCGGCCGGGAACCTTGGGCACTGGGGCGGCGTTGGGTTTTGTCCTTCTCCCGCACACCATGGCTGACACCAGGCGGCTTCTCAGGGCGAGCCGTCACTGATCCGAGCCTGGTCATCCCCACCCCCGGCTCTCAAGCTGGAAGCCCCAGCTGTGGCAGCTGTAGGTCTCCGGATTAGTTTGCTACCTGGGAAGGTTCTCCAGGTGCAAATGGGAGGCACACGCAGTAGTGAGAAGAAGCCCACTTGGGAGTTGGGTGTTTTGTGGGTTAGAAGCAGGTTGGGAAGAAAAGCAGCTGATTAGGATACTCTAGCGGGAGGAATCAGATGAAGTAAGATGGGCCCTGTGCGGGTGATGATTGGTCTGGGTGATGTGTGCAGTGGGGTTCATCATATGAACCTCTATTATTTGGTGAATGTTTGTAAATGTCCATAATAAATGGTCATAAAAGAAACAGTTGACCCCTGGGCCTCCCCCTCAGGTATTACCCCCTGGTGTTACCAGAGGTCTTTTTCCTCAGCTGTTCCACACAGACTGACTTCAAGACTCAGGCTCCAAATCCTGCAGAAAAGTGGGAAAGAAAAAATGTGAGACAGACTATTTATCAGGGTTTTGACTGAAAGCGTTACTTTTCCATGGTCTGGAGATCCACATCTGAGAAGCAGTTTGGGCTTTCCCTGCTCCTAAGGTAAAGGTAAAGGTCCAGGCGAGTACCAAGGGCATCTGGACACATGGATGCTCTGAGAGATCCAGGGACCCGTGGTGGATGCTCCCAGAGATCCAGGGAACCGTGGTGGATGCTCCCAGAGATCCAGGGACCCATGGTGGATGCTCCCAGAGATCCAGGGATCCATGGTGGATGCTCCCAGAGATCCAGGGACCCATGGTGGCAGGGACACGTGATGGATGCTCCCAGAGATTCAGGGACCTGTGGTGGATGCTCCCAGAGATCCAGGGACCCGTGGTGGATGCTCCCAGAGATCCAGGGACCCCTGGTGGCAGGGACACGTGGTGGATGCTCCCAGAGATCCAGGGACCTGTGCTGGCAGGGACACGTGGTGGATGCTCCCAGAAATCCAGGTTTCTAGTTCTAGTGGAAGCCTTTGCTGCTGCCACAGCTGTCCCTTGGACGATGTCCTCTCCCTCTGACGGGCACCCCTCCCTCGATGGCAGTGCCAGACTTGGGTTCCCAGGGGCGGCTGCCACGCCCGTGCGGGTGCAGGCTGTGCTGCTCTGCGTGTGCCGAGAGACTGTTCTGAAGGAAGCGGAGGTAGGAGGTGAGCCAGGGGGACAGTGGCTGCCGTCTCCCCAGTGGCTGCTCCTCACAGCCCTGGTCCCCCGGGTCTGTCTGCAACCTCCTCCTCTTCTGCCTGGCTTTGGGCTGGTACTTGTTGCTCAGGGGTAGCGGTGACCGTTTCAGAAATGATGGCTGTAGGTCGTACTTAGGAGTAGGCAGAGGCTGTCTATGTCACAGAAGGATGGATGACAGGTGCTGCTCTTACCACCCCGCCCCCCTCCCCCGGCCCACTGGGAGATCTCAGACTTGCTTTCTGAGCCGGAGGGAGCGGGGCAGACTCTGGTCATCGGCGCCTGACTTGTGTGCTTGACCCGGCAGCTGTACCCAGGAGGAGGCGGGTAAGGCGGGGTCAGGGGCAGGGGAGGGGCTGCCTCTCTCAGACCCTCCTGCTACTGAAACAGTGATGTCATTTGGTCCATCAGAAGGCGGCCTCTAGAAGGGGAGCCCTTCCCTGTGAGGCGTGAGGGCTGTCCCTGGCACTACGTTCAGTCCTCATCCATGTTCGAGGTCCACGTGCACCAGGCTGGCTGCCGTGGCCTCCCCTCTTTCTTCCCCTCCGCTGCCTGAGTTGGCATCGCCAATGTTCCTTCCCTGACCCTGGCACTGTCTCCCAGCTGGGCACCTCCTCCCTCTCCTCCTCTTTCTGTCCTTTCACCAGGCGGCCACCCAGGAGCATTCTCCGAAGATGCAAATCTGGTCATGACCGCTTGTTTCCAGCTCTCCTAGGGCCCTCTGTGGCCCGCAGAGCGCACGAGGGCTTCATGGGGCTCCATGCTTACAGGACGTGGCCCCGCCCATATGACTCGGCCCCTCCCCTTGCCGCACGCGGCTCCGGTTGTACCTTCACGACCTTGTTCTTCACCTGTTCTCTGCTGGTTCCACCCCCTCACCTTTGCATCTGCTGGTTCCTCTGCCAGAAACGTTCACCTGCTTTGTCCTCTGAGGCTCCGAGCTCCTATTTTTCCTTCAGGTTTCAGCCTGAACAGTGCCCTTTTGGTGACGTCTTTTCTGTCGCCCACGTTTATTTGTGGGCTGCTGTTTCCTTTGTGGTCCCCCAACACCTTGTTACTACGGCACGGGTTTGCAAACCCTCCTCTGCGGTTCTGATATTAAGAACACTGTGGAAACCAGCAATGTTTGTTTATTTGTTGTTTTTATTTTTGGCTGCACTGACTCTGTTGCTTTGCACAGGCCTTCTTTAGTTGTGACTCGCGGGGCCGCTCTAGCTGCTGTGCCGGCGCTTCTCACTGCAGTGTCTTCTCGTGGCGGAGCGCAGGCTCTGGGTGCACGGGCTTCTCTGTAGTTTCCACAGGCGGTTCAGTAGTTACGGTTGACGGGCTTAGTTGCTCCGAGGCATGTAGGATCTTGCAAGACCCGGAATCAAACCTGTGTCCCCTGCATTGGCAGGCAGATTCTCAACCACTGGACCTTCAAGGAAGCCCCAGAAGTTTTTATGTAACTTATTTGGCTGCAAAATCTGACCTAAACTGTCTGGAGACTTTCGTGGTATTTTCTTGATCCCACTTAGCTTCACAAGTGGTTGATCACAGGCGCTGCTCCAGGCCCCAGGGAGGGGGTGAGGAAGGAGGGGAGGTTGATGCTTTATTACATGTACCTGTTACCCATCTGAAATCAGAAACATCTAAGTCCAAATCTATCTGGTCCAAGGCCTTTGGAGAGGGAATCATGGGCTTGTATTTATTGGTTCAAGTTGGCCCCTTCCCACTAGACAGTAAGGGTCTTGGACTGTGTCCTGGTCAATATTTTTGTGCTTCCTTAGAGTCTTCAAAAGTAACTGGCACTGTTAGAGTAAATACCCAGTAAGAGTTTGTTGGATGAATGGATAATAATTGCTAGCATTTATTAACATTTATTAAGCACTCACTATGTGCCAGGCTCCTTTCTATAAATGCTTTACTTATTTCTACTCATTTAATCTTCATAGCAGCCCTGTAAGAGTGAAACCGTACAACTCAGATTGAGGCTTGAAACCCCTGACTTTTAATTGCGATCATACGTTGCCACGCCTGGTCTCAGGCCTTCCTGAAGCTTAGGTTCTTGATGTGTCATAGCAGAATGAATTAGGTGAGAGACAAAGGCATAGGCACATTCCACAGAGTACAGTCTGGCTCAAAAGGCGAGAGTGGCCTCAGGGCGTGGGATTGTCTGGGAAAGGGAGCGGGGCGGTGGGAGAGACACAGCACAGGCAGAATGTGGCGCTCTCAGGAGGCGGTGGCACCCCACGCCAGTACTCTTGCCTGGAAAATCCCATGGACGGAGGAGCCTGGTAGGCTGCAGTCCATGGGGTCGCTAAGAGTCGGACACAACTGAGCGACTTCACTTTCACTTTTCACTTTCATGCATTGGAGAAGGCAATGGCAACCCACTCCAGTGTTCTTGCCTGGAGAATCCCAGGGATGGGGGAGCCTGGTGGGCTGCTGTCTATGGGGTCGCACAGAGTCAGATACGACTGAAATGACTTAGCAGTAGCAGGAGGCGGTAGATCCTGAAACATGGTGTGGTTAGTGTTTATGGGTAATTTTATTAGGCTGAGGAGTGGGAGGATTATTCCAGCTGTTTTGGAGAAGGAGCAGAGATCTCCAGGAACTGGGCCACCACCCACCTTTTGATCTTTTATGGTTGACCTCAGAGCTGTCATGGCCCTGGTGGGCGTGTCATTTAGCTGATGCATTATGCTGACCGTATAATGAGGCTCAAGGTCTACCGGGACTCAGGTCTTCTGCCGTCTTGGGGGAACTGGTCGTTTCTGACCGGTTTTATGTTGTGTCCTCGATGGCTCTGTCAGTCTTTCAGAGGTTGTGCCCTGCCCCTTTCCTTCCTGTTTCAAGAGGGTACTTATTTTAATATCTGTTTTATAGTTGGGAAAATTGAGGCAGCTGCTGGTTGGGTAATTTGCCAAGATCCCATGGCCAGAAAGGGGAGAGGTGGGATTTGAATTCAAAGGCTTGAGTTTTAACCACTGGCCCTTCTGCCTTCTTGGAGGTATGAGGGCATTGTGGTCAGCAGTTCAGGCAGAGTTGTAGGATAAGGGGGAAGCAATTTTCAGGACTCTGCCTTCTCCAATGCAGTGTTCCTGTTTTCTTGCTGTCATGAAGTTGGAATAGTACCAGTTACCCCAGAGCATTTTTGAAAGGATAAAAAAATGATTGGATGAAGAAGTTTAAAAAGAACAAAATCTCGATGGTCATTGAATTTTTATCAAGTGCCAGATGAATTCAGTGCTTCCAGAAACAGACAATCCAAAGTAATGTGTCTTTGCTAGCCTCTTGTCCAACATCTAGAAGGATGATGAACCGGAGACCCAGAGAGGACAGTTGATTTGCCTGAAGTCACAGAGCATTGCATTGCAGGGACCTGAATCCAATCCCCCTCAGTCGGTGCCTTTTCTCTTGCTCCCAGGGAGGTACCTGAGATGAGGGCTGAGTCACTGTACGCATTTCAGGCCAGACCTTGGACACTCTACCCTTGGTTGGCTAGCTTGCTCGCTGACCACATGATTTGTGAATCAGTATCAGACAAACTTCCACTCAGCACAACCTGCTCTGCAGCATCAAGGGGAGTGTGGTGTGTGCAGGGGAGCCCCATCTACCCTCTGAGCTTCCTGCAGATGAAGCTGAGGACTGACTGTCTGTTTCAGCGGTTGAGTGGTGACTGCTTTTCATAGTCATGTCTCCTGAGGTCATGGGCTGATGGGGTTGTGCTGGGGAGGCCCTAGTTTGTGAGTAAAGCCAGGTGTCAGAGAGGCCTGCAGTGCACGCTTGGCTTTATGTTCAGGACTGAGGATTTGCCCCTGACTGCTGTGTACCTGGGGGGCCACTGCCAGGCCTGTAAGTGGTTCTCATTCAATAGTTCTTTCCTTCTCCACCTGGAAGAGCACAGACCTATCCTCTCCCCCACTTAGAGTCCAGTATACAAACACCCATCTGTTGGGGATGTGTTTGTGTGTGTGTGTGTGTGCATGTACACAGAGTTTAGTTTCTATACTACTTTTATTAACCTAATTAATTTTTTACTGCCTGTTTTCTTCAGCAAAGTTAATGTTTTGAGAGCAAAACACACTGGGTTCCAAAGTAGCATAACTGCTTCTTGATGATAAAATCTACCAGAATACCTGTGTCAGTTCCTGTCTATCTGTATCTATTTGTCTATCTCTCTAGTTCACTTATCTGTCCGGCTTTCGCCTACATTTCTCTCCTTCTAGGCTTTCCAGTGTAAATACAGACACAACTTTGTTGATATTTCTCTTTATTTCATGAACAAAAATTTTTTAAGACTTCATATTGTTAGACCAGTTTCGGGCTAACAGTACAGTTGAGAGGAGGAAGCAGAGGTTTGTCTTTGTGTACCCTGCCCTCACGGGCACAGCCTTCCCCATCATTTCTGTCCATGCCCTGCCGCCTGGGGCACTTGTTACAGTTCACGAACCTGCACCGACATCGTGTCACCCAGAGTCCGCCGTCCACCTGAGTCCAGTCTCGGTCTTGTCCGTTCTGTGGGCGAGGCACAGACGTGTAGAGACGCGCGTCCCTCGTTGCAGCCTCACAGAGCGCCTGCACTGCCCTAAACTCCTCCGTGCTCCCCCGCTCCGCCCCTCCCACCGCAGCCCTGGCCTCTGCCGAGCTCTTCACTGCTGCCATAGCGTTGCCTTTCCCGGAGTGTCCTGTAGTTGCAGACACACAGAATGCAGCCGTTTCAGATGGGCTTCTTCCCTCACTAAAAAGCGCGTTTGTCCACGTTACGCACTGGTGTTCTCACGTGCTCTGCCGGCCGTTTCCGCCCCCAGCGCGCACCTCCGTGGCCGCGTTCCGGGGCAGCCGCGTGCTCGGCGCAGGCTCGAACCTCATTTAACTAATCCTCTGTGGTTGGACAGCTGGGTGGCTCGGCTTTGCCTGTGTAAACAGTGTGACAGCGAACATCCTTGAAGAGCCTTTTTTAAAACCCACTTGTTTGATTATTGCCTGAGGAGACATTCCTCTGTGTGGAATTATTGGGTCAAAGTTTGTGTATTTTTGAGGGTGTGTATGTATGTATGTGTGTGTGTGTGTGTGTGTGTCTATGCGAGGGTATATGACTGGATTTTAGTTACCTTCTTCATTCCTCACTCTATTGGCTTCCAGGGTCCTCAGGTAGGAGCCTAAACTCATTTCAATATTTGTGAATGATTAGGAAGGGAGCTCTCTTCTAGGCAGGGACCTGGGAGATAGCGGCTGGTGTGCCCAGAGGTTGTGCTGTGGGTGATGGCGCCCCGTGATGAGATACTTGGAGGACGCAGGGAGCATAGGTTACCTCTCTCAGGGAGAAGAGCACATTCCAGGGGTTTATTAGAATTTCTCTCGGCAAAACAGCTCTATATTTTGTAGAAATGGGATTATTAGAAGAGGTTTTCAGCACCTCCAACTGCATTTGGAAAAAGTTGTATTTCCTTTGGCTTGGTCGTAAAAGACAAGTAAATACCTTTAAAAAAATAAAAAAGGTAAATGGTAATATTTTGCATTCCCTAGAGCATGCTCTGTCCTTCAAACCGAGTGTTCAACAGTAAATTATTTGATTCCTTCTAACAATGGCCCTATGTGGGAGGCATGTATAAACTTCCATTAAGGGTGGATGGCGTGGTAAACCTAGACTCTGAGATGTGTAATTTTTTACCCAGTCTGGGTGGGCCAGAAACCCATAGTGGGGTTTTACTGGGGAGTAAGGGTGTATGTGTGAGGGGGGCTACTGAGGGTGTAAAGAGGTTTCTCAAAGCCTTATTTACGTGGGTTAGTGAAAAAAGGTTTGTCCTGCTTCCCTGTCTCCTGCTCACCTTCTCCATGTAGGAGTCACTTGCAGAGAGCCGGTGTCCACCTTGAGCCAGCCAGCTCAGCAAGCAGGCTGTTGAAAGCATCCTCAAATCAGAACGCTTGTTTCCTGAGTTACCTAGTTTCTCAGAAGGGACCTAGAGACTCCTGGGGAAAGCTCCCTGTCCTCCTGGTAATTTTAAGGTTCATTTATAAAATCGGGAGCTGTGTTGAGCAGATGAATATGAGATGGAACTTGCCTATTTAAATTTTTTTTTTTTTAAATCAGATAGCCTTATTTAACCTTTCCGTGTCTCTGAGGTTGGTGGCCTTTGCCTATGGCGCCTTCATGGAAAAAGTTCTAAAAATAGCTCCTGTTTGTTGTTGAATAATGACTCGAGAGGGCGGATGGTAAACTTTCCAGCTTCTTTCAGTCAGCAGACTGGGCCCAGGGCAGCCAGTCCAAAGGCAAAGCCTAGGCTTGAGCCTTCAGTTTGGCCTGGCTGCAGTCCGCTGGGTCTGGGGTTCATCAGTGCTAATCAGAGTGTGGCTCTGCCTCTCAGTTGCCCTTCTGCTCCTCACGTTTACTCTGAAAAGCCTCTCATTAATGCTGGGCTTGTAGACAGGTGAAGGCTTGCCCGACGCAGGGCCCAGAAAGACTTTGGTCTCACGTGTTCCTGACCCACAGGCGCAGGAGTCTTCAGTCTCTAACAGCGAGTTGAAGGAGACGTCAAAACCCACGTGGGTCCATTCTTCCTGTTTCCAGGAATCAGCGCAGAGTGGCAGGAGGCGCCCCAGCCAGGCAGGGCAGGACCCTGGGCTTCAAGCTCTGGTGCCAGTGACCTCTCTGTTCTTGGTAGAATGAGGGATTGGCGTATATTCCTCCTCTGACTCAAAGAGGCTTTGTTCCTTGGTGTCTCTGGGCAGCTTAAACCAAGTAATAAAGCTGTGTTGAAAGAACCGACCCTGGAGGCCCCGTCCAGTCTTGCCACAGAGGTTTCCATGAGGCTCCTTGGTGAGCCCTCAGCCAGATGCAGACATTCTTTCAGGCCCTGTGGAGGGCTGGGTGGGGTCCCGGAGCTTGTTCTGAAGGAGGGTTGAGGTGTCTAGGAAGGCACCGTGTGAGCTGCCATTACACTGGGCTGTGGCGTTCCTTCTCCACCTCCGGGCGAGGCAGAGGGCTGCCGGCGACTCACCGTGCGGCAGCAGCAGGCGCCCGGAAGTCCGGCGCTGCCCGAGGCTCAGTTCCCCGGTGGGGTGGGTGCCACCTGGAGCCCGCCTGTCCTGTACTTGCCCTGCTTGCTGTCCTGCTCCTCAGGGGCTGCCTCGGAGCGCCGAAGGCCCGTCAGCACACGGAGGGGCTGCTCCTTTACAGAGAGAGGCTTTTTTTTTTAAAAAGCCTCTCTATTTTGTAACTTTTACACCAGGAAAGCCTCTAGGGTAATAGTGTCCACTAGAAGGCTACACACTTGGACAGAATTATTCCAAGTTCTTCGTAGGCTTGCCTTCTCTTGATTTCCTTTTAAGGGTACACCCTCGATTTTTTAAAATTAGACTAAAAAATATGTCAGCAAGGACATTTGTCTAACACCTCATTGTCCTTTCTTATTACTCAATGCAAAGATTCTATGGAAATTTAGTGATAAGAAGGGTTTGGTTCTATCTGAGGAACTGATGATCTTTCGTCCTTTTGATAAAGAAAATTCAGTAACTGGTCATGTTGCCCTTTTCACGTGAGCTGCCAGGAAACTTAGAGGCAGATGTGAAGAATCTTTGGCGTTATTATTGGTGTATTACTAATATCCCCTTTCCATGGGCGTGGTTTTCCTTAATTTTAATAGTATTGTTGGTTTTATGTCTCTTTGTTGGTCATCTCAGAGGCTTGTAAATACAAAGAGATAGGTTATGAAAAATATTTTTTTTAAGTTGTTAATTTTTAAAATGATTTTGTGTGTTTATTTATTAATGGCCATGTTGGGTGAGCCTGGTCTCCTCCCTGGTTGTGGTGCATGGGCTTCTCCTGGCGGTGACTTCTCTTGTGGAGCGTGTCAGCTTCAATAACTGTGGCCCAGTAGCCCAGACTCTAGAACTCGGGCTCAACAGTTGTGGCACCTGGGCTTAGTTGCTCTGAAGCATGTGGAATGATCCCAGATCAGGGATTGAACCTATGTCTCCTGCATATTTCTCCTGCATTGGCAGATGGATTCTTTACCACTGAGCCACCAGGGAAGCCCCTGAAAAATACTTTATAAACAAACACATATACAAATAAATGGTAGATTACAAGGATTTCATGCTGTTAGAAAATGCTAAAACTCAGAGAGAGAGAGAGAAAGGAGATTAGTGAAATATTTAGGAGCAGGGATGGATTCAGGAGCCAGACTGCCAGGGCTCAAATTCTCTCTCTATTACTTTATTGGCTGTGTGACTCTGGGCAAATTATTTAATCTCCCTGTTCCTCAGTTTCCTCATCTGCAAAATGGGGATGGTAATATCTCTTCCTCATAGGGTTATAGTATTAAATGGATTAATACCTAATAAGACCTCAAGGACTATGCCTAAAAAGAACTATGCCTATATGCCTAGTACATGTAAATCCCATATATATTTTATCTATTACTAGCAAATTACAGTTATCTAGAATTGTTTTTTCTACCCCTTTGGAAATTTCACAATAGCATTTGATGACTTTTCTTTCCTTCCTCCAACTCTGATTTTTATTTATTTTTTTTTACAGATTTATTCTTGATCTACCAAGCCAACTTTTTCCTTGAGTGGTTTGTACCCTTAAAAAAAGTTTTTTGTTTTTGTTTTTTTTAAGGAGAAAGGGGAAAAAAAAAAGAGAGATGTTCCCTCTAAGTTTGGAGTACCTTTTTAGAAGATAAAGTGATGAATGCTTCCTCATCTCAAGCTACTAAATGGCCTGCCTGGGCCAGATTGACCTATTTGGCTCAGCAGTGAGGGCTTCACCCTAGTCTGTCACTGTGGAAGGTCACTTTGCACCTCTGGGCTTCAGTGTCCCTTTGGCACCATGGGGTCTGTTCCATCTCATTGGTGCTTCCCGGGAGCAAGGACTGGATGCCTTCCAACACCCCCAACATGCACACGGGGGCCACTGAGTAGGTGCTTGCTGCACATGTGGAAGGATGGAGGGTTACGCTTTGGCTCTCCCATCTTGTGCATTTTTTCTGAGTTTGAAATAAGATAACTGAAGTTGAGAGTGGGTTTAGGAAGTTAGAAGAACCCTCAAATGGAAGGGCTTTTGATTCCTGTTTCTTCCCTGCTCTTTGACAGTGGCAAAACGCTGATAAAATCCAAGAGTTGGATGAAATGAAACAGCCCATCAGGGTCCCCTGCCATCTGGGTAGGTGGTGATTAAAAATGGCAAGCCTCACAGGTTCCCCGGGAGTGCTGTCTGGGGTGATGCTGAAGGTGATTGTGCAGAGGGGCCTTGGCTGACTTTTGGGCCAGCTGAGAACCAGCAGGGCAGCCAGGGAGTGCCTTTGAAAGCAGCACTCCCCAAGTTCTCATTAAAACGCTTCCTCCAATGGGAAGAGAAACAAGCTAAGGCTGATAGGAGACACTGAACTATGAAATTATTGGCAATTAAAGCAGAAGAACTTGAGTGTGTGAGGTTTTTTTTTTTTTTTAACAGTGCCCTGTGGTTATCTACCTTTTTTCTTGGTGGTTAATTTCAAAGACGCGTGATCTTTGTTTAATAGCCTGGCTGCCAGAGTTGCATATTTTTCTTTTCATGACTATTCTTCTGCATTGCATAGGATCCTATCAGTGCTGGGATATTTTTCTCTGGACATATTTTGGCTCTGTTGGTGTCCTCCTACACTCCATCCCCTTATCCATCCCTGAGAAGTCAGCTGGCATGATTCTATAGATTTTCTTCTGAAGTGGATGGTGTAAGAACTGGTTGATGTTATTCCTGCAATGGTGCATCATGCTAAACTCTTAAGATCTGTACCTGCCTTGCAGCCCCTAGGAAATGTGAGTAAGGCAAGCTGGCCCGCCATCTGTCTTTGGCCACCTCCTAATCCCATGAAAACATCTGCTCTGTGCTGGAATATCCCAGAAAATGATGGGCCAGCCTGCTGTCCATTTGGGTTTTCATCAGCCATTTTGCTGTGGGAGAAGTTCTTGCTGAATTCTGCCCAGAACCCTCAGAGATTCATTTCCAAACCATTCTCTCCTATATTGTTTGAAGATGGAAAGCAGTCTTATATTTGAGAGGCCAATATATTTTTTAATGAATTAATCAAATAGGTCAAGGTTGGCAAACTATAACGTGAAAGTGAAAGTCACTCAGTGGTGTCTGACTGTTTGCAACCCCATAGTCCATGGGACTTTCCAGGCAAGGATACTAGAGTGGGTAGCCTTTCCCTTCTCCAGAGGATCTTCCCAGCCCAGGGATCGAATCCAGGTCTCCCACATTGTGGGCGGATTCTTCACCAGCTGAGCCACCAGGTAAGCCTGGGCCAAGGGTCAGATCCAGCCCA
This sequence comes from Bubalus kerabau, assembly GCF_029407905.1. Taxonomy (NCBI): domain Eukaryota; kingdom Metazoa; phylum Chordata; class Mammalia; order Artiodactyla; family Bovidae; genus Bubalus; species Bubalus kerabau. The sequence goes on along the minus strand of NC_073627.1, from coordinate 56,326,295 downwards.
CCACCTGTTTTCATAAATAAAGTTTTATTGCAACCCAGCGACTCTTACTTGCTCTGTGTCATCTGCAGCTGATTTCATGCTGTGATAGCAGCATTGAGTATGGTCACACCTCAGTGTGGGGTTTGGTTCCTGGAGCCCTGCAGTTACCAAACTCGGATGCTCAAGGCTCTGACAGTTGGCCTGTGGGGTTGGTTGAGTCCAGGAGTGCAAAACCTCTGCATACAGAGGGCTGACTGTAGGTGTAGCAGAGATTGTAAGAAAGGCAAAGTCAAGTTTTACTATATCTGCCCCTTTATAGAAAAATTTGCTGAACTCTTGACATGTGTTATGAGCACCCACTGTGTCCCAGGAGCTGTTTTAGGCGCTGGGGATGCAGCAGTGAACTTCACAAAATCCTGACAGGGAAACGCGAGCAGATAGGGATATAATGTCTATTAGATCAGTGCTATGAAAAAATAGAACAGAGGGCATAGGGACTGAAATGTGGACGAAATTGTTATTTTAGATGGAATTTGTCAGACACGACCTTTATTGGGAGATGCTGTTTGTGTGGAAACCTTTGCTCTCTGGGGACAGAGCTCCAGGTGGAGGGCACAGGGGTGGCAAAGGCCTGGAGGCAGAAGCTTGCTTGTGTGAGGAGCAGCAGGAAGATCCGAATGGACTGAATTAGCACAAGGAGACGAAGTGGGATAGGCCGATCACCTAGAACTCTGGTAAGGATGGGAACATTGATGCTGCATGAAAGGGGGAGCCTCGGTAGGGCTTGGGGCACAGGGTTGATGAGAGAAGACGTACGTCTTAGAAGGACCACCAGCTGTTGTTTGCCATGGAGATTGCCGAAGGGAGCCTAGTTAGGAAGCTGCTCTGGTTGTCCAAAGACCAGGTTGGTGGTGAGGAGGTGGTGAGAGGTGGTTTGATTCCAGATGGGTCTTGAAGGTAGAGCCTATGGGATTTGCTGAAGACGGGGAGGGGGCAGTGTGGGAAGAAGAGAGTCAAGGGAAAGGCCCAGGTTTTGGCCTGAGTGTCTGGGAGCCTGTTCCCTCTGATGGGGAAGACAGGCAAGTACAGCTTTGCTGCTGGAAGCTAACCTTTGGAAACCTTTCCACTTTGGATGCAAAACAGTGGCCTTTCTTTTTTCTTAAAAAAGCTGTTGGTAATGAGTGTTGCATCTTATGGTTGTTTTGACATAGAGGGATTGAGGGAACATTGTAGGAACCATCCATTGAGCTCTTGTGTGCCAGGCACCAAAATCTGAATTAGTTATCTTTTGCTGTGTAACAAATTACCCTAGAATGAGCAGCTTAAAATAAGTGAACATTTATTACCTCACAGAGCCTCTGAGAGTCAGGAATCTGGAGTGGAATTAGCTGGAGGGCTGTGGTTCAGTGTCACACACGATGAGGTTCAGGTCAAGCAGTCAGTCTGGGCTGCAGTATCTGAAGGCTCAACTGGGGCTAGAGGGTGTGCTTCCGAGTTCACTAGCAGAGCTGTTGGCTGGAGGCCTCAGTGCCTCTCCAGGGGTCCTCACAGTGTTGTAACTGGCTCCCCTGGAGCTTGAAAACCCATTTCTTTTAACTCTTCCAGGTATCTCTTCTAAGTGTGGCTTTTTTGTTTGTTTGTTTGTTTGTGACCACACTTCATGGCTTATGGGATCTTAGTTCTCCAACTAGGGATCCAGACATGGCCACGGTATAAAAGGGACCAAGTCCTAACCACTGGACATCCAGGGAATCCCCATAAGCTCAGCATTTTAACCTGGGCTTCCGGATGAGGAAACTGAGGCTCAGAAGGTTGGTTACATGGAGGCCAGCAGTTAGACTGGAATGCCATCTCTGACAAGGTAGACCCCAACCTCATTTTCTTTTCCAAAACCCCCACAGGATTGCTTGTGTTTTTCTGATGATGAGGTTTAGGATTGATGCCAGGAACCCCTTTGGGGTCATTGTCTTCCACTTCAGTTGTTTGATGATGCTGGTGTGGTCCATGTTTAAAAATCACCATGTTGTCTGTGAAGCTCACTTTGTCTTCAGGCCCGACTCCCAGCCCCATTTTCTTGCCTCTGTCTCCAGCTGCCATGGCTAGGGCGTCTCAGAGGCTGGGTCTGTCCTCTGGGAAGGCCCTTGCCTCTGTGTCTCCAGCTTGCCGAGGTGCTCCCTCAAGCCAAGAATCCCTGGTGGCCGTTCCTGGGGTAACCACCCCTTAACAACAAGAGTGGTGTTTTGCTGTTGATTGGGTACTGACTTGGGATGGGGTGGTGGGAGAGGTTCCTACTTTTTATCCCGGATTGATCTGTCGACAAGAAAGTGTGGCTTCCTCCTTTCCAGAAATAATGGTGGTTAATATTTTTTTTTTCCAAATTCGAGAATGAATGCCTGCTCCTCAGAGAAGTTTTAAACATATAGAAAAGTGTAAAAAAGTTCATAATCCCACCACTTAAGACATACAACAATGCATTGTGTTGGTGTGTTAGCATTTTGTGTGTACGTGACTATTTAAAAACAATTGGAATCACTGAGGTGCTTGTGTATACGTGTGTGTGCACGCACACTTCTGTTTTCAGCTTTTTTCACTTAATTGTGCTTTATAATAATTTTCACATGTCATTAGATGATTGTAAAAACTTGTTTTTAATAGCGGCCTAAGTGTTAGTTGCTCAGTTGTGTCCAGCTCTGTGATCCCATGAACTGTAGCTCACCAGGCTCCTCTGTCCCTGGAATTCTCCAGGCAAGAATACAGGAGTGGGTTGCCATTCCCTTCTCCAGGGGATCTTCCCCACCCAGGGATCGAACCCATCTCTCCCCCATTGCAGGCAGACTTTTTACCGTCTGATCCACCAGGGAACACAGATGTGATTTAAATGCACCTTACTGCCAAGAATGAGGTGTGTAAGGATTTAATTTCATAGCCTACAAGATAGCAAAGAGTACAGCAGAAAACAGGTATAGCTTGGAGTTAGACAGCCTGGATCTGAGACCTGATTTTACCAGGTTAACAAATTATTTAAATTCTGAGTCTCAGTTTCCTTATCTGTAACATGTGGATAACATTATGTGCCTATAGCTGTGAGGACTAAATGAGATAATGTCTGTATAAATCTTAGTAAACTGCAAGTTGTGTTATTTTTGTTCAAGACCCTGCCTCTGTTTCTTCCATGACAGTCTTCCAGACGTCCCACACTCACTTCCGGATGTCCCACACTCACTTCTGGATGTCCCACACTCATTCCTTGGCAGTCAGTATTTCAATGTTTGTTTGCTCTGGGCATCATCCATAGAAGACCCATTGAAGGCGATCATGTTTACGTTGGATGGGGGTGGTCAGTCTTACTTAACTAGGTTAGATGATGGTCCCTTTGGAGAGCAAAGGGCAGAGCATGGTGAATGGTGGTCCTCAGAAGTTTTGACGATGGAGGGGGTGTTGGGAGCTTGGGGCAGGCCTAGGAGTCATTGTGTGTGGCCGGTGCTGGAAGAGGTGCCCGAGGCGAACTCGATGCCACCCATGGTTTTTCGGGTGTTGTTAGCTGTGGGCATCAGTGGTTTCCAGTTAAGTGGGCAGGTGGTCTCCAGGGCAGACACCTCTGGGAGTGGAAGGGGGCAGAGAGAGAGCCTTTCCTGGGAGGGGTGCGGGGACCACCGGTGGAGGTGGGCAGAGGGGTGCTTTCCTTGGTGAGGAGTGTCCTGTACCTGCTCCTCCCCTGCGTTCTGGGTGGGGGTGTCTCTGGAAAGGTCGGGGTGGGGGTCTGCAGCTCTTGAGTTAAAAGCAGATGTAGAAATTAGAGCCTGTCTCTGTGGTCTGTTGTGATGGGGGTGCACCTGTCAGCACGTGTGCACCACTTTGGTGTACTTTGCTCCTCTTGTCTGTGTTGGTGTTGAAGGCAGGTTTCATGAGAGGAAGGCTTGCCTGTCTCATTGGCCCTGCACCCTCAGCGCCTGGAGTGCAGGTGCTCGGTCCCTGGGCATGGAGACTGGCGGTGCTGAGGTGCTCAGCCAGCCTCTGCCTGGGGAGCTGGCCTGGGTCTGCACCGGCCCAGGGATGCATCTCGCCTGGAGGCCTTGCCCTGCTGCTGGGGCAGAGACCTCTCTTCCTCATTTTGGCACAGAGGGCTTTCTGTTCACAGCTGTGGGTTCAGGACGTGCTGCTGAGTCCTACCACGGGCGGATAATGTGTCCTTCCTCGAGATCACCCTCCGCCCTCCCCACTGCCACCCCTGGGGGGGCCACTGGGTGGGCGAGGAGACCCACCCACACCTTGCCCCTTTGTCCTCCTTGCTGCCTCTGCAAGGAGAGTCCTTTCTCTTTCCTTGTACTGCGGCCAGCCTCTGGAGATTCTTTCCAGATCAATTTGGCTTGTCAGGGGTGCCAGGCTTAAGTTTTCAGGCTGCTCGAGAAGAAGGGGGAATGGCGGGGGGGTGGTGGTGAGGGGGCCTCAGATCAGACTTTTCTTCTCTTTTGTGGCTTTTTGTAGAAAATCATGCATGTTAAAATAAGTGATGCAAATGTCTGTATTTTATGTATCAAAGAGACAAATGGCATAAATGCAGATTGTAGGGTACCCCTTAGATCTGTCCGTCACATGCGCTTCTCGGAGCTGCAGGCAGGCACGGCGCATGGAGGAGCCTGGCCTGGCTTTGGGGCAGGCCCCAGGGGGTTGGCATTTTTAGGTTGTTGTCTCAGGGATCGTTTCAGGACCCGCTTCAAGGCCAGTTAGTTTTTCCAGTGTTTCATCTTATGAGCACACTTAACAAAGGAAAAGCTATCTCCATCTCCTTGGGATTGATCCGACTGACCAGCCTTTGGCTTCCACCCCTCTTGTGGGATTCTTTCTCTCCGGGTTCAGGAACTGGCGTGTCTGGTGCCCCATGCCTGCCTGCCTTTGGTGTTTGGTGCCCACGTGTCCTGGCTGTGCTGTCATGGACTGGGGTCCATGGTGGAGGGGGCCTGGCAGAGTTTCTCAGCCTTCCTGCTTTCTTACCCGCCGTCATGGCTACTATGGCTGTTCTTTTCCCTTCCTGGGAAAGATCCTTCAAGCATGGGTTTGGGGATGTGAGCGTGGCCTTCCTGTGCATGGAGTGGTTGGTGGGGCTGCCTCGTGGAGCTGTGGTTCCATCGCCAGGTGAGGACAGCCAAGACTTCACAACTCCAGGCACCTCTTCCAGCTTGCCATGGCCTGTGCTCCATGTGATTTGGACCCTGGTCTCCTGGAGAGTAGCGTTCCCAGGTGGCACTACTGGTAAAGAACCCCCCTGCCAATGCAAGAGACGCAGGAGACACAGGTTCGATCCCTGGGTCGGGAAGAACCCCTGGAGAAGGAAATGGCAAGCCACTCCAGTATTCTTGCCTGGTGAATCCCATGGACGGAGGAGCCTGGTGGGCTACAGTTCAAAGGGTCATAAAGAGTTGGACATGACTGAAAGCGACTTAGCATGCATGCAGGCGTGTACACACGCACTCCTGGAGAGGGCTGTAAAGGAGAATGCATTCTTCTCTTTAAAGTTATGGGCCTACTTGAAACTGGGTTTTGGAACCCAGCCCTCTGCATCCAGGTGTGTATGTGTGTGTGTGTGTTTTTAAGGACTTCATCATTTATTTATTTTAAAATATTTATTTGTTTTTATTGGGATATAATTGCTTTACAATGTTGTGTGTGTTTCTGCTGTACAGTGAAGTGTATCAGCTATGTGTATACATATATCCCCTCCCTCCCCCACCCAGGTCATTACAGAGCACCAAGCTGAGCTATCTGTGCTTTATGGCAGGTTCCCGCTAGCTATTTTACACATGGTAGTATATATAGTTAGTTGCTAGTTTTACTCACTCAGTTGTGTCCAACTCTTTGCAACCCCATGGACTATATGTAGCCCATCAGACTTCTCTGTCCATGGGATTCTTCAGGCATGAATACTGGAGTGGGTAGCCATGCCCTTCTCCAGGGGATATTCCTGACCCAGGGATCTAACCCAGGTCTCCTACACTGCAGGCAGATTCTTCACCATCTCAGCCACCAAGGAAGCCTGGTAATGTATATATGTCAATCTTAATCTCCCAATTTGTCCCACCTTGCCCCTCCCTTCCCACTGTGTCCACATGTCAGTTCTCTATGCCTCTATCTGTACCATTTTTGTAGATTCCACATACCGACATTAATATGCAATATTTGTTATTCTCTTTCTGACTTTGTTGTTGTTCAGTTGCTAAGTCGTGTCCAACTTTTTTTGACCCTGTGGACTGCAGCACGCCAGGCTTCCCTGTCCTTCACCATCTCCTGGAATTTGCTCAAACTCCAGTGCGTTGAGTCGGTGATGCCATCCAACCATCTCTTCATCTGTTGCGCCCTTCTCCTGCCCTCATTCTTTCCCAGCATCAGGGTCTTTTCCAGTGAGTCAGCTTTCTGACTTACTTCACTCTGTATGACAGATAGATGTCGGTTCTATCCCTTCCTTGCTTGCTGACCTTGTGTGATGACAATAAGTATTTCTTGAGTGTCTGCCATGGGCCAGCTCACCTTAACTCAGTGATGTCCCATGGGGTCCTCATGGCAACCTGGTGAGAAAGATTTCATTCTTACCCATTTTATGAACCTTCACGAGGCCCAGATAACATGGAGCCAGACATGGTGCATCTGTATCTAAATGTGTGGAGTCTGTTTGTTGACCCCACAAGCAGACAGCCGCGGCCTGCTGACGGCCCCTGGCCCCAAGCAGCTCAACCACTCTGCTGTGATTTGCTGACTGTACCGAAGGCCTTTGAGATGTAGATACTATGTCAACCCTGCAGGGCTCTTTGGAGGCTAAAAGGAGATGAAATGTAATAATGGTTCAGTCCCTGGAACACAGGAGGAGCCCAGCAAATGTTAGTTCCCTTCTTTTGTCCCCTTGGGGAAAGGGGTTGGGGCAAGAGAAAACAGAGGGACATTCATGCCCTGCTTGGCAGCCTTGGTGGTTGGGAGGAGAGGACCAGAAACGGAAAGCGTGGGGGTCCCCCTCTCTCTGGCCAGTCGTTTAGGCCATGGACGTCTTCCCAGAAGTGTCCTGCAGCCTTCCGGGGTACTGGGTGCAGTGGGGAAGCTGCTTCCAGGAGAGAAGTCTAGTCGGCAGTGTTGCTGAATACACTTGAGTCTTGCTGGGACGGCTGGGAGCTGGGCCTGGGAGAAGCAGTGTGCGCCCCTCTGCCCCAGTTCCTGCGGGCAGGCCCAGCCTCAGTGCTGCATTGCTGCAGGGTTGGCTCTCACCCCTGGGGCTGGTCCCCACGATTGGGCCAGGATGGGACCTCACATGCACAGGTTGTCCTCCGAACCTGGACTTGCACTGATCCCTGAACACACCATTCTATCCTGAGGGGCCAGACAGTAGAGAAACTGGAGGGTACACCGTAGAGAAAGTCGGGGGTGGCCTGGAGAGGGGGTGGAGTTCTAGGCCTGGCGTGAGGAAGCTCTTGGACTTCTTCCTAGCCCTCTTTTTTGCTCTTGCAGGCGGATCAGGTAAGGAGGTCAAGTTAGGACAGAATCTGGAAGGACAGGTAGACGGGGGGAGAGGCCAGGAAGGTGACCCTTGGAGCCTGTGAGGGTTGCAGCATTTCAGACCCCACCTGAGACCTTGGGGTCAGAATCTGCATCTTAACAAGCTCCTCCACATGATTCCTGGCCCTGGAAGGGCTGAGCCTGTCCTAGTCTTTGGAGCCACAAGGAACTAGGATTCTGCTCTCCCACACACCCACCTTAAAGAAAAAACTAAAAACTAATCATGTGTTTGGGGCTTCCCTGGTGGCTTAGGTGGTGAAGAATCTGCCTCCAGTGTAGGAGATCTGGGTTCTATCCCTGGGTCGGGAAGATCCCCTGGAGACAGGCATGGCCACTACCCACTCCAGTATTCTTGCCTGGAGAATCCCACGGACAGAGGAGCCTGGCAGGCCACAGTCCATGAAGTCATGAAGAGTTGGACACGACTGAGCAATTAACACACACACATACACACTCACTCACATATGTTTAAGAGATTGAAGTCATGTTAGCTTAACTAAAACGAATGAAGACAAAATGGAACAAAGCTCCACCTGGCGCCTGGTGAGAGGTGGAGTGGGGTTCTTCCTCGCATAGTCCTCACATCCTCGCCCAGCGGGGGACCAGCACCACCTTGGGGAATGCCGCCTGTTTGTAGGTCTGTCTGTCTTCCTCGTTCTCTCCCCCGGTACGTGGTGCTGATGAATGACTTTGGGGCGAGTGTTTGTAGCAAGTGGGGGCTCTGGGGAAGTTGCTTTGTGGGCCACGTTTGCTTTTCTTGCTTGTATTGTGGACCTTAATGTGCTTTTTCTTTTCTTGCTTTATTTTTTGGGATAATGGCAAAATCACCGCTCATGGGCACCGCCACAAATAGTACACAAAAGCCCTATGAAAAGAGCTCTATTTGAGCACAAAGTGCTTGGGATTGAAGACCCCCGGGGATCGGGCCCCCATGGCCCGTCTTCCCTCTTCTCTCGTCCTCCATCTCCCCTCTCCTCACCCCCTCCCTCCCTGTCCTCTTTCTCCTTCCTTCATTCAAACTTGCAGTGGAACCAGAGTGAGCTACAGATTGCCCTATTTTCAGCTGATTTGCATGTTAGAGAGAGCAGAGTAATTGGTGTTTAACCAGAACAAAAGAGGATCTGTTTTCTAAAAGAAAAAGAATTTTTGAAGTAGACCCTACTGCGTCTATTGCCTTTGTCTTTCCTCTCATTAGGAGTTGAATAGGATGGCCCTAAAATGAGGCTGTGGGAGATACTGCTTTGGTTGTCATGCTTTTTGAGCTAATTGGTTTGAAAATTATATTTGATGTGGATCTGAGGGATGTTGGCAAAACACCTCATTGGGACGTGGACATCCATCCGGTTCCCACATCCGCAGGAGGATCGGGCAGGAAGAAGTGGTGTTGAAACATGGTTCACCTTCAGCTCTGCGAGCTCCCATGGGCTTCCCCTGAGGTGGCGACCCTTTTGTAACCTCTGGATTGGACGTCTGTCCTCTAGGATGACAGGAAGCTTGTTGAGGGGCGTTTTGGAGGGCAAAGTTCAGTAGAAACTTCTTTGGCTGATGTTTGACTTCTAGGGAAGCAATGTCTAGTTGTTACTCTGTGGGAATTTTACTGAGGAAGGGAAGTCGGAAAGTATCTTTTTCCCTCGGTCAGAGGGAGAATATCTAAATCTGGACCCGGAAACCGGCAGCATATCTGGTGGAGACTCTGGATCCTTTTTATGTGTAGAAATCGTTTGATCAGCTCACAGACTCCTTCAGGAGTTTTTGGGCATCTGTGTTCTCGTGTGAAACTTGAGTGAGTTTTGAAGACTTCCAGTAATGTTTCAGTGATCACAGAAATATCTTTACAAATTAAAAAAGTAAAAGAACATGATAGGAACTTTGAAAAACAGAACGAGAGAATGAGTTAGAATCGTATCACTCTTGACAACTACCATTTTTACTTTTAGTATATTACCCACTCCTTAGTCCTTGCAATTCTTATACCCACACACATTTTGAAATGATCCTGAAACCGTTTACTTTAGATTGGGACTTAAACCCATGTGCTGGGACTTGAACCCAGCCAAAACCCACGGTACCTGGTTTCAGGGCCTAATAAAGCTCAGATTCTTGATATCTTATCGCAGAAAGAATTCAGTGAGGGACAAAGGGTTAGGTTCAGTTCAGCTCAGTTCAGTTGTTCAGTCATGTCTGACTCTTTGCGACCCCATGGGCTGCAGCACACCAGGCTTCCCTGTCCATCACCAACTCCCTGAACTTATTCAAACTCATGTCCATTGAGTTGGTGATGCCATCCAATTATATCAACCTTTGTCTTCTCCTTCTCCTTCCACCTTCAATCTTTCCCAGCATCAGGGTCTTTTCTAATGAGTCAGTTCTTCTCATCAGGTGGCCAAAGTATTGGGAGTTTAACCTTCAGCATCAGTCCTTCCAATTAATCTGGAATAGTTCCAAAGCTTTTCTTTGCTTTTCATGATATTGCTGTTCATGAAGGCTATAGTCCCATTTTTCCAGGAAAGCATTCCTGTCTAGTATTTTGTCGCAAAGCTTCCCTGGTGGCTCACACAGTAAAGACTGCAGTGCGGGAGACTTGGGTTCAATTGCTGGGTCGGGAAGATCCCCTGCAAGAGGGCATGGCTACCCTCTCCAATATTCTTGCCTGGAGAATCCCATGGGCAGAGGAGCCTGGCAGGGGTACAGCCCATGGGGTTGCAAAGAGTTGGACATGACTTAGTGTCTAATACTTTGGTTTTCACCTTCCTGGCCAGGATACTATATTCATATGTTTGTGTCCTTCTCAGGAGGTCCTCTCAGGAAGTCACATTTGGAGGCACTCAGAGTTCATCTGCCTCTCTTTGCTGATGTTAATTTTGATTCCTTGGATCAAGGTGCTGTTTGATATTCTTCTCTGTGTAGTAATGATGTTTTCCCTTGTAACTAAGAAAAAGCCTGTGGAGAGAACTCTGAGACTGTGGACCTCATCAGAATTTCTACTGAGAGTTAGCATTCACTGGTGATTTTTCCCTGATCTAATCTTTATTCTGGTGGTTGCAAAACTACACTTCCTCCTTGCTTACCACTTGTCATTCTACTCTAAACAAGAGCCCTTCCCTCTGTTAATCTCTGTATTATGGGTACATCCTCACAGAGTCCTCTTTTTTTTTCAGGGACTTCTGATCCCTTATGATATCTAATTTTTGGGGCTCAATTCTCCAAGATTTGGCAAGTGAGTGGCCTTTCATTCTGGTTCCCCACATTTTTTTTGAGCCCTTCTGTACTCACTGGCACAAAAAGATGTTCTAGGCTAACCTCGTGTATACCGTGTTCCAGCCCTGGAGCTAGTCATTCCTGCACGGAGACGGTCTCTTTTTCCGGGGAATGGATTTAGAGACACCACTCTGAATTGCTGGGGTGCTCAGTGCTCCTGGAGTGCCTTTGGTCATGGATGCTGTGGGCCTTTGCTTCTGGGTCTCTTCAGTGGTGAGATCCAGGAAATAACACGAGTGTAAAGTGCACACACGCCTATTCACACACACAGATATGGATATACGCACGCGTAATACACACATATCATTTTATTCTTTATTTTTTTGGCCATGCAGAATTTCTCCAACCAGGGATCAAACCTGTGCTGGCTGCGGTGGAAGCACATACTCTTAACCACTGGACCACCAGGAAATCATGGGTTCACACCACACCTGCATCCAGTCCATCTGCACAGGTGCTTTCTTGCCTCCTCCAATCCATCCTTGGATGGCCCTCCTTCCATAGACAGAAGGCTGTCTCTCCACATCAGCCCACTTATTGGTTTCAGTTCACCTTAGTTGTGTCCAACTCTTTGTGACCCCATGGACTGTGTCACATCAGGCCTCCCTGTCGATCACCAACTCCTGGAGCTTGCTCAAACTCAGGTCCATCGAGTCGGTGATGCCATCCAGGCATCTCATCGTCTCTTGTCCCCTTCTCCTCCTGCCTTCAGTCTTTTCCAGTGTAAGGGTCTTTTCCAGTGAGTCAGTTCTTTGCATTAGGTAGCCAAAGATTTGGAGTTTCAGCTTCAGCATCAGTCCTTCCAATGAATATTCAGGACTGATTTCCTTTAGGATGGACTGGTTGGATCTCCTTGCAGTCCAGGGGACTCTCAAGAGTCTTCTTCAACGCCACAGTTCAAAAGTGTCAATTCTGTGGCACTCAGCTTTCTTTACAGTCCAGCTCTCACATCCATACATGACTATTGGGAAAACCATGGCTTTGACTAGATGGACCTTTGTTGTTAAAGTAATGTCTCTGCTTTTCAATATGCTGTCTAGATTGGTCGTAGCTTTTCTTCCAAGAAGGAAGAGTCTTTTAATTTCATGGCTGCAGTCACCATCTGTAGTGATTTTGGAACCTAAACATATAAAGTCTCTTACTGTTTCCATTGTTTCCCCATCTATTTGCCATAAAGTGATGGGACCAGATGTTAGTTTGCTGAATGTTGAGCTTTAAGCTAACTTTCTCACTGTCCTTTTTTACTTTTATCAAGAGGCTCCTTAGTTTGTCTTTGCTTTCTGCCATAAAGGTGGTGTCATCTTTGTATCTGAGGTTATTGATATTTCTCCTGGCAATCTTAATTCCAGCTTGTGCTTCATCCAGCCTGGCATTTTGCATGATATAGTCTGCATATAAGCTAAGTAAGAGGGTGACAATATACAAACTTGACGTACTCTTTTCCCAATTTGGAACCAGTCTGTTTTTCCTTATCCAGTTCTAACTGTTGCTTCTTGACCTGCGTACAGATTTCTCAGGAAGCAAGTCAGGTGGTCTGGTATTCCCATCTCTTTAAGAATTTTCCACAATTTGTTATGATCCACACAGTCAAAGGCTTTGGTGTAGAAGTAGATGTTTTTCTGAACTGTCTTGCTTTTTCTATGATCCAACAGATGTTGGCAGTTTGATCTCTGGTTCCTCTGCCTTTCCTAAATCCAGCCTGAACATCTGGAAGGTCTTGGATCACAAACTGTTGAAGCCTGGCTTGGAGAATTTTGAGCATTACTTTGCTAGCGTATGAGATGAGTGAAAGTGTGCGGTAGTTTGAGCATTCTTTGGCGTTGCCTTTCTTTGGTACTGGAATGAAAACTGACCTATTCCTGTCCTGTGGCCACTGCTGAGTTTTCCAAATTTGTTGGCATATTGAGTGCAGCACTTTTAACAGCATCATCTTTTAGGATTTGAAATAGCTCAACTGGAATTCCATCACCTCCACTAGCTTTGTTCATAGTGATACTTCCTAAGGCCCACTTGACTTCTCACTCCAGAATGTCTGGCTCTAGGTGAGTGATCACACCATTGTGGTTATATGGGTCATGAGATCTTTTTTGTATAGTTCTTCTGTGTATTCTTGCCACCTCTTTTGAATATCTTCTGCTTCTGTTAGGTCTATACCATTTCTGTCTTTTATTGTGCCCATCTTTGCATGAAGTGTTCCCTTTGTATCTCTAATTATCTTGAGGAGATCTCTATTCTTTCCCATTCTATTGTTTTCCTCTATTTTTTTGCATTGATCACTTAGGAAAGCTTTTATTTAATCTCTCCTTGTTGTTTTTTGGGACTCTGCATTCAAATGGGTATATCTTTCGTTTTCTCCTTTGACTTTAGCTTCTCTTCTTTTCTCAGCTGTTTATCATGCCTCCTCAGATAACCATTTTGCCTTTCTGCATTTTTTTTTTCTTGGGGATGGTCTTGATCACTGTCTTCTGTACAATGTCACGGACCTCCATCCATAGTTCTTTCAGGCACTCTATCAGATCTAATCCCTTGAATATATTTATCACTTCCACTGTATAACTGTAAGGGATTTGATTTAGGTCATACCTGAATGGGCTAGTGGTTTTCCCTACTTTCTTCAATTTAAATCTGAATTTGGCAATAAGGAGTTCATGATCTGAGCCACAGTCAGCTCCTGGTCTTGTTTATGCTGACTGTATAGAGCTTCTCCATCTTTGGCTGCAAAGAATATAATCAGTTTGCTTTCAGTATTGACCATGTGGTGATGTCCATGTGTAGAGTCTTCTCTTGTGTTGTTGGAAGAGGGTGTTTGCTATGACCAGTGCATTCTCTTGGCAAAACTCTATCAGCCTTTGCCCTGCTTCATTCTGTTCTCCAAGGCCAAATTTGCCTGTTACTCCAGGTATCTCTTGACTTCCTACTTTTGTATTGCAGTCCCTTACAATGAAAAGGACATCTTTTTTGGGTGTTAGTCCTATAAGGTCTTGTACGTCTTCATAGACCGTTCAACTTCAGCTTCTTCAGTGTTACTGGTTGGGGCATAGACTTGGATTACCGTGATATTGAATAGTTTGCCTTGGACATGAACAGAGATCATTCTGTCATTTTCGCGATTGCACCCAAGTACTGCATTTCAGACCCTTGTGCTGACTTTGAGGGCTACTCCGTTTCTTCTAAGGGATTCCTGCCCACAGGAGTAGATATAATGGTCATTTGAGCTAAAGTCACGCATTCCAGTTTTAGTTCACTGATTCCTAAAATGTCAACGTTCACTTTTACCATCTCCTGTTTGACCACTTCCAATTTACCCTGATTCATGGACCTAACATTCCAGGTTCCTATGCAACATTGTTCTTTACAGCATCAGACTTTACTAGTTTCAGTTCAGTTCAGTCGCTCAGTCGTGTCCGACTCTTTGTGACCCCATGAATCGCAGCACGCCAGGCCTCCCTGTCCATCACCAACTCCCGGAGTTCACTCAGACTCACGTCCCAGTTTGCTCAGTCTTGAATTACATCAAAAACAGAATTGGAATTGCTTGTTCCTCCATTAGCAAAAACTTATTACAAAGAGTTCAGGATTTGTTTGCAGTTCTTTCCCACCCACCCCGCCCCCACCCCTACCTCTCCCAGCTGGAAGCTGAGGGTGTAGAGTTGAAATCGTCAAATCCTGTGTTTGTAACTTGGATTTTGTGGTTAGGCTTTGGTATTCCCATAGCTGCCTCCATATATACCCTCCTGGCTTATCTTTGTTTCTTTTTGTAAAGATAAACAGATGTTTGTATGTTTTCTTATTTCCTCTTCTGTTTCATAGGTAAACTAGCACTGTATATATTCTTAAAAACTACTTACTATTTTAAAAAATTGTATAGTCAGTTTCAGTTGTATAGCAGAGCAAGTCAGTTACACATATACTGATCTCTGTTCTTTTTCATATTCTTTTCCCTTATAGGTTATTACAGATATTGAGTAGAATTCCCTGTGCTATAAGTTAAATGCTTTCAAGACCAAGGATTCCTTTTTTTGTTGTTGAATCATTAATTAAATATTACATAGTGCCCCATTTATAATAAAATTCAAATAGAATATACAGAGCATCCAGTGTGTGTGTGTGCATACATGTACACTTTAAATTTACTTTTTTTTTTTAAATAAATGTGGTTTTGAAAATTATTCATTGCTTTATTTTTATATTTTGGCTGCCCTTCTCTTCGTTGCCTGGGCTCTTTGCCAGGGAGCGCCGGCTCTAGAGTGTGCTGGGCTCAGAAGTTGTGGCTCTCTGCCCTAGTCGTCCTGTGGCTTGTGGGAATCCAGTTCCCCGAACAGAGATTAAACCCATGTCCCGTGGAAGGCAGGTTCTTCACCACTGGACCATCAGGGATGTCCCTACTCTGATTATTTTTAAGATAATGTCTTAAAAATTTGGGGCCTCATTGTCGTTTTATCTAATACATACCTGTTATGTTCCTGTCTTTTTCATGGAGTCTCAGAGGGAAAACTTACCAGTATTTTACTGTAGCCGATTCCTAATTAATCAGCCAATGGTCCATAGTCCTTTTCCCGTGGTCCTGGAAATGAGTTATGATGGTCCTGGCCCTTCCCGCTTGTTTTTAATACTGCCAGAGATGATGAGGTGACTGACACGTTCTGGACTTGCATTCTAGAAAGGAAGTGGGAATTAATGGAGTACTCCACAGTGTACCCTCTTATCAAAATTTGAGTTATGAGACTTTTATTCCAGAATAGCTCTTTTTAAATGATCTTAACTGTTCCTATTTTTAAATAATGAATGTCGCATTATAGTAGCTCTTTTCAAATTCCAAGAGAAGAAAGGAAAACATTCACCCACCATCCTCCTCGCGGGTCTCCTTGCTGTGCAGCCCTTTCTGGGTGGGTGCAGACCCTCGCATGGGGATGTCATCCTGCTGCAGTTGAGGTGGTTCTCTGTCCTTCTCTCCCCACCAAGGCTCTTCTGTTAGAGTTGTTCTGTCTTCATGGTTGTCGGGGGGCTGTTCCATAACGTCACCTCACACGATTCCTCCCTGTGGCAACTTCCCGTTGTCCCTTCTTGCACTGGCCTTCTGCCAGGCCCCGGGCTAGCTGTGAGGATCCCGTGACTCGCAGGACAAGTGCATTTGGTTTTTGCCTTCTTGGAGCTCACGGTTCACTTGTAGGTTGTATGCACAGTCACTTTGTGCTTTGCTGCATGTCTGACCCTTTCTCTCCTGTTCATGGATACACGTGTCACAATAGAGATGGGGTGATGCTTCTGTAGGAAGAATCTAGAATCTGCTGTACCTTCTTAAATGCTAAGCTCCTTGCACACCTTGGTGCTTTACTAGGGGCACAGGTGACTTACAGTGCATCTCGCGTCAGCTTGGACACACCTGTCCAAGGTGTGACAGGTGTGAGTATGGTTGGATGAAGGGCTGAGATGCGGGACACAGGGGGAGATAGGTAGGTAGTTACAGACCCCTGAGCTGTCTCATCGGACTAGAGGCCATCTGTGAAGACTCTGGAATTCAACGGTTCAGGTCACTTTTGTACCCAAGGAGATGACCTGCAGGGGCACAGTAGGTAACATCCCTAAGTTGGTGACCCTCTGCTCTCCACATCACATCCCCTCTAAGAATACTCTGGCTTCTTAGCTTTCTGCTCCACCTCAGTTATGAAGAACCTGATATTGTCTATGTTGGTGCATGTTAACTCTGCCAGGTAAGCCTTTCATCTCAAGTTATGGAGGGCAGGCACAGAAGGGAGCAACAGAGGGTGAGATGGTTGAATGGCCAATGGACATGGGTTTGAACAAGCTCCAGGAGATGGTGAAGGACAGGGAAGCCTGGCATGCTGCAGTCCATGGGCTCGCAAGGAGTCAGACACGATTCAGAGACTGAACAACAATGGACTGAAAGGCTTTGTTGCTAGTGTAGAGGCTTGGAGTCCTGGCCTGCAGACTAAGGAGATATTGGGGGCACAGAGATGCCTTCTTGAAGCTTCTAAAATAAGAGCCATGTCAGGCTGGCTGTCCGTTGGGGTTCCTCTCTTTTCCTCTGTCTGGGGTTGAGAGAGCCAGGCTGAGGGGTCCAAGCTGTTGTCTATGAGCCCTCCTTCTGCCTACTGTTGGGCTCCCCCTCTGCCCATCACCCTCCCCCTTGTGTGGGGTTGTGTCTGTGTACACGCGTGCATGTGTGTGAGCTCAACGGAGTGGGGTCTGCAGGAGCAGGACTAGAGAGTGAGGCTCGTGCAAAGAGCATGGGAAGCTCAGAGCTTCTCCGTTTGGCCCAGTTGGGGAGTAACATTTAAATCTTCTTCTTAATTAACATTTATGAGCGATCCTGACAGTGATTAAAGCAGTGTGGGGAAGTGCTGAACATTTGAGTCCATCATGTGTACTGGGGGAAGAAGAAAGGAGCCAAATGGAAACATTGGAAAAGCTGCTGTAGGAGCGTGAATAGTGTGCATTAGTGCCTTAGTGCCATGTAGTGAG
This sequence comes from Bubalus kerabau, assembly GCF_029407905.1. Lineage (NCBI taxonomy): Eukaryota > Metazoa > Chordata > Mammalia > Artiodactyla > Bovidae > Bubalus > Bubalus kerabau. Next base: position 56,309,039 of record NC_073627.1, on the reverse strand, counting down.
CCGCAGTGGTGAAAATCCTCTCATAGGCTCGTGGATGACCGTTGATCAGTTGTATCGCAGTGTTGGTGGGTGCACGTGTGTGCTTGTGTTCTGTCCCATCTGCTTACTGCCCAGGAACAGCAGAAAGAGTGAGCGCGCTGGTCGCGGTGAGCTTACCAAGCAGATGGACTTCAGAAGTCATTCTATTGGGAGCCTTTCAAAGCCCATTTTAGGAATATGCACACAGAAAAACCCAAAGGAGGCGGGGTGGGAAGCCAAGAAATAGTTTGTAAATCTGAGACCATTCTGGAATCCAGTGACAGCTGAAAATCTCTCGAATACACCCTTCTGGAAGAATGAAAGCACGTCTAGTGGCTGTAGTCGATGTCGTCTGAGTGGATTCTTGCTGACTGATGCCGTGTGAATTATAAATGAACCATATGGAACCACTTTATATAAGTAACTTACATGTTCCAATGATAGTTATTTAGGTTGTAATCTCCTCAAAATCTGTTGTTAATGACTGGTGTGTTTTCACCTGAGGTTGGTTATGGTCCAGAGCCTGTTGTTAGCCGTGCCAGGGTGTGTGTGTGTGTGTGTGTGTGTGTGTGTGTGTGTTTTCATAGAATGATACTACTGTGAAACCATACTTCATGGTCTGACTGCTTTTTTTTTTCCCCCCTTAGATTTTAGACACATGTCTCTGGAATAGCTGTTTTAGGGATTCTGTTTATTTGTCCTAAACGAGTGCCAGGTTTCAGTTTGTCTAAGGAAGGGATGTGTCTGAAACACATGGAGCGTTGGATGGAATCACCGTGTGACTGGCATCTGGAGCCTGCCCGTTGCTTCAGGATGAAGTCCAAGTGCCTTAGCGCTGCTCTGAGTCTGGGCCCGCCTTCCCAAGCCCTGTCTCTCGTCCTGCTCACACCCCGTGGTTCGAGCTGCTGGCAGCTCCTGGCGCGTCTGGCTGTTGATGCTCCTGGGCTGCCGCTGGGCTCCTTGGCCGGCGAGGTCTTGCCTCCATCTTGCTTGCTGCCCTCATCCTGCCTTGTCCGTGAGCTTCTCCCAGCCCTCCCCCTCCTCCTGTCCTGGGAGGCTGGGCCTGTCTCTGTCGATGCCCATAGCACCTCAGGCATTTTGTTCACACCCTGGATCGCATCAGCCAAGGTCCTGCAGGGAGCGGTTGCCTCACGGGAGGGAGCCAGAGGAGAGGTTGAACAAGAGGACTGTTTGCACAGGTTTAACAGAGTAAAGATTCAACACGGCATGATGGAGCATCCAGGAGTCATAGCAGCCAAGGCCGTTCCCGCCCCTCAGGCAGAGGGGCAGAGGAGGGAGCAACAGAATGAGGTCGTGGAGGGGTCTCGGACAGGAGTGCCGGCAGAGGAGGAGCTGGCTGTGAGGGGGTCAGATCCCCACTTCCCACCTTCTGCTGGCATCTTCTCTTGACCAGACCCTGGGGAGCCCTGGAGACCCATTCTGCAGAGGTCAGTCTCGTCGGGCACTGGGCAGAGGGAAATAGCCCGATCATGATGGTTCTGGAGGGTCAAACAGAGCTCCGCCAGCACATGAGTACATCCTCCAGTGAGAGCATGACTGCAAGAAGGGCACCTGCCACCTCGGCCTCATTTCCCAGTCCCCAGGGCCTCTGGGAGTGGGACAGAGGCTTCACCCCCTTCCCCAGGCTCCAGCAGTACCTCCCAGCCACAAGCGCATGGTCTAAGCAGCAGCAGGGTGCTTGTGTAGCCCCAGGACAAATCCCGACCTCCGCCCCTTTGCCGCTGAGAAGGTTGTCACTTCGAAGCCCTTCTGTCTGTAAAGGCTGCAGCCCCCACCCCTCCAGCTCAGTGCCTGACCCGAGGTTTGTGTTCAGCATGGGGTGCTGATGGGAGGAAGGGATGGATGGGTGAGTCAGCAAAAGAACAAGAAGACACGTGTGGAGAGGCACCGAGGGAAGCGTGTGATGCCTTCTCTTTGTGAGCCGTTCGCATCCACACGGTGCGGGGGCATCTGTCCGAATGTAAGCCCTGGAAGGTAGGGCGTCCTTGTGTTTTGTCCACTGCTGCGTCCCAACAGTAGGCGCTCGGCAGGCACTTGTCCCGTGAAGGGACCTGGATGTGATTCGTGGCAGCTTTCTTTTGGAACTTCTCAGTGCACCCGCCCGTCGTGAACCTCGGGCCACCGTCTCTCCTTGGGAACCTAAGGCCATTTTGGTAATTTTTCTGAAGTAGAAAAATCTGTGGCTGCTTTTCCTGTTTATTCTTTAGATTTCTGGACTTGAGAAGTTGGAACAGAGGACTGTTAAGCTTGCACCTCTGCTTTTGGAGAGGAAGTAGGGGAGACAGTAAGATTTTAAGACTTCTGTGAGAAGAGATGGAAGGCAGCAGAAGGGGAGCACTTGGTGATGGTGGTGGAACCCTTGTTCCTACTGTGCATACGTCTGGGTGGCCCTGCCCAGCACTGAGCCCCAGTATGTCTTCTTGCCCTTCCAGGCTCCCATGGGTCTTAAATCTAGGGTGAGGGGCTCTGAACTCGAGGATCTCTGCTGAGAGACCAGGGGAGGGGTGGGAGTAAGTGTTCGCAGATCCCTGAATACTTGCTACTTCACCAGCGCTGCACCTGGACTCGGTTTTAGGTCTTGCAGGAGTTGTTTCAAGCTTGGAGGGGGTCTGTTAGGTTACCAGTTTGCTCTGGCCAGGAGGGCTCCTCCACCCCTCCTCCCGTGTTCTTGCGGGCACAGAGCAATTTTACAGGGCGGTGTGAAGGATCTGGGTGTGGAAAGCAGGAAATTAGTAATGACTGGACTGGGTGAGGGTGACTCTTGTAATTTTGAAGAAATGCTTAAAAATTAATTGGTTCTCAGCTCTGCCGCTTTATTCTGTGCAAGCCAGAAAGAAAAGTCAAGATGGAGAATTTCCCACTGTGACGCCTTTTATTTCTGGCAAGTTGAGTCATTTAATTATGATTCGAATATCACCAGCCGCCGGCCCATCTCTGCCCAGGCAGCTCTCGTCCACGTACCGTTCTTCCCTTCTGTATTCTGGCGACTCAGGTAGCATCCTGTGTTTCCCACATCATTACTGCACTTTCGCTGGGCCAAGAAGGGAGTGGGTTGCAGCCTTGCCTGCCGCTGCGTGTGATTTCAAGTCATCTGTGGACCAACTGTGGGGTGGAGTTGGAGCAGGCGTGGCTGTGCCTTCCACGTTGGATGGAGGCCTGTTGATGGATTTGCTGTGGTTCTGAAGTGCTGTGTCTTCTTGGGGTTGTTGTAAGAGTGTCTGTGTCCTGGAAGATCTCCAGCAGCATATGGCTAATGGCAGACTCAGGGCACAGGTGCATAGTCTGGTTAGGAACAGAAGTGAAAGTGTACGTCGCCCAGTCGTGTCCGACTCTAGGCGACCCCATGGACTGTATCCATGGAATTCTCCAGGCCAGAATACTGGAGTGGGTAGCCTTTCCCTTACCAGGGGATCTTCCCAACCCAGGGATCGAACCCATGTCTCCCCCATTGCAGGCTGATTCTCTACCAGCTGAGCCACCAGGGAAGCCCAAGAATACTGGAGTGGGTAGCCTGTCCCTTCTCCAGCGGATCTTCCCGACCCAGGGATCGAACCCAGATCTCCTGCATTGCAGGCGGATTCTGAGGGAAGCCCAAGAATACTGGAATTCAGAACAGAGAAAGACTCTAAAGTAAAATGTGGACTGTTATTTCCTTCGCTGTTTATTGAGGGAGGGAGTGCATGGACATGGGCGGTGGGGAAGGAATATGGTCATGTGTTGAATCAGAATATCTATTTCCTGTCAAGGGTCTTTGTATTTAAGAGTTTTCAGTCAATCAGAGACTTAATCTGATTTTTTTTTCCCTGGGTCCCAGGACATTAAGAGCAACTTGAAACTCTGGTTTCCTCCTTAGCAATCAGTCCTAAATGATGCTGTAGTTAGGCTGACCTGTTAACTCTTTTCCCCCCTTGATAAAAGGTGAGTCTATAGCAGGGGGTTGGCGAACTTTTTGGAGAAAGGGGCCAGATGGTAAATATTTTAGGCTTTGTGGGTCAAGAGGCAATATTGAGATTATTAGGTAAGGACTTATATAACAAGAGAGAAAACAAACATATATCATGTTTTTACTGATGAAATTCAACATATAATAATAATAGTATAAGTTTTTATAAATATAAGTTTTCTAATGGGAAGAATGGATATTTTTGGAGGCGTTAACATATTACTGAGTTGGGGTTCAAAGTTACTGTTTTATCAAGTCATTTAAAGTGTTCATGTGTAGAAACTGTGCTTAGTTTAAAGATTGTATTAAAACAAACAGGAGACCGGGTTGGACCTGCAGTTGGTTTGCTAACTCGTGGCAGGAGCATAATAACTCTGATGACCTCCGTTTTGGGGTGAAAAGCCTGAGGATGTGGAGTGGCCAAGGATGCCACACTGTCCTTGTTGGAGGTGTTGTGTGGATGCCGTAATCCTGGCATTTTGTTTATTTATTCAGTAAATAGTGTCAGAGAGGCTTGGCGCTGGGGATGAGGAAGTGAACGAGGTGATTCAGGTCGCTGCCCTAGTTGAGAGGGGCCACAACACATGTGAGTGTCTTGTGGCAGGAACGAGGGTTGTGAGTGGAAGCGAGTGCGTGTGCCGGGGAAGGGGTGGGACGTGAGTTTGCAGAGGGAGGCAGGGGCCAGATAAGAGGAAGCTTCAAGTCATAGAGAGTCTGTGGTAGGACATCCCTGGGAGGATTTGAGCCAGAGAATGATGTAACACGATCAACTGTTGAAGAAGGTTACTCCAGCCACTAGGTTGAGAGTCAGCTCTAAAAGGCAGGAGTGGAAGTGGTTTTGTGGGGCCACAAAACTGAGCACTGAAAATAGAGATTGTTTGAAAAACATGGAGTCTGTGGTCAGTGCATATTTAACGTCTTACATGTCATAAGTTGACATCCTTTTGGTGTGAAATGCCCCCACTTAGGGGAACTCAAGGAAAAAAGGGAATTGATTGGCTCATGTCACTGCAGAGTCCAGGAGTTTCACGGCTTCAGTGCAGTTCTGGGGCCCAAGTGATAACATCAGGCCCCAACCCGCCCCGGCCCTCGCTGCTCCCGTTCCCTTTCCTCTGTGGGTAGCGTCGCTCACTGCTTTTGTAGATGACTGTTTCCCTTGAGTTGGATAAAGTGGCATTTGGGATCCTGGATTTGCACGTTAGCTTGGCAACTCCAGTGGAAATGTTACTGCTTTCTTTTAGCATCTGCGTGTCACTTTGGGTCACTTGATTAGGCTCAGTCCTTGGACCAGTCTCTGATGGACCAGTCCCAGTAAAAAACCACATGGGGTGAGGGAGGGTTGGCTCCCCAAAGGTAGGGGTGCTGAGCAGACTAAACACTGTATGTTTATGACACAAAGGGTCTGTCCTTTGGTCTCCCCTATTTTTCTTTACCTGGGACCTCTCTCTTGGGGAGCATGGCAAAACCCAGGTGAAACCTATGTCGCTACCCTCCAATCACAAGGGTCTTGAGACGTGCAGTCACCGGCCGGCTCTCGGTTGCCCTTGTTGAGTCCACGGGATTCTCTTGTTCCCGGGGCTGGGCTGGAACCCCTCCCTTGTGCGTGCTGTTTTGAGAAGCAGCGGGGCAGGCAGGGCCTGGCTGGTTTCCAGGCTGGTCTGTCTCTCACTAACTAGCTCTGTGACCCAGGATGGGCCACTTAACCTTCCCGAGGCTTCGTTTCCTTATCTTTGTGCCACCGATTTGCTGTGTGCGTCCACTAAGCTACCCACCCAGTGCAATTGGAGGAAAGCTGTTGGTGTTTTTAATCCTGTGCTCAGGAGAGAGAGTAGCTAGGGGAAGAAAGATGTTCTGTTTCAAGTCTGGACCTCGTTACCTATACACACCAGCTCTCTCCTCTTTCTGTAACTTCTTTTCCAGTGAACATACTTTTTCATTTTTATCTTCTTGGTACTCTTATGCCTTGGCTGGGCTTTTTTTTTTTGAGCAGATAGCCTTGGGTGGGGATGTTGGCATGGGAGAACCACCCCAGATTAAGACAAGTGTGTTTTGTCTGGCAGTGGCAAGCACCCTTAGCAATGACATAGGCATCATTATAGATCTGCCGAGAAGAAAGGACAACACGTTCCGTATTGATAAGATTTCAGCAAGACTCAAAACAAAAAGGGAAAGAAAGAAAACACAAAACTTCATGCAACTCTGTAACGCCTCAGTTCCTAGTTTCTTAATTAGGCCTGTGGTTTAGCCGAGTGCACGGTCTCAATACACAGATGGTTTTTATGTAAAAACTTTTTTTCAAATGTTAATTTTCAGTGACTGATGTTCCCTGCCTAAATCATTTTCCATTGTTTGTATTTGATAAGAACTGTATTTGAACTGCTCCTTTATAAGTTGAAGTCTTTTGTAATGGGATTTAACTTAGTGGTTTTACAGGTGTATGAAAATGTTAAGCTGTGTATTGTACTTGAGAGTTTGAAAATTCTTCGTTGCAGCTAATTTAAGGGAAAAAAAAAAAAAAAAAGAAAACCGAAACAGGTGATTAGCAGCTGCTTTCGGTTTTGAATGTCCTCGCTTTGGGGTTTTGTGTTTGCTTATTCGTGTGCAAATCGGTGTGGTTATTTTGGAGCCCTGAGATGTGGCCTGCCTCCTGGCCAGCTGCCCCTGTAAGGACCCTGCCCTGTCCCCAGGCTGGCTTGAGCCCGCCCCCCGCCCCCCATACGCTCCAAGCCGCCCTCTCCCTAATGATTCAGGCCTTCCTGAGCAAACAAAGCCGGCTGGGCCCCCTTCTCCCCAAAGACGGCCTTGTTCACTGCCACAGAGACCCCCTTCGCCCCCCGGCAGAGGAGTGGCCCCTTAGAGCGGCCAAGCCCCCCAGACACAGGTGGGCACACTCCCAGTGCCTCCTGGGAGTCCTGAAGGTCTGGTGTCCCGAGTGACGGCTTCAGGGGAGTTTGTACCTCCAGGACCCTCCAAGGCCACCGGGATCGAGGTCTGCCTCGGGTTGGGAGATGCATCAGGGAGTGGGTGGCCGAGGTGGGGCTGGTGAAGGACTTCAGGTTCGGAGCAGGGTGGAGCCCCCTGGAGTCACCAGAGCACCTCCATGCTGCCACTCAGCCCCAGACCCTGTCCTTCCCTGGCACCGCGGGGTGTGCCCGGGCGGCATGCTGGTCAGGCCAGGTGAGCTGGGTGCAGGCGCTGCCGCTTCCTTATTCACGATGACGCCAGTGGGAGCCGTGCCACCCGCTCCCCGTCCAGCCCTTTGTGGCCGCGTCCTGTTCACGCAAAGGTGACATCACGACCTGCCCGACAAGATTTTTCAATTGAGGGGCTTTGTGTATGTCTTTCTTTATCCAGTAAGAGGGTTGTGCTCTCATTTACAAAGGTTTGATCAGCAAACATGGAAAGAAAATGCTCAGGGAGAAATGCTTGCTGTCCAGATTAATACATTAATTTTTTTTTTATTTTGGATCAGCCAGAGGCACTTTGCTGTTTCTCTTGAGTGTGTTTTTATTTGATCTTACCTTTGACCTTCCCTGGCATAGGAAATGGCAGCCCACCCCGGTATTCCTGCCTGGAGAATCTCATGGATAGGGGAGCCTGGCAGGCTACAGTCCATGGGATCGCAAGAGTCAGACAAGACTGAGCGACTAACACACACACACACCTTTGACCTTGGCTGACATGATAACTCAGCCAGGATTCTTGTCCATCCCCATCTCCTCTCTGGGGTCAGTTTTCTTGCTTTCTTGAATGTGTCCATGTGACCCCCTGCAGGAGGTAGCTGATGGGAGTTGCTGTTCTAAGAGCCCAGAACCTGGTGGACTTGGCTTCAAAAGGAGATTCCAAGGCTCCCAGTGATGGATGATGGCAGCTCTTTGCCCCTGAAAAAATCAGTGAAAAATTGAGGTCAAAGGGAAAAAGAGAACATCTTTATGGGTTTTTCTTTTTTTCTTTATGGAGAGCATGTTGTACCTGTAAAACCAGAATGACTCCTTTGGGCATTTTTCTCCAGGACGGTTCCAGTCTGGAGCCAAAGTTGGCTCTTCGAAAGGCTGCAGGGATGTTTAGGTTTAAGTGTTTGCCAGGGAACACGTTTAATGACTTGAGTCTATAGTTGGAGCCTCATCGGCGACAGTCTGCCTTTTCTTGAAAACTTAGAGTTTATCCTCTGCATGTGGGTGTTTGTTTTCCTCTGTGTGTGTGTGTGTGTGTTGGAAGAAGAATGTAAAGGCCAGGATCCCTTTCAGAATTTAGAAGTGGTCTGTGCAAACCATTGAAGGCATATCTGCTGCAGAATCCTCATTTGCAGGTTTGATGCGATCTTCTCCAACAGCGGGAAGGTAGCATTACCTAGGAGTCAGGAACCGGGTTCTGTGTTGAGACAGATCTGTGTACAGAGTCAGGCCTGCCTGTCAGCGTCTGGAGGCTGGGACTGCATCTGCCTCCTTCGCCAGCTCCCCTCGTCCATGCTGCCTGCTTGATGCTGGTTGCATTATGAGTTTGCATCTCAGTTGTGCCACTAACCAGCCGTATGACCTTGGGCAAGTCATTTAACCTCCAAACACTCAAGTTTCCTCAGCCAAGATCAAAGGTAAGCGCAAGCACAGACTCAGAATGACTCCTTTGAGCATTTTTCTCCAGATTAGTTGCTGGAGGGCAACTGTGTTCACCTACGAAAGTCCCCCGGGGCCTCTGTCCGTCAGAACCTGGGCAGGAGACCGCTCTTCAGATGGTTTAGCAGGGGGTCCTTCCATCCCAGTGGCCCCTCTTGTTCTTCCTACCCATTGCCCGGAACCCTTTAATCGCGCTGCTTTTGGTGGGAGGTGGGGAAAACTCTGCCGAGAGCCTCCGTCAGAAGCTATTGACACCCACTGTGAGGATCTCTGTTCTGAGTCACCGTAGGTATTTTAATGTTGTTATGAATCCAGCTGCAGGGGCTGGTAATGAAGAGCATGGGCCTCTAAGTCGCAAAGACAAAGGCTCCAAATCTAGCTAGCAGCTTGAGTAATTTTAAACAGGGACTTGCCTGCCTGAGCCTCAGTTTCTTCATCTGTTAAATGGGCCTCCCAGTACTTCATCTCCCCCAAGGCTGTGTGAGTCAGCCCTCAAGAAAAGCTGAGGCAGGGTGGGTGGGGGAATTGTCTGTGCCACCTGCAGCCGGTGATACCCCTGGCTCCAGAGCCCCGCCCCGGGAAACCCCTTGTGCTGAAGCCCTGCTGTGCCCTGGGGGATCCTGCTGCTGTGTTCTCTGTAACTGACTTACTCTGCTCTCATTTGCTGTGAATATCATTTTCAGTTCCCTTATTATTGTTCCCCTAGTCGCCCCCCCAGCTTGTCACCCCCACACTCAGCTCCCCACTCTGTGTACTGCCACTCAGCACTTTCTATTTGTCACTTAGGGTATTCTGGGAAACTCCTTAGGGGCAGCTCAGGGAGCCTGGCCCTCTGCCTTACTGCATAGGAAATCCCCTTGGGGGTGTCCCAGGGTGCAGTATGACGGAAGAACCATAGACATGGTTTTCCAGAAAGTTCTTTGGCCATGCATTCTGAAGAAGCGGGTACTTGAAGCAAGTGAAGAAATTTGGAGATTGGGCCCATGTTTGGCTAGGATGGGGCTTCAGGAGCCAGATGCCTGCAGCCCTGGGAGGCAGCCATGACTCTCCCATGGACAGTGGTTTCCGGGTTTAGGGAAGGAGCAGGACAGCTGTATCAGGCCGGTGCTTACATATTTTCATTTGTGTTATCGGTATGATGTATACCTTGCCTGACTTCCCAAGGGATTTGAGGCCCAGGAAACAGCAATTAAAACTTTTTGGTTTAAAATTTTGCTTTTCCCCAAATTCTCTTCTAACATCTCTCATTGCTAGGAGAGCCGCTCTCCCTGCTGGGTCTGGCTTCACTGAGGAGAACAGGGCTGAGCAATAGTGGTTTGGGGGTCACAAGAGGAAAGCTGCCCAGGGGCCCTGAGTCCCACTCTGGAGCCCCAGAGCTGACTTGCTCTGTCCCTGAATCTCCCCCAGCCTGTTAGGGCCGCCAGATCCCAACTCATTTAATCTGGTAGCACTTAGATCAGTGCTGTCCCTGGATGTTCTTGCAAACCCCCAGAGAGAAAATGTTAGAACTAAGCTTTATGCCCATGCAGTGATTCTTCTCTGATTTCTCAGTTCTATTAAAATTTTAATATATCTTACTGTGCTTCCACAGAAGACAAATTTTGGAATATAAGGGAAGTGAATATAATATTTTGTTCCTGATGAAAAGTTAATTTAAGAACCAAGGCCCAAGACAAGTGTCTTCCTTTTCTTTGTTTGATGGTATAATCGACCCTTTATACCTCCACAGGACTTAATATTCATTCAGCAGAGGCTAATTACGGGGTGCGAAGGTGCCGCTCGGCTAAGGTGAAGATGTGGATTTCTGTGTGAACTGCTTAATTCCTATGGTTTATAACTTGTCCATAAAATTTGCTATGGATTGTAACAAGTGGAATATTAACTCTGTGTGTGGGGAGGTCCTGAATATCTCCCATATTGCTTCCCTTTTAAAGGGTGTTCAGTTGAACTGAGTGGGGTGTATGTTTTAAACAGTTAAACTTTCTGAGCCCCAAATTGGAGCACATGGCCTGACATCAGACCCCTCTCCTGTGTCAGTCTATTTAGCCATCCATCTGTATCTTTGGGGGGTTGGTTGCAGGACCTGCCGTGGGTATCCACATCCGTGGATTCTCATGCCCCATAGTTAGCCCTGTGACCTGGGTTCTGCATCCAGGGCTTCAACCAATTGAGGATGGTAAATGTAGTATATGACCTGCGATGGTTGAATTTGTGGATTTGGAGGCAGACTGTGTGCAGTTGACCCTTGAACAACATGGTTTTGAACTGCACGGGTCCAGTTTTATGTGGATTTTTTCCACTACATGGGTACTGCGCGATCTGAGGTTGTTGAATCTGAGGGTGCATAACCTCAGCTATGGAGGAACTGCATCGATGGAGATCCTGTTGTAGAGTTATATGCAGAATTTTGACTGCACCCCTCTCCTCCATGTCATTCAAGGGTCAACTTTGTAGTCAGCTTTACAAAGGTGGAACCAGTGAAATTCCACTTTCTTAGATAGCCTGCAAATTATCTTTGCTAACAGTAAGAAAATGCATAAACTCTCCTAGGGAAGTCAGAATTTCTCTCTGGTGTTGGGGTAATTGGTTATTAGGAAGGGCCTATGTATACCTTGGTGATCTGTGGTGCTGATTTTCCCTTCTGGAGTTGAGCAAATTCTTGCTTCTACCTGGGCTGGTGGAAGCACATGAAACTGCATGGAACCCAAGGGTGGCAGGGTCTTTGTAAACAACGTGAGGTTGACTTTCAATATTCAGTGAGTGAATGTGGAAATCAAATTTCAGTTTGTAGCAGCAGAGTTGGACTCAGATATTTACATTAAATGTAAATTTCCATTTCACTCTGTAATAGTGTTATAGAACACTATACTGGGAAGTCGTTATTTGCCTGTGTTTGGTGGTGGTAGGGGGTGCTCAGGCTTCATTCCCTATTGAGGACCCTAGGGCTTTTTTGAGATGAAAGCTCCCTGGATGATCTGAGAAGGGAGATGGTGAGGTAACTTGTCTCCAGTTACCCTGCCCTTTGTGGAAATTAATATCTGACCCAGTTCCTTTGCCCTGTGAGTTTATGGCTTGCATAAGCGGCTGTTGTAATGATCCATCGACTGTTGCAACTGCGTTTCCTGAGAATTTTATTTTACGGTTCTGAAGTGTTAGTCCATAAATCTTTTGAACTTGAGGTTTTGAGTTAGACGAGCCACGTGCCAAGTTCATTTTTCACACCTGTTAGCTTTGCCTTTTCCATCTTCTCTTCTTTCTTTACATGCCACCCCTCTGATTTTTTCCCTCGGAGAAATCCACACTAAAGTGTCCATCTTCGTGTAATGCCACTTGCAGAATATTTAGTTTAAAAAACAATCTGGAGAAGGCTGTGTCCAACCCCAGTGCATGACTTACCATTGTCAAGTGTCCATTTAGAAATGAAAGTTCTTGGGCACTGCTGATGGGATTGCAAAACGGGGCACCCATGATGAGAAACAGTGTGGAATTGACTCCAAAAATTAAGCCTAGAACTACTATATGATCCAGCAATCCCACATCTGCTCATGTACTCAAAAAAAAAAAAAAAAAAAAAAGACCAGAAAGCAAGGACGTGCACAGATATTTATACACCAAGTTCATAGCAGCACGGTTCACAATAGCCAGAAGGAGGAAACAACCCAGATGTTTACTGACAGGTGAATGGATGGACAGTATGTGCATGTACATCCGATGGAATAGTATTTGGCCTTAAAAATGAAGGAAATTCGCACACCTCCTATAACGTGGGTGAACCTCGAGGACATTATGCTGAGTGAAATAAGCCAGGCCCCAAAGGAGAAATACTGTATGGTCCCTGTTACATGAAGTTCCTGGACTAGTCATATCCATAGACAGAAAGCAGAATGGTGGTTTTAAGTTATGTGTGTTTTGCCACCAAAAAATAAATAAGGAAATAAATGAATGAAGGCTGCAGGGAAGCCCTCTGTGGTGGGGGGGGGGTCATGATTTCCCTGAAACCAGCCAGGTGTGCAGATGCCCTCCAGATGTCCTTTGACAGGGTAGCATGGCCCAGGCTCATCAGTCAAGATTAACCAGGACCCCAGGTCCCAGGCCTCCCTCTGGGGCGGGGGTCCCTCCCTGTGCTGACCTGCATCTTCCTTCCAGCGGGGGAGCTGGGGAGCAGGAGCCGCCCCCACCCGTGTGCTTGGCTGCTCTCGGTGGTAATTATTGTGTTCTATTTTAAGCCACTTCTCTGCGTTCAGTAACCGTCTGGGATTCTGTTTTGTTGAATCTCTCCATGAAACGCAATAAAAGACCCAGGGCTGCAGGTGGCGGGGTCTGAAGGCTCTCCTGGCCAGGTTTGGAGACACAGTCTCCTTGCCTGTGCAGCAGGAGACTTGATTCCTTTCGGGTGAGGACTGAGAAGAGGCGAGGCTTAAAAAGCAAAGAAAATACATATTCCCCCCGCCCCCCCCACCCACACTGGCTCCATCACGGCAGGTGGCCGAGGAGCTCAATCTGCGGAAGGCATCAGCGCTTCGGTGCAATCAAAGTTAAGTGCAGAAATTTAATTAAACGGCATCAAGGACGGCAGAAACTTTGTAAAGCTGCAGTGCATTGTCAAATTCAACAATTATTTCAAGGAACACAATCCACAGATGGCGTCTAATTGATAAATTAAGGCTCTGATTCTCTAATGGGTTTACATTTAAGCTCGTGTGCCACCATAGTATAACCATCACCTCCCTCAACCCTGCATCATCCCCCCTGCCCCAACACCACTCTGGACCCCCTGGAACCGGAGGATTGGGTCTTGACTATTTGGCGTGAACAGCCTCTGGCTCCTTTCACACTGAGCCCAGAGCCCCCCTGTTTGGGGTCAAGTCTTGTCCTAAGAACAGAAACTGTAGGATTTCCTTGGGCCTGTATGTCCTTTCTGCTCTGCTAACCCGGATGTGTTGCTCAGAGATGCTTGGGCTATTTCTTTCTTTTTTTTTCTTTTTCCTTTTTAGTTTTGCTGGCTTATATCCCTCACAGCACAGGGTTTTGCCCAAAACAAAAGTCTCAGTTTGTTTATTCTTACAGAAAAAAAAAAATTCTGTTTTCAAGACCTTGTGGTACTTCCTGTCTGTTAAGAGTTGATACCCAACTTATTTTTATTTCATAAGAAAATATGTACTGCCCCTAAAGATGCCGCCGTGTTTAGAGAAACATATCCTGTGTTGAGACTTGAAAAAAAAGTCTGAAGTTCTTGCGTGTTTATAGCCCTTCATTTTGCTCATGAAACCATTGAGGCTCAGTGGTTTTATGTGCCTTGGGACTAGTTCCTGGAATCGTGTTTCTAGAGGAGGAGAGGCCTTCTTCAAGGGTACATGGGTTACCTCCATTAAGTGATTATTTCATTCGTTCATTCATTCATTCCACTAACAGATATGTATTAGGTATCTACGAGTGCTTTTCTAGGTGCCAAGGGGGAGTTCAGCAGTGAAGAAGATGCCCCTGTGGAGCCTACAGGAAATCATGGGGGACAGACATGAAAATAATCTCACAAGTAGGCACATTGGTGCAATTTGTGGTAAGTGCTGTGGAGGAAGAAAAGAGGGTGACATGAAGGCAAAACACAGGGGCATCTGTTGGCAGGCAGCCCAGAGAGACTTAGCTTGGATGGAGTTAGGTGAGAGAGGTCAGGAGGGGATGTTGTTCAGTCGCTCAGTCGTGTCTGACTCTTTGCAACCCCATGGACTGTAGCCTGCCAGGCTCCTCTGTCCATGGGGATTTTTCAGGCAAGAATACTGAAGTGAGTTGCCATTTCCTTCTCCAGGGGATCTTCTTGGATCAGGGATCGAACCCACGTCTTCTGCATTGGCAGGCAGATTCTTTACCGCTGAGCCAGCAGGGAAGTCAGGAGGTAAAGCAGGAGAAGAGCCTGCTCAAAGGCTCAGTGAGCTACCAGAGCCGAAGGCAGGCCTCGGGAGGGAGGGAATGGGGCGCGAGACGCTGGGGCTGGGCAAGCAGAAGGGTCAGAGTGGCAGGTGAGCTCCATGCACCGAGTGCTTTGAGTGTTCCTGGTGCTGTTCAGAGCCTCATACAGCCCATTTGTCTTAACTTTTATTTGTGAATGGATGTCAGCATTTTCTGTGGTACCTGGCACTTAGTAGAGTCTCAGTAAATGCTTCCAGTGATGGGTGCTAATCTTCCTGACCTTATGATCAGGAAACTGAGACTGGTGGGGCGTAAATAGATTTGCCTGAGGTCCAAACCCTCCAGTAGGGTTGGTCTCTGTGCTGGAGTCCCCAGCTAAATCCTTCTCTGCTCCTTCCCCTTCCCTTCTTCCCCCAAGGGTCTGTGAACTACCTGGTGAACTGGTCTCTAATGAATAACTGTTACCACCCCCTACGCTAATGTTTCCATCTTTTGAAAGAAAGAGATTAAAAAAAAAAAAAACACCTTAACTTTAATTTCCACACAGGTTGATGGAGAGGACCAAATTTTAAACAGAACCTTTACAAAAGCAGAAGCATAGGGCGCAAGGCTTAACTGAGTAACCTTGGCCTGGTTCTTGGTTCCGAGAATCCATTTGTCCTAGGCTGGGAAAGAACCGTAAAACAGATTATATTTATTTGTTTGTTTGTTTCCAAAGAATAATTGTGGGGATTGCCGCGGCAGAACCCTTTCTAATTGCCTTTTTTTTTTCTTTTGAAATTCCCTGTAGTTTACGGCGAGGGTTCTGTGCCTGGGAGGCCAGATGATGTAGCTGAATCGCTGTTGGCTGTTTATTTGCGAGTCTGTCGTTACCAACACAGTCTTCTTGAGTTCAGTGGCACAACAGTGTTTTATCCCCCTCCTCCTCCGCATCTAAATATATCCAACCAGTCAATCAGACTTGGCAGTTGTCAGGGCTGTGGCTGTCAGACCAAGTTTGCCTTGGAGCCTGTGAGCTATTGGCTTGTTTTCCAAGCTCTGGTGTGTATTCAAATAGTGATATCAGCCTTAGCCTGGCAGACACGTGCCCAGGTAGGGCCCTTGGAGGGTGAAGATGAGGCAGCAGTTTGGTTTAAAAAAAGGCATCTGTTTCTCCTCTGCTGGCAGTTGTGGAGTAGACGCAGAGCCACGTGGGGGGGGGGATGGCTTCAAGCTCAGTGAGCAAGATGCGTGGGTGTGTTTTCCTGAATCGTGATTTTTTTTTTTTTTTTTGAAGTTGTTTGAAGAGAGAGAATGAGAAACCTGGCGGCTGGTGGAAAATACTGTGTGTATAGTAGGTGGAGGTGGGGGAGTGGTTGAAACAGGAAGGCGGGCTGGTGCAGACAGTGTTTGGGGCATTTTTCTGGGGGCCTTACTCGGAGGATTGGCCACCCTGGGGTGATTGGTTTTGGCTGAGAATTCAGAGTCTCGGGCCGTGGAGAGACCTTCGGTTCCGTGACCCGCCTGCCCCATTGGACCAGAATTGCCCCTTTCTCTGCCTGAGCTTCTGTAACCTAGGAACCGTGGGACCCAGCTCCTGGGTTCTTCCCCAGAGGCTTGTTACAGGGAATGGGTGGAAAGCAGATCAGAAGGTTTAAAATCCCTGCCTGAAAGGTATTCTGTGTTCTCCAGGGAGAAGCCTTTTATAAACAAACATTGTGAGCGCTGGTCTCCCAAGTTGCTTATCTGCAGAGAAGCTTCTCAGTGGGAGAGGGTCAGGGTGACCGTGGTAGAGGCCTGTGCCCAGAGGCATGCAGGTACCTGCCAGACCACCCCTTCCAGTTGTCCTGAGTCCTGGAGGCCAGGTGGGAGATGGGGCAGGCACAGGGTTGCCTCCGATGCAGGGAGCTGCAGTGGCTTGTGCAGGGTTCCAGGGAGGGGGAGGTTGAGAGTGTTCACCAAGCAGGGTTCCAGGGAGGGGGAGGTTGAGAGTGTTCACCAGCAAAAGAGTGAATGCCCTAGAACAGTGGTTTTCAAACTGTCGACTGGGGACACCTGGACATCTCTGAGATCCTTCCAAGGCGTCTGTGTGGTCAAAACTTTTTCTATAATAATTCCAGGACTTTGTCTTTTTCACTCTCATCCTTTCTGTGAACGTACAGTGGAATTTTCCGGAGGCCACATGGTCTGTATTGACATCATTGTTCTGATGGCTAAGGGGATGTGTGTGTTCCTGTTTAAAAGTGTCTCAGTTTTAATTTCTAATACAGTTTGATAGTAGATACAACATGCATAAACAAAACTGCTTGGGTGATCCTTGCTTTTCAAGAGTGTAAAGGTATTTTGACACTAAAAAGTTTGAGAGCTGCAGAATGAGAAAACCGGGAGATGAGTGGCAAGTTGAAGTTATGTGCTAGGTACTGAATGGGCACCACTCTGGGGGCAGATGGCAGGTGCTGGTGGGTGAGTCAGGCAGGGGATTGTCAGGGAAGGCCTTACTGTTTTAAGAACAGGGCGAGTTGTTTTCTTACCTGGACTTTGGACCTGGGTTTTGAAGGATGGATAGGAGTTTTCCAGATAGAGAAAGGAAAGGCATTCTAGAAAGAAGGAACAGCATGTCTGAGGGAATTGGGATATCGACATCATGTTGTGTTGGCCTTTCTTCATCCATCTGTGGGGCAGAAACATTTTCATACTGGCTTCACCATGGAGTTTTTTCTGCCAGTGACTGCCAAATGAGGCTCCCTTTCAGAATCACTCAGTGAGCTTTATCAAATCACTGTAAAGCTAGTTCTCAGGCCTGCTTTTGAGCCATGGATGGGTGGCACTGTTTTTTGACTTTCTGGTGGTGGGAATAACCAGGCACCATTCTTAGTTATTTGGTTGGGAGGACATCAGCTTTGCCCCTACAGCGCGCCTAGGCCACGCCATACAGTTGGCTAAGGGTAGAGCTGCCGCAGGCATCACTGGACACGTGCCTTACCTCCCCACCTCGCCCACCAGCCTCCGGTGGAGACGCAGATGTGAACAACGTGTCACAAGAGGGGCTGTTAGTTACACATAGTTCAGGGACCATGGGCTCTGAGACCTGTTTGCCTCTGACTGCTGAGCTGTGTGACGCTGAGAAGGACTTTGTTGTCTCTGAGCCTGTCTGTTCCCCTGGGAGCAAAGCATGTTGGACAAACTTATTTAATAAACAGGCCTAAATCTGCCATTGCAGAGGACTCTCCTATTGATGAATAATTCATTCCAATTTTGTTCTTAGAAAGTTTTCCATGGGGCATGCCACCTTCTCAGCTGCTCTTGGTTTTGCAAAGGAAGATGTTAAAATGTTCAGATTAACAATTTAGACAGTTTCTGAATAACCAAGAAAGGGAAAAAAGGGGCCCAAGGCTCTGGGGGCTTACTCTGTGTCAGACGCTGATCTGAGGGGTTTCTATGTGTGGGTCATCTCACTAGATGGTCACTCTGGTCCTGTAAATGCTGCCGTCCCATTTTGTAGATGAAGAAACAGAGGCACAGACAGGTTCTTGTAACTTGCCCAAGGCCACACAGAATCCGGGCTTTTTCAGGCTTTCTGTCTCCTGTTCTTATGTACCCTGTGTCCCTGGGGACGGCAGGGGCCCTAGTCTGGAGGTACGCAGAGGACACCAGAACCTGAGTAACCGCCACTCTTTCTGTGTAAGAGTAGACAACCGAATAAAAGCACGGGAATAAAGTATCGTTAACCAGACTGGTGAATCAATAGACTAATTAAAAATCAAACACCTTTAAAACACAGTTGCTGGGTTAATTGTGAACCAACATTGAGACATTAAAACTTGCCCAGCCCATGGGTTTGAATTATTAACCAAGGGAGTTAATTTCTTTTTTTTATTTTATTTTATTTTATTTTTAAACTTTACATAATTGTATTCGTTTTGCCAAATATCAAAATGAATCCGCCACAGGTATACATGTGTTCCCCAGGGAGTTAATTTCAAGCTCTCAGTTGGGGTAGCGGTGAAAGCCGCCATTGGAAGAAGGGAAATCGGTGTGCCCTTTCCTGTTAGGGCCTGCCTTGGCATCCAAGGTCATTATTGTTGCTGCCATTTTCATTCTTAGTTGAAGTATCTTAAACATGTTGGCAGACTTCACAAATTCAGATAGATTGTGGAGAAGGACAGCTTGAATCAGGTAGGCGGTGGATTACATACATCTTTCCAAACAGAAGTTTTGCAATAAAACAGAGTCCTTGGGAGAAAATGAAGTGCTAGTCACTCAGTTGTGTCCATCTCTTTGCAACCCCGTGGACTGCAGCTCGCAAGGCTCCCTGTCCATTAATTCTCCAGGCAAGACTACTGGAGAGGGCTGCTAGTCGCTTTTCCAGGGTGTCTCCCTCACCCAGGGATGGAACCTGGGTTTCCTGCCCTGCAGGCAGAGTCTTTACCATCTGGGCCACCAGGAAAGAGCCTCGGGGAGAAAGGTCCCCTTTTTAAAATCCTTTTGGCTTCCAGTGTTTGACTTGAGGCTAGTGTCCCACCCCCTGCCTCCGTTGCTCCTTTCTGTCCAAAGGCACTGGGCTGGGTGTTGTCAGGATTTGGCGCTAAGACAAGTCTGCTCTGCAGTGAAACCTCTGGGAGGACCGGTTGGCCACCAGCTGTTTCTGATACGTTTGTTTTAAGTAGAGGGAGACCCTGCTGAATACACTTTGATTATAGCTACAACTCATCAGCAGCTAGCTGCATTGATTTCCCTTCTGTGAACTGTGTTTCTAACTTGAACTTATCTTGGATCATGGATCGTGCTGGGAACGTTACGGACCTTTAACACAGAGATGCTGGATCCACACCCAGTCCCAGGGAGCCTTATGTGGAGAGCTCAGACGTGGCCTCACTAAGGGTTAAAAAAGCAGCTCTGTGTCAGAGTCCCCAAGCAGCCTGACTTTAAGGATATTAATAGTGTTTCACTATTGCAGAGAGTGCCGCCCCCCGCCAAGTTCTTCACCAGACAATCTCACTGACCCTCACGGCGGCTTCTGCAGTTGCTGTTTTATATGTGACACATGGGAGTGGGCGCAGTATCTTCCTGGGTGTTGCTGCTTTCTTGTTAATTTGCTAAATGGGCTTTAAAAAGGGAGATAAATGTAAATTTCAACTCCATAAAACAGTCTCATTTCAAATGCTTGTGACTCAAATTAATTAATTAAAAAACAGCCTAAAACACCACCCCAGCCACAAACATGGCAGATGAGTAACGTTTGTTCCGTTCAGGCAGTTGGAGTAAAATGACAAGATTGGTCTGTGATTTTTAAAAAACGCTTTTGACTCCAGCTTCGGCGTTTACAGAAAGGAGAGACTTGGTCAATTTATTTATTTAGAACATTTATTACTGCTTCTGCCCTATTCCTCCAATTACAGAACTTGGGAATAGTGTGGAAGACCACAGGAACTAAGGGAAAATCTCCTTAACTCTGCCGTTTACCACGTAGGGGTGACCATTGTTAACATTTTGATGTGTTTACTTTCGTTTTCTTTTCATGGCGAAAAAGCAAAAAAGGGAAAACGTCCACCCACACATGTTGTTCACTCATCTGATTTAATCGGAGAAGGTGATGGCACCCCACTCCAGTACTCTTGCCTGGCAAATCCCATGGACAGAGGATCCTGGTGGGCTGCAGTCTTTGGGGTCGTGAAGAGTCGGACACGACTGAGCGACTTCACTTTCACTTTTCTCTCTCATGCATTGGAGAAGGAAATGGCAACACACTCCAGTGTTCTTGCCTGGAGAATCCCAGGGACGGGGGAGCCTGGTGGGCTGCCGTCTATGGGGTCGCACAGAGTCGGACATGACTGAAGTGACTTAGCAGCAGCAGCAGCATCTGATTTCATAACTGTATCATGAATATTTTCCCTTTGTAATTTACTTTTTCTTTTAATGGCATGGTTTTTACTGTTTCCATGGTATTGTGACTTACACATATAGTTTATTTTACTTAGGCCTATTGTTGAAGGGTTAGCTTGTTAATGATTTATTACAATTATAAATAACACTTCAGTGGGCATCCTTGTATGCGACCCCCGTATCACCATCTCTGGTTGCCTTCATACAGCATGTGCCTGCTTGTGGAATTTTTGGGTTAGAGTCTTTGAATGTTTTTTTTTTATGACACCACATGGGATCTTAGTTCCCCTACCAGGGATTGAACCCTGGCTCTGGCAGTGAAAGCATTGCTTCCTGACCCCTGAACTGCTGGAGAATTCCCATTAAGAGAGACGATATGTATGGACACACACACAGTAATTATACATGTAATCTTTTAAATATACCCATAACATATTTTATATACTTGCATATATATTGCGTTGGCTGATTGGCCAACCCAATATACCCTTCTTATAAAATATACACATTCACCTTAATTGATCCTACAAGTATAATGGAACTACTTTATAACCTCAACAGAAGTTTGAGAGATTTAACTTGATTTTTAGAAGTTAAACTAGTTTTTTTTTTTAATATGTGTTTATAGCAAGCATTTTTATTTGTTCTTCAGGGTGAGGCTTAATAAAAGACCAGTGTTTCTCAACCCAGCTTGGACTCAGTGTATTTTTGCACTTGCTCTTCTTCAATGCAGTTTGGCCCAGCTTTCTTTTTGGAGTCTGTCTGTTTACCAACTTGCTTATCTTCAGCAGGCTGACCTACTCACCTGTCTGTCTTACTTAGTTAACATTTATCCAGGTTTGAGGGTGGAAATAGCTTTCCTCTGAATCAGAACGTTTGCAGTAGCCCTTCCCAGGGGCCGTCTGCAAAGGCGTGGGCAGGGGAGAGAACAGGGAGGCTCCTCACTGTCCTTTTCACCCACTAGGTTAATACATGTGGCCAATTTGGAAAATGTCCTGAAGTATAAAAACGAAAATAAACATCTCCTGAAATCTCAGGGTACAGACATAACATGATCAACATACTGACCCATTACTTTTTTGGGGAGTAAAATAGTACAGATAAACAGAATTTGAAAGCAACCTTTGCCTGTTTTCCATTCGTTTAATCATACAAAGAATTGATGAATACTTTCTGTTGTAAAAAATATAAACAATGCAGAAACCAAATCTGCCACTTTCCTCTCTAGGACAAACTATAAAGGAGTATTCACCACCCCTACCCACCCACTCCTACCCAGCTGTCTCTACCACCCAGTTCTTCAAAGGAAATGTTCCGCTCCAGGTAAAAGTGGAGTTTCTTGACCTGGAACCCTAACAGGTCAAGAAACTAACTTTCAAATCAGAGTATGATTTGAAAGCCTCCACACTACTAAGAATAAGGACTTTTTTCCCCTCCTTACTGAGGTGTGTTGATCTTACTGATTGCAAAAATAACTTCAGAATATGAAAGTAAAGGGCACTCGGATTTCGAACCACCCAATGTATTAGGCTTGTTATAGACCTTGGAGGTCGTCTTGTTTCAGCTTCTCAATTTATGGATGAGAAAACTGAGGCCCGGTGAAAGTGAAAGTCGCTCAGTGGTGTCCTACTCTTTGCGACCCCGTGGACCATGGAATTCTCCAGGCAAGAATACTGGAATGGCTAGCCTTTCCCTTCTCCAGGGGAATCTTCCCAACCCAGGGATCAAACCTGGACTCCCGCATTGCAGGCAGATTCTTTACCAGCTGAACCACCAGGGAAGCCCAAGAATACTGGAGTGGATAGCCTATCCCTTCTCCAGCGGATCTCCCCGACCCAGGAATCACAAACTGGCATCTCTTGCATTTCCGGCAGATTCTTTACCAGCTGAGCTACCATGAAGGGCCTGGGGGGTATGCAGGGTGGCCGGCGGGGGCATCTTCATTTTTGGTAATTGTTCCCAGTCCAAGTGCCTTTGACAAGGACTTGAGAGCCATCAAGCAAATGTGGGGCCATCATCCCTTGAGTTGGCCTTTCCTTGGGTGACAGTGGATGCATCTTATGTCCAAGCTTCTTATTTGGAATGGCACCTGGTCACCCAGTTGTCTTCAGTTTTCTCTTTGCCCTTCTCACCTCCTGAACATGAGCCCTCCTTGCTTTGTGTATGCTAAGGATGCATGGCTTGGTATTAAAGACATCCCACGCTCTGTTCATCCACACATGTGGCCGGAGGACAGTGGGTACCATGTGATTAGTAAAGTTGTATAGATACTGTTTTTTGGACAAGGCTGGGTAGTTTCAGCTCTGGTAGGTATCTCATTTGGGCTAAGTGATTTAACATCTTGAAGCCTCAGATTCCTCCGATGCACAGTGGGGGTAATGATGAACCAGAGTTGATAGAGGTCTGGGGAGGATTAAGTGAAATAATGCACATAAAATGCTTAGCCTGGATCTGGCCTCATGGTCCACACACTGTACATGGCATTCGCCATGGTTGCTGCTGTTCCTGTTTTTCTGACCTTTACTGCCTCCCACTCTTGGGGGCATGAGGGAACTCCTTACTCCTTGACACCTGTCTAAACAGGAACCTGGTTCTAAATTCCTGATCCCAGGACTCGGAGCTGGAATGTGACACCCCTCCTCCTGTTCTCTCTTTTCTTTGCTTTTTCCCTCATCCTCTACTCCCAGCCCTTTCCTTGCCTCCTCTTCCATTTTCTGGACATGGAATTTGTTTCCAGTACTTGCCATGTGCTTGATTAGAAATGATGGCCAGGCATTGTGTTCTGCGTAAAGATCATGAGACATGCCATGTATTCCATTCAGAGGATATAGTGTGGATGAGTGGTTGGGTGTAGGCTTGGAACTGTATTTCTGGGTGGATAGTCTAGCTCTGTCCTTTACTCCAGATCTCTGTGCCTCTGTTTCTTTTATCTGTAAAGCAGAGATACTGATAGTTCCCACCTTATAGGGTTGTTGTTCAGTCGCTCCGATGTGCCCAGCTCTTTGTGACCCCATAGACTGCAGCACGCCAGGCTTCCCTGTCCTTCACCATCTGCAGGAGCTTACTCAAACTCATGTGCATTGAGTTAGTGATGCCATCCAATCATCTCATTGTCTGTTGTCCCTTTCTCCTGCTGCCTTCAATCTTTCCCAGCATCAGGGTCTTCTCCAGTGAGTTAGTTCTTCGCATCAGGTGGCCAAAGTATTGGAGCTTCAACTTCAGTATCAGTCCTTCCAATGAATATTCAGGATTGGTTTCCTTTAAGATTGACTGGTTTGATCTCCTTGCAGTCCACGGGACTCTCAAGAGTCTTCTCCAGTCCCAGAATTCAAAAGCATCAATTCTCCTCCCTCCTGAGGGTTCAAGATGGGGAACACATGTATACCTGTGGCGGATTCATTTTGATATTTGGCAAAACTAATGCAGTTATGTAAAGTTTAAAAATAAAATAAAATTAAAAAAAAAAAAAACAAAAAAAAAACAAAAGCATCAATTCTTTGGCATTCAGCCTTCTTTATGGTCCAACTCTCACATTCAAACATGACTACTGGAAAAACCATAACTTTGACTAGATGAACGTTTGTTGGCAAAGTAATGTTCCTGCTTTTTAATATGCTGTCTAGGTTGGTCATAGCTTTTCTTCCAAGGAGCAAGCATCTTTTAATTTCATGGCTGCAATCACCATCTGCAGTGATTTTGGAGCCCAGGAAAATAAAGTCTCTCACTGTTTCCGTTGTTTCCCCATCTATTTGCAATGAAGTGATGGGACGGGATGCCATGATCTTAGTTTTTTGAATGTTGAGTTTTAAGCCGGCCTTTTCACTCTCCTCTTTCACCTTCATATAGGGTTGTGGTAAGAGATAGACATGTCAGTATGTGTCAAAAGCTCATGACAGTGCCTAATGCAGAGTGAGGGCCCCAGGATGTCAGCTGATGTACTGATGATGACGGAGACGGGATGATGTAACATCAGCCCTCCCGCATTAGGCGTCCATGAGGCCCAAGGGCAGCGCGCTCCGGGTGCCCAGCAAGAGTAAAGGTGCTCAGGCCCCTCTGAGTGCGTGTGTGTGGGGGCCCCTGGGCGAGCAGCTGCGTGAGCATGGGGCATGGGTGGAGGGCACGTGTGGTGGGTGCGTTCAGAGGTGAAGGCGCTCCTGTCTCCTTGCTTCTTCCCACTACGTGGGTGGCCTGGTTTCTGAACGGTGCCTGTGCCCCCGGCAGAGGCACACGCGGCCCTGAACTCCAGCCGCCCTGGAGCCGCAGGCTGAGCGCAGCTGCCTGCCTGCCAACGTGTGCTCACCTGCCTGCTCACCCAGAGGAGATGTGGTTTCCCTTATCTTCCTGGGAGAGGATTTCTCCTTTCAGGTGATCGGCTATTGACGCCATGAGGGATTAGAGTTCCTGCTCCCGTTTCCTGTCAGGTCCTATTACGGGTTGAGATAGAAAAATCACATGTTTGTGCAAGTGATGAGTGGGTCGCCGGGCAGGCCCCGGAGACCGACGCATCCAGTGCCTTTTCAGGTGAACGAGGCACTCTCACGTGGCGTCCCATTGGATCTTCGCAGCGGTGCTGTGAAATACCGGACTGTGGCTCCGTTTCACAGATGGGGTAACCAAGGCTCAGAGAGCTGACGTGCCTGGCTCGGGGTCAGACGAGCTGGACGCCCCATCCAGGGCTGGGTCCAGGTCACAGCCCCTCTCCTCAAGGTCATGCCAGAGTCCACCTACACTTGGTTGCCCATAAAGTTTCACTGTTGGTACAGTTCACTTCAGCAAACGTTCTGAAACCTTGTGTCCCTCCTTCGACACTTCATAGCACAGCACCCCACTCCACGACAGCGCTTGTCCACCTGCCAGCCCTCAGACCCCTTCCCCTCTGTACAGTCACTGGAAAAGCCTCCAGGAGAGTGAGATCTTGACCTCTCCGTGACCCGGTGTTGTGGAGTTGGAGGAACTTCTGCTAGGTGAAGTCACGGATGTTCTAGTCTGTAGTTTGTGATTTTTTAAAAAATTTATTTTTGTTGTTGAATTACAATGTTGTGTTAATTACTGCTACACAGCACAGTGACTCAATTATCCTGGTGTATAGGGAGTGGTTAAACAACAAGGTCCTACCGTAGAGCCCCTGGAGCCGTGTTCAATATCTTATGATCAACCATAATGGAAAAGAGTAAGTTTTTGATTTTTAATTCTCCTTAAGTTTTAGACAACAGAAATAAAAACTCTGAGGCCCTTCTTTGTCTTCCTAACCCCTTTGAGGAGTGGGCTGTTGGTGAGCCGCTGACTGGTTAAACGTTAACATTTCAGAAACAGTGTCTTAATCTTTGGGGGCAAATGTGGCCTCCCTGTAGCTTTCCACAACCAAGGATTTCTGCCTGTTGCCTGATGACGTGTTTGCTGCTAGAAGCTCCATGTGGATGAAGTTCCACCTGTACTCGGTGGTGGTGGTGGTGGGAGGACATGGTCATTCTGGGGGCTTGGGGTGCTTTTCTGAGGTGCTTGGGATGCAGTCTGCAAGGAAGGAGTGGAGCCTGGCTGACCGCTTGTCTGGTGATCGTTAACTCGGCCTGGAGTTGAATGTCCGGTTCTCCAGGGCCCTTCCTGCTACATCACCCTCGGGTGTTACGTCGTTGCTGGGGCTGGCTCCTGAGTTGGAATCAGGTGTCAGGGAAAGAGCAGGGCGTCTGGGGTCTGGACAGTGAGCAGGGCCCAGACAGCTCAGCCGTGTGTGCAGAGGGCTCGCTGCACCCAGGGCTTCATCTCAGTGGCCATGTGCCCTGTGATGGTGGTTGACTCACCACAAGGCCTGCAAAATCTGTTTGCCCACTTATCTGTTTTCTCTGGATTCTGCAAGCAGCAGAATCTGGAAAGAAATACATTCATTTCTTTGCCTGCTCGCCGTTACTTAGAAACGCCCACAAAGCTCATTAGTTGAGATGAACAGGGCTAAGAGGCTGGATGAGAGATAAAGACCCCCCATCCTGTCCCTCCTGCCCCCTCGAAGCCTGGGACGCTGGAGGGACATCTTAGTTCCATTCCCAGTTCAAGGGCAGAGGCGTCACGCTTTGAGGCTGGGTGACTTGGGGAGAAGGTTCTGGAGGGATCAGCCTTCCTTGCTCCAGCTGAAGCCGCTTGCCCTGGCTCTGAGACAGACTGGGAGCAGGGGCCCTGTGAGAGGAGCCGAAGCAGCTTCTTCTGTCTCTGCCCACCGTGGTGCCAGGCAAGCAGCTGGGCTGGTTGCACAGGTTATCCGTCCCCACAGCCTTACGCTCCTCCCGGGGTCTGAACCGCGGATGCCTCTCTTCTGCCCATCCATCTCGTGTTTCCTGCAGACCCAGCCCACTTTCTGCTTTCACTTGAGCCCCTCATCAGAGGTACCCACCGCCATACCCTTCAGAGCAAAGCCGTGACGGCCTCACCTGGGCGCTTGCTCCCCTCCCTGCCGCGTTGACCCCACGTGTCTCCCAGCGCCTGGGTACCCGTGTCTGGGGAGTACTGGAGAAAACCCACTGCCCGTCTCTTCTGCTGAATCTTCCTTTCCCCAGGCTTTTTCTGTCTCAGAGTTCCAGCTTTCCCTCCCAGCCACCCTGGGCTGGGGGAGAAGTCTGTAGTCTCTCCCTGTTACTTTACGGAAGGGTATCTTTATTCAATTTGACTGTTGCTATTATGTGGCGAAACTTTCAATAAAAGTCGTGATTTATGAGATGTGTGTGCTGCGGTTGTTTCTTCGTTTTCTTGCCTTTTTCTTGTTCTGCTTTTTTTTCCCCTTCTCCTGCTTTGTCATCTATCAGGGAGAGAAAAGCCAGGCCTGATAATTTCTTGGCACATCCTGTGTGCACTTAGAATGTCAGCTGTCGGCCTGTCAGGAAGTTGTTTCTTGGGTGGGTTTCTGCCTCCTTTTACGGCTCCCCGCCGCCCTGCCCGTCCTGCAGGCTGGAGATAAAGGGCGGAGGAAGGGCGCTGGCTGTGGGGCAGGTGGCCCCCCAATGTGGACCCCGGCCCCTTGCATCCCTCAGCCGCTGCATGTCCCCAGCTCTGTCAGCTCTTGATTGCTTAATAGCAAGAGGCCAACAGAATCCTTTCAGGAGGGTTCCAGAATTTTCTTTGTTCTTGAGTACAGCACCCCCCGACCCCCACCCAATCCTCTTAGTTTTTTTGGCCTGACCACTTTAGAAATCCTTCCCTTTCTCTTTTTTGTCGAGTATGTGCCTGCTAGATAAAAGGCCCTTGAATAGAGGCCCTCGTGTACTGGGTCTTGGCCGCTGAAAATAGGCTAATTGGAGGTAGAAGCCGGTTGTCACAAAGGTGCCTGTGGCGGGGGTGGGGGTGGGAGGAGGAGGGACCCCGGGAAACGCCACGTTGACTTTTCCATCCCAGCCCTCCTCCTGCCTTTATTGCCAGCTGTTTGCCAGGATGCACTGAGGCTCTGTGGCGCCCCAGGCTGTGTCCCGCGTGTTAAGCACCTGTTTCTCGCTGAGCCCCAGGGGGCACATGAATGCATCTTGACCCCACAGTGGGGGGTCCGGGAGGGGCCGGGAAAGCTGGCCTGCTGAACTTGGACAGAGCACAGGCCCCGGGTTTCACAGCCGCGGTTTCTGAGGCCGAGCTGCCCAGACCTGTGTGTTGGTTAGTCCCTGAGCCCTCCAGCCCCAAACTCCGAGCAGATGTGGGCTTGGCCTTCCAGTTGCGTAAATCTCAGAGGAACTCTGCTCCCGTGAGCTCCCCAAATCCTTTGAGTGTTCCATCTCCCCTGGGATCACTGGGAGCCTCATCACCTGTGTGCTGTGGCCCCGTGTCTGTCCCGCATCTCTGTTTGGGCTGCCATCGTCCGTCAGGACCTCTCATCTGGTTTTGTGTGGCTTCTCTCCGGCAGCCCATCTCTGATCCACATTTACATGCAGTCTGCTCCCCACTGCCCAGGGGTGTCTGGACTGGTCCTCTGGAATTCCGGAGCGAGAAGTCCAGCCTCACTGTTCCTGCTGAAGTCACTCAGGTCCCCAAGCACCTCTGCTCTGGGGAGGGTGCCCCTGAGCTCCTTTGTGTGTGGGCCCTCCCTCTCCAGGCTTCTGGAATGACCTCCCTTTCCATTGCCTAGAAACCCCCACTCATTTTAGAGGGTCCTCTCACACGTCTCTTCCCCTGTCTTGGAGCCTCTCTCACGTCTTCCTTTTTTTTTGAGCAGTATCAGCTCTCACGTTTCCCTCCATGACCCTCCACTGGTTGCTTTATGATTGCTGACGTGTCATTTCCCCGGTCCTTCTTGGACCTGTCCCGTGTGCCCCGCTGGAGGTTTGGACGCTGAGGACAGGACTATATATGTCACTGCTGTCCCGTAGAACTTTGTACAATGAAATATACATTCCGTGCCGTCTGATGCGTATGGCCCCTGAGCATTTGAAATGGAGCTTGAGCAGCTGAATTGTCAATGACAAATAATTGAAGTGTAAGTAACCACATGTGGCTAGTGGCTGTCATGTTGGACGTTGCACATGTGTGGTTGTTTATCTGTATTTTCAGAAACCCTAGGACTGTGCTCTGCATGCAAAACAAGCCTCGTAAGTACTGCTGAAGGAAACAGGAATCACTTAGGTGTGGAGTTATATTAGCTGTGTGTTTTTTGCCCATTTTCCATGCAGTTTGATTTTTAAGTTGGATTCGGTGGTTTATATACTTGAGCACCACCAATGCTTTGGGGCATACAAAGATGAATAAACATGGTCTTTTCCTGCGAGGAATTTGAACATGATGGGTAAATATGTAGTGATAATGGGAAGCCACTGTTCAGGAACAGTTTACATCCTGTGCGGGTGTAGAGACAGGAATCGTTTATGGTGTCTGAAGGGAGACGGGGGAATGTTTTAGAATGTTCGTTCATTCACTTAGCAAATATTTATTGACTGTCACTTAGACCCAGGTACTAGGAATATATCTGTGAAGAAAACAGACAAAATTCCTAATCTCACAAAGCCTCCTTTCTGGTGGGAGGGAGACAGAGGATACATAAAATAAGTAAATCATAATTGTTAGAAGATGATAAGACGAAAGAAGGGCTCAGGAGTGGTTGGGTGTGGAGTAGTTTTAAATAGGTTCCAGTTTTAAATAGGTTGGTCTAGGAGAAGGCAATGGCAACCCACTCCAGTGCTCTTGCCTGGAGAATCCTATGGATGGAAGAGCCTGGAGGGCTGCAGTCCATGGGGTCGCTGGGGGTCGGACACGACTGAGTGACTTCACTGTCACTCTTCACTTTCATGCATTGGAGAAGGAAATGGCAACCCACTCCAGGGTTCTTACCTGGAGAATCCCAGGGACGGGGGAGCCTGGTGGGCTGCCGGCTATGGGGTCGCACAGTCGGACATGACTGAAGTGACTTAGCAGCAGCAGCAGGAAAGCCTAGTAGCCAAGTTGACATTTGAGCAAACACATTTGGACTGAGGCATGAGGGTTTGGAGAAGGGTGATGGGCAAAAGGAGGTGGCGGGAGGTTTCTGGGGGAGGCGGCAGCTTCAATGAAAGCCTGGGGGTGTGGAAATGCAGGCAGTGGCCACCAAGAGAGGCTGGCCCGAGGCATGTAGAGAGAGTGGGAGGCAGGCTTGCAGAGGTGGTCTGGAACCTATTAATAAAGGCTGAAACCTAGAAAACCGTGTTGATGATTTTCGAGGTCTCTGTAGATATCCTGTCTCTGATTAAAATATCAGCCCCCCACCTGCCACCCACCAAACGCAGTGGTTCCTGCTATTACTCTTCTCTTCCCGCAAGATTTCATTCCAAGTAGCTGCTCAGAAATTGCTTTGATAAAGGGACAGTTAAGACTCAGCCATATTCTTATGATGAGATTTTTGCAAAAGAAAAGGTGTGATAAGATCAGGTTTCTCCTCTGGGTTAATTGTACCGTTGGCTCTTCTTGCCTTTCTGGGTCTCTCTTTGTGCAGACTGAGTATTCTGCAGGGCCCCAGGTGGCTCAGTCTCTGTGTCTTAGCGCATTCCTTTGACCTGGATCATCTTTGGGGCACAGAAAAGGTTTGGGGGAAGCAGGGAAGGAGCAGAGTAGAAGACAAAACAGGCCTTTAGCGGGACAGACTTGTGGCCAGGGAGAGGACTGCTGCATTTCCCAGTGAGTCTGGAGACCCGGAGACTTGAAGGATGGACCGGAAGTGAGTTGCCCTGTGCAGATGCCACTTGGAGAACAACTGTGCAAGACGATCATAGTTCCCCATGTGTCCCGAGTGTCAGAATTCCGGACTTCACACAGGAAGAGAGGAGTGCCCTTGGCCAAGGGCAAGAAGGGGTATTTTAAACAGATTGCTTATCAGCCTGTTTTCAGGTGGCTGCTTGGAACTGCTGATATCTACAATGGTAACCATTTCTCTCCGGAAAAACTTGACTCTTTAGACATCTAGCTTTCTAAAAGCAAAGTTGACCACTGCAAATGTATGGCAGCGTGCCTTGAAATGATAAATCACGTTCATGGTCAGCTCTTCAGTACCAGTTGCTGTGAGTGGTGAGGTTTCTGCCATATGGATGCTTACAGATGCCCGCAGACAGCGAGTCACTCCAGCGCTCAGCACCTCCAGGGGCCCATCTAGGAGAGTGGCTCCCATGGCAGCTTGGAGTTTGTACATGAACCGCACGTAGATTCTTGGTCCTGCAAGTTCTGAGATCAGTCGTGGAAAAGTGTGGCTGAGGTCTGGAGCCAATGAAACGGAGACCTGATTTGTCCTTACCTTACTAAACATCTTTATGGTGTTAAACACCATTGACCGTTCTCTTCCATTTGAAATGCCCTGATTTTGTCATTAGCTGTCATCGTGTGTGTGTGCATGCTAAGTTGCTGCAGTCGTGTCCAACTCTTTGTGACCCTGTGGACTGTAGCCCTCCAGGCTCCTCTGTCCACAGGATTCTCCAAGCAAAAATTACTGGAGTGGGTTACCATGTCCTCTCCCAGCTGATTTTTGGGACCCTGGGATCGAACCCACATCTTTTATGTCTCCTGCATTGGCAGGTGGGTTCTTTACCACTGGCGCCACCTGGGAAGCCCACAGTTATCACTGCTCTGTAACGGAAGGCTCCTGAATTTAGCAGCTTAAAGCAACCGTTGTATTACGCTCAGGAAATCCCTGGGTCAGGCGTTTAGACAGGGCACGACAGGAATGGCTGGTTTCTGCTTCATCATGTGTAGGACCTCAGACCAGAAGACTTGACATCCAGGGGGTCACTTGAAGGCAAAGGACTAGAATCACCAGCCCATCCCTGGTGCCTGGCCAGGGATGTCTGGAAGAGTGGAGCTACAGTGTGTGGTCTGTCCATGTGCCTGGACTTCTTAGAGCATGGCGACTTCGAGGTGGTTGGACTTCTTACTCGGTGGCCCAGGGCTCTAAGCATGCGTGTTCCAGAGAAAAAGATGGAAGCTACAGCGCTGCATATTTGTTTACTTAGCTGACCTGGGTGTTAGTTGTAGCTGAGGAATCCTTTTTGTTGCCACGTGGGAACTCCTTAGTTGTGGGACGTGGGATCAGGTTCCCTGATCAGACCTGGGCCCTCTGCATCAGGACTACAGAGTCTCAGACACTGGACCGCCAGAGAAATCCCTACAGCACCTTTTGTGACCCAGCCTTGAAAGTCACATGCCATCCCTTCTTCTGCGTTCTGTTGGTTGGAGCAGTCATAAGTTACTCAGATTCAAGGGAAGGGGGCTAGACCAGGGGCCCTGGGCCACTCTGGGCAGAGCCGCTTTCTCTCCTCTCTCTCCTGCTCCTTTGGCCATTGTTTAGGGTTTCCAGAAGATGTTGGGATTCCTCCCTGCTTTTACTCTACCCTCTCATCTCGTTCAGTCTCATGGTTTTAGTGGCCACTAAAATGGTGTATTCAGTCTGGGTCACCTGGCTCAGTCTTTCTGCTGAGCTCCCAGACAGACACACAAGTTGTCCTGTGGACACTGCACGTTTAATACGTCCACACTGAACACATTTATCATTCCTCTGCAAACCCCTTATCTTGGCTGGTGTTAATACCCTCATTGCCTCAGCCACCCAGTAAATTCAAAACTCCTTCTTCTGTCTCATCTCTGCATCTGGCCATTTACCCAGTTCTGATAGTTTTGACTCCTTCTCCTTCTTAAATCTCTTCTGCTTTGTTATGCAAAATATCCTTGCTTTAGTTCAGGGCCCCTTCATCTTGGACTGTTACGATAAGCTTCCAACTGTTCTTATAGTGTCTATTTTTGAGCCCTTCAATCTGTCCTCTGCAGAGTGACTTATTCTAAAACACAGAGCTGGTCTTGGTAATCCTGTCCTTCAAAACTTTGACCTCTTGTCTTCAAGATGAAGTCCAGTCTCCTTCGTCATGGTCTATAAGACTCCAGAGTCTCCCTTCTGTATCTCCCATCAAACTCTCCTCTCCACTTGATTCGTCGTGGTGCTAGACAAGCAAGGGTATTTCATGCTGTTATGACTGTGTCTGCCCTTCTGACTTGTCTTCCTGGGAAATTCCTACTTATCCTTGAAAACTCTAGTTGGGAGTCTCCCTTGTGAAGCCTTTTCTGACTCTTCTGACGTGGTTCATTGTATTTCCGTTTTGTTGTGCACACTCTTGTCCTTGTGTGTTTTTGTTAGACCTCTAGGAGATCTTCAAGGACAGACAACTAAATCTTTTCATTTGGGCTCCCAGGGCCTGATGGGGACCAGGTAGTCACTACTGTCTGATGTCAGATAGAATCATGAGCCAGTGACACAGACTCTGGTTGTTGTCACTGAATCTGTGACTGCCAGGGTTCCAGGCCCTTCCCTTGACCTTTTAAGTGGTTTCTTATCAGGGGTCACGAATTGTCCTTTTTATATATCAAGATGACTCTGCTGAATCACCAGAACAAGGCCTGTCTGACTCCATCCAGCAGGACCTTTCGGAGCAGCACTCTGTGCTGTCTCTGTCTCCTGAACAGGACTGTGGCCAGCACCTCTGCTTAGGAATGGAGCCTTTGATCTCCTGCAGCTTGTGTCCAGCTTAGCACCCAGGAATTACCCAGGGTCCCGGGAGGAGATGGGAGGATGCCTGGGGACCTTGAATCATCCACACACTGGCTAGTTCGAGAGCAGGGAGTATACGTTCCCTCTTTGTTCAACCTATATGTATTGAGTGCCTGCTGCATGCTAGGCATTCTTTTAGGGGCTAGGAATACAGAACACGCAAAATTCGGACCCTTGTGATGCTTCCATTCTGGGGGGTGACTTGCCTCTCCCTTACTAGGCTTCCATTCTCAGGGGAGCAGAGGCATCATCCCGACCACAGCTGATTTGGCCATGAGCCCGGACCTCGGGACCTCGTGCGTGGCAGGCACTGAACAAATGTTTGTGGAGGGAATGAATGAGTGTTGTCAGACAAATGAGGTTTGACTGGGCAGATTTTTCTTTCTGGAGGGAAAAGAGCTAGATTTTATGAAGCGCTTGCCAGGTGCAAGGTAATTTCCCTGTAGAAGACCCTGGTCTTCCAGGCAGAAGTGCCCTTCAGAGAGACCGGCGCCATTTGTCGGGCCGCGTGGCTGACTTGACAGCCCTCCAGAGTGAACTGCAAAACGAGCCTGCCACCATTTGGCCGGCGGCTCCAGGTCCCTGGTTACCTCTCTGCCTTCATAAACAGCCGGCCCAGCCCAGTTAGCTGGGGTTGGCACCTTGGGGGACGTAGCTTTTCCTTTTCTCTTTCTCGTGGTTAGGTTGGCCGAGCGCAAGTGTTTTAAATAGAACAGACCTCACAGCTATAACACATCTGTAACACTGCACATTTAGTCAGGCTCCTGGTGGACCGACTTCTGTTTGATGGGCGATGTTTTTGCTGCGACTGTTGTTTCCTTTTCCTCCCATATTTATCCCTCTGGAAAATAAAGTTTTCTTTTATGTGAGGATTTATAGAACTATGTTCCTGGCATGAGATGTGCACAGGCATGTTAGGATACCGGTGTCGTGGAGAAATACTACCTCCGAGGCACGTACAGCTTTTACCTCTTATGGAGAATGACCTTCTCACGTGGAGCAGTCTGTGACTCTTTGCAGGGTGAGGGGCTGCCTGGGTTAAGGCGGATGAAGACGCTGCTTTACATTGAGATGGCACCCTTTTCGCTGGAGCATCATCAGTCCTTGGAGGACCTTGGTTGCCCAGGACTGCTGCTGGGGGTGGGCTGATTCAGGGTAGTGTCTGAGAAATCCAAAGAAAGTAGACTCTGTCCCAGTTCGTTCTTAAATTTGAGATGACCGTCTCCCAGATGCTTTGCCTTTTGTTTTGTCTAGGGGACAGGCAGGGAAGCTTGGATTCCCACTCCCAGCCAAACTGAGAGAGCTCAAGTGGCTGGTGGGGCAGGGCAGGTGGTGGGCAAGAGGGACTTCGCATGCCGTCACTCCAGCCCCATGCTAACCGTGCTTCACGTGTTCGCCTTTTTCTTTCTGTTTCGGACCCTTGTCAGGGTCCCCTGGTGTATCTGTATCAGAGTCAAGATTCCTGGGTTCCTCATCCTGCTCTATCACTGCTTGGAGTGCTGGGGTTGGAAGCCGGCCCTCCCATCTCCAGAATCTCCAAGTCGGATGCTCTTTTCACCCTCAAGGATCTCTTTGGTTTACAAAGATCACCCTCCCTCTCTCGAGGGGTGAGACATTTAACAAAAGGTAGAGGGCCTTGATGGTGATTATCTTGGCTTTTCTTTCTCTGCAAACACTTCTGCGGGTCCCCTCTTTCCCCTCAGAGGCAGTTCCTTGTGGCTGGGTGGCAGAGACCAGACCGGTACATCCTGGGAGGGGAATTTGACATTTTTTATTTCTTGACAGGTAAAATTTATGGCCTAACAGATGGCAGAGTGTGTTTCCAAAGACGACCACGCCAAGGGTGCAATGTGCTTATCTCCCGTGCCTCCCCACCTGCCCCCACCGTCCTTCCCACCCTGGACATTTCTGGAACTGTGGGATGAACGGCAGAGCAGGAAGGGACCTATTCATGGGGGAAGTGGACCCCAGGCTGTGTGCGGTCACTAGATCGGGGTCTGGGGGCCTTCCTTCCGGTGCATGCTTTTCTCGCCACTCTTGTCTCCTGGCCAACCTCTAAGTGTTAATGTGACCCAGCCCCCCACAGTGGTCTTGCTCTTCTCTTTAACAACTGGTCAAAGAGTCGTTTCCCTCTATAAACCCCTTGGAGATTTTCTGTTGTTCCCTGCCTGACCTGGCCGCCTGTCTTTGCTTTCCAGCCACACCTTGAGCCCTGCAACCTTCAGGTCTGCTTGTAGCCTTTCAGCCAGCCCTGAAGATGCTGCGGCCTCTGCTGGGGAGGCCCTTCTCCCCTTCCTTTCCTGGCTCCCTCCTGCTGATCTTGAGCCTCAGGTCACGCCCAGCCCTGCACCCTCAGAGCCTCACCAGGCTGCAGCAGTGAGCCTGCTACTTGACTGAAAGCACCTTCAGGACAGAGACCGTGTCTTGGTCCACTTATCTGTCGGGGTGAATACGGTGCCTGGCACTTAGTAGGTCCTCAAAGCATGTTTGAATCAGAGTATGAATGAATGAATGAATGTGGCTTGCCTCCAGAGACAGTCCTCTGCAGTTTGTATTCTCTTAACCTCTTGGTCTTCATTCTCACTCTCTTGGGATTCAGCAGATGTTTATTTGAGCACCTACTGTGTGCCGGGTGCTTTTACATACTTATCTCTGGTGGTGCTTATGGCAGATCCGTGATGTGTAGGTATTGCCTTCACTTTGCCCATTTCTCAGCTGAAAGGGGCTCAAGCCCAAGGTTGCCAGTTCAAGCCCCCGCCTCCTTCTGCTCATCCCTGGCTCGTCCCTCCTCTCATGTGCAGTACGGTAATAGCGCAAAGTCTTTGCTTTTGTTGAGATCTCCACCCCCCGCCCCCCACTTTCTCTCCTGTAAGATGGCACAGGCAGCTTCTTGTGGAGCCCTGACTGTACATTAGAACCATCTGGAGAAATGAAAAAATACTGATGCCCTGGCTTCACCTTAGACCATTGAAGTCAGAATCGCTGAGGGTGGGTTCTGGTATCTGTAGGTTTTAGTGGCTCCCCAGGCTGTTCTCGGAGAAGGCAATGGCACCCCACTCCAGAACTCTTGACTGGAAAATCCCATGGATGGAGGAGCCTGGAAGGCTGCAGTCCATGGGGTCGCTGAGGGTCGGACACGACTGAGCGACTTCACTTTCACTTTTCACTTTCCTGCTTTGGAGAAGGAAATGGCAACCCACTCCAGTGTTCTTGCCTGGAGAATCCCAGGGACGGGGGAGCCTGGTGGGCTGCCATCTATGGGGTCACACAGAGTCAGACACGACTGAAGTGACTTAGCAGCAGTAGCAGCAGGCTGTTCTAAGGTGCAGGCGGGGTTGAACTCCGCTGTCCTCGGGGGAGTGCCAGGGAACCTGCAGCCTGGCTCAGCTCCCTGGATTAGGTAAAACTTGCTCATCAAGAACTGATTGCCATGTGCATCTAAAATATGTTAATGAAGGTAATCAAGGCTAAGGGTTAAGGCTGCCGTTTGTTCTTTTCATGAAATCAGGTGGAGGGCCTGGGGGATGGGACACCTTGGCTTCAGAGCCTGCCTGCCAGCCGGTTTTTATCCTTTCTTTCTCAAGAAGAGCTGTGTCCTTGATTCTGCAGTCCTCTCTGGAGCTGTCTTCCCCAGAGTCCAGTGGTGCCCAGCGAAGCCTGATTCT
The DNA here is from genome assembly GCF_029407905.1 of Bubalus kerabau. Taxonomy (NCBI): domain Eukaryota; kingdom Metazoa; phylum Chordata; class Mammalia; order Artiodactyla; family Bovidae; genus Bubalus; species Bubalus kerabau. Next base: position 56,271,995 of record NC_073627.1, on the reverse strand, counting down.
TCTTTACCGAGGGTCTGTCTCCTGACCGTCCTTCCTGACATGCTTTCTCGTCCCATGCCTTGAGCTTTCCTACGTGTCCTGTATTGGAGGACCCAGCAACTCTTCTGGTTCCAAGAAACTTTGAAAGGCTTAACTTCCTTTAAAAAGTTAATTAACTATTTAAGTGACGTACAGTTGATTTGAAATGCTGGATTAGTTTCTGGTATACAGCAAAGTGATTCAGTTGTCCATAAGCATATTCTTTTTCAAATTCTTTTCTATTATAGCTTATTACAAGGTATTGAATATAGTTTTTCTGGGCTATACATCGAGACCTTGTTGTTTATTTTATATAGAGTAGTATGTGTCTGCTAACCCCAATCTGTTTAACTTCTCTCTCCTCCTCCACTCTGCTTTGGTAACCATAAGTTTCTGAATCTGCGTCTGTTTCAGTTTTGTAAGTGTGATCACTTGTATCATATTTTAGATTCCACTCGTAAATGATATCATATGACACTGTCCTTCTCTGTTTGGCTTACTTCACTTAGTATCATAGTCTCTAGGTCCATCCATGAGGTCGCAAATGGCATTGTTCCATCCTTTTTTATGGCTGAGTAGTATGCCATTGGCGGAGAAGGCGATGGAACCCCACTCCAGTACTCTTGCCTGGAATATCCCATGGACGGAGGAGCCTGGTAGGCCACAGTCCATGGGGTCGCGAAGAGTCGGACATGACTGAGTGACTTCACTTTCACTTTTCACTTTCATGCATTGGAGAAGGAAATGGCAACCCACTCCAGTGTTCTTGCCTGGAGAATCTCAGGGACGGGGGAGCCTGGTGGGCTGCCGTCTCTGGGGTTGCACAGAGTCGGGACACGACTGAAGTGACTTAGCAGCAGCAGCAGTATGCCAGTGTCTGTGTGTGTGTGTGTGTGCTGTGTACATGTGTGTACATCCCACATCTTTATCCATTTATCTGACGATGGACCTTTAGGTTGCTTCCGTGTCTTGGCTACTATAAGTAGTACTCCAGTGAATACTGGGGACTATGGATCTTTTTGACTTAAGAGTTTTGAGGAGTGAGATTGCTGGATCATAAGGAACCTCCATACTGTTCTCCATAGTGCTTGCAGGAGCTTACATTCCCACCAGCCGTGTAAGAGGGTTCCCTTTTCTCCATACTCTATCCAGCATTTATTTGTAGAGTTTTTAATGATGGCCATTCTGATGGGTGTGAGGTGGTACCTCATTGTAGTTTTGATCAGTGAAATGCTTAACCTCTGAGTAGAAACCATCTCTCTGGTAGTTGCTACCCAAGTGACCTGCAATGTTTAAGGAAGAGTGATTTGGTAAGTAGGAAAGGATGGTTTGAACTTGTCACCGTAGCTGTGCATTCATCAATCCCGAGGACTGCACACGGGCTGGCTTCAGTTAACACTGACCATGGCTTTGAGCAGGGGCTCAGGCACCTCTTTCCTCCCAACTTGGCGCTGGGGAGGCTGGAGCCAGGGCAGAAGCCCTGAGCGAGGTTTGTGTTGGCAGTGTGGGCTCGAGGTAGGGCCGGCCTTAGGGGCTTGGTTGGAGGTTCAGGAGCTTCCTAAGGGCTGCGTTCTTGGAGTTAGGATTTCACATTTGCCGTCCCAGTTTGTGTTGTTCAGATCAGGGTCTTATGCCCATTTTTCAGAAGGCAAAGGTGACTCCCAGTGCCATAGAGGGACTTGACCTCTGGCATCTGATCAACCAGGGGGAGTTACTTGGTATGTTCAGTGTACACAGATGTGCTTGAAAGTGAGAAACCTGGGGGCAGAGAGAAGAATTTCAAATTGCTTCCTATAGATCATCTCTGTCGGCAGGATTACTGTGGACCCACGCTTTAGCCGAGACCCCTCACTGCGAGTCTCCCTCTGCGTCTCCAGGAGGATTCCACCCTGGGTGGGTGGATCGGGTTCCCACGGCTGGAGGGACATACACAGGTGGAAGGGGCTGAGTTCCTCCCAGCTCACCACGCTGTCCCTCCTCTTTCTGAGATGTATTAAGAATCTGCTTTGGCTGCTTGTCCCTGGACTGGGGCTTTGGAGGCACCTCTTTGGTATGCAGAAATGCACGTCTTCCTCGGAAAATTCAGCAGTAGCAGAGGGTGCTTGCTTAATTTTGATTAATACCATTGGTGTAAAAGAGGATGGGTTTGAATTGCCTCTGTGTGTTAGTAATCATTTGAACCCTGGAGAGAGTCTCTGGGGCCTTCTGTGTACTGAACCCCTCACTCTGTAGCCAGTGCTGGGGGCCAGGGGCTCTGAGAAGGATGGAGGCAGCACCTGTGGATGCAGAGCAGCTCGGTACCTGGAATGAGGGCGTGATGGCCAGCCGGCCACCTCGTTCATTCAGCATCGGATGACTCACGGGTCACGAACCTTAATTTCCTGTGCTTTCCAAGGCAGCACTCCATCTCTGTACCTCTCTCTGTTACCCCCCAACCCCCCTGTCTGAGTGCCACTGGCGAGGATATTACTGTCTGATACCAATCTGTGGACAGGTCACCCTCTCTGGCTGCAGCTGTTCCCCTAAGAGTAAGAGGAAGTAGTATTTTTTAAATTAGCCTGGGAGGGAGCCGGGCAAGGTCTCCGAGAGTCAGCTCCCTGCTGAAGCTGGCGGGCTCATCATTTCATTACAAGATCACGCTCTTTTAGGTGAGTTAACGTTGTTTTAATCAGAGGTAAGGTTGTAACCTGGCTATGTCGCCTAATTCTGTGTGAATTGTATTCTAGCCCCATATAGACAAAGGCTATTTTTTTCCTTCCACTTTTAAAGTTACTTAGAGTAAATGCCAAATTGTGGCCTGAACCCTAATGCTTTCTGGCTAATAGCTATAGATGGGGAGAGAGTGCTCTGAGGAACATTTAGGGTTATGAATGTGATTCGTTTCCTCTTAATTTCTGCAGTTGACAATATCACATATTGTTACAGCCTTTGTCCAGTGGTCAGGGTGGGTGAGTCAAGGTACACAGAATTAGCTGGTGGATGAAACAAGTGGGAAACATGCTTTCTTAGACACTTGGGTTTAAGTCCTGTTTGCATTCAGATTCTTGACTTAGGGATCTTTTTGGCCTGTTATATAAAAAAAAAAAAAAAAATCCCCAAACAACTTTAGTGAGACACAGTTCACATGCCGTATGATTTACCCGTTTGAAATGTATAGGCCAGTGGCTTTTGATCTGCTCACCAGTACGTGCACAGATCACCACGGCCAGGTTAGGAGCACTTTCACCACCTCACAAAGGAGTCACATACTCTTTAGCTATCACCTCCTGACTCTGCCCCAGGTCTAAACAATCGCTAGTCTACATGCTGTCTCTCTGGTCTTCCCCATCATAGTTCCGTATGAATGGAGCTGCACAGTATGTGGTCTTTTATGGCTGGTGCAGTGTTTTCAGAGCTCATCACGTTGGAGCATATGGCAGTGCTCCATTCCTTTTTGTGACCACATAATATTCCACTGGGCTTTCCAGGTGGCTCAGTGGCAAAAGAATCTTGCCTGCAGTGCAGAAGCTGCAGGAGACGTGGGTTTGCTCCCTGGGTTGGGGAGGTCCGCTGGAGGAGGAAATGACAACCTACTCCAGTGTTCTTGCCTGGAGAATCCCATGGACAGAGGAGCCTGGCGGGCTACAGTCCATGGGGTCGCAAAGAGTCGGATACGACCCAAGTGATTTCCCACAATACTCCATTATGTAGATAGATCGCGTTTAATTTATCCATCCGTCTATCCATCCATCCATCAATGGGCATTCGGGTTGTTCTTTTTGATGAACGAACAAAGAGCAGACTGCTGCTGTGAATGTTTTGTGTGGAAGGTTTTGGATAGACATATATTTTAATTTCTCTTGGTATATAGTAAGACTGGAATTGTTGAGACCTATGATAACTCGACGATTAGCTAGACTGTTTCCCTAAGTGAATGCACCATTTGATCTGCCCACAAGCAGCGTCTGGCCTGCTGGTCTCGCATCTCGGCTTCAGAATTGAAAAGGGCAGAGTCAGACATGTTCCTCATGGCTCCCTCCCCACCCCCCCCACCATCTCCCTTTCCCCGGTTCTTTCTGCTGGGAAGTTACAAGCAGAAGTGTATCAGAGACTTCCCTGGTGGTGCAGTGGTTGAGAATCTGCCTTTCATTGCAGGGGACGTGGGTTCAATCCCTGGTTGGAACTAAGATCCCACATACTGTGGAGGAGCTAACCCCAGGCACCACAACTTGAGAAGCTCAAGCACTGCAGGGGGTGGGGATTATATATATATAGATAGATAGATATAGATATAGATATGTATGCTTTTTAAAAAGGTGTAGGAGATTCAGCAAATAAGAAGTTTGAGGAATTCCCTGGTGGTCCAGTGGGTGGGACACCACATCCCAAGGCAGAGGGTGGGGTCTGATCCCTGGTCGGGGGCCTGAGACCCCACGAGCTCAGGGTTGGGACGCCCCATTTTGGGACTCCGGGCTCTCGTGTGCCTGCACCTGTGTCCGCGGCTGTGGAAGGGAGGCTGGAGCTGGCTGAGGGCGCTGTGAGGCCTGAGGATGGCCGCGGTGGGGAGGGCTCTGCCCGCAGCGGGGACAGAGCGCTTGAGCTTGAAGGAGGCGCAGGCACCTTCACTCGGGGGAGGGCGCCTTTGGCCAGGACGGGGCCTGCCCTCGCGTCAGACCCGGCCCTCTGCCTGCGGTCAGAGATGCTTGCAGCCGGTGGATCATTTCTCCTCAGGCTGGCTCTGCTTCTCTGACCCCCTCGCCGCCTCACCTCACGCTTTGAGGCAGAGCCTTGATCCCCGCCACAGTGGGTGTGCAAGTGATGAGTGTGGCCTGCCTTTCTTGGGAGGCGGATTCGGCCGGTCACATGCGGGCTGTAGCTTTCTCCTGCCCATCACGTCATGGTGGAGGGCCCTTGTGGACCACAGTCCGCTGTCACCGAGGAAAGGGGGGCTGAGGTCACGGTGTCTTGGGGCCTCCCCCAAGGCGGTCTCTGTGTTGGTTCCTGGGGCTGCCACACTCTGGATGATGGAAGCAGCAGATGTGCTCCTTCACAGTTCAGCAGTCTAGACGTCAGAGGTAGAGGTGTTGGCAGAGCCCCTTCCAAGGTTTTGAGGGAGAAACCATTCGTTACCTCTCTCGTAGCTTCTCAGAGCTGCCGGCATTCCTCGGCTCGTGAACACGTCTCCCATCTCTGCCTCCATCTTCACACGACCATCTTCTGGTTTGTATGTGTATGTACCTGTGTGTGTGTGTATGTGAGACCCTTCTCCTCCTCTAATCAGGACTCCTCATTGGATTAGGGCCCATCCTATAGGATAAAGGTCCATCTTGTCAAAGCTATGGTTTTTCCAGTTGTCATGTACGGATGTGAGAGTTGGACCATAAAGAAGGCTGAGTGCCAAAGAATTGATGCTTTTGAATTGTGATGCTGGAGAAGACTCTTGAGAGTCCCCTGGACTGCAAGGAGATCCAACCAGTCCATCCTAAAAGAAATCTGTCTTGAATATTCATTGGAAGGACTGTTCTTTGTCCACCTGATGCAAAGAGCCAACTCATTGGAAAAGACCCTGATGCTAGGAAAGATTGAGGGCAAGAGGAGAAGGGGAAGACAGAGGATGAGATGGTTGGATGGCATCATTGACTCAGTGAACATGAATATGAACAAACTCCGGGAAGGAGAGAGCAAAGGCCAGGGAAGCCTGCTGTGCTGCAGTCCATGGATTGCAAAGAGCTGGACGTGACTTAAGAGTGAACAACAACAGCAGCTTCACCCAGGCGCTTTCATCTCAAGCCCCTTTACGAATTTTGCCAGCTGCAAGATCCTCTTTCTAGATAAGATCACATTCTGAGGTTCTAGGTGGACATGAATTTCAGTAGACCCAGCACACCAATGTAGTCTCTTTTCCACATATGAGTCTAGAAATTTCTGGAGAAGATTAAGTTCCTGACTCGTGTTCTGAGTCTGTGTGTTAAGTGAGTTTTGCCTTTGGATTCAGAAGTGATGGTGATGGTGGTGGGAGTGGGGGTGTTAGTGGTTGGCGAGAGTGGTCGTTTACAGGGAGAAGGGAAGAATGGAAGAAAATATGGAGAGAACCTGGGAATTGTAGAGGGCAGGTCTCTAGGAAGAAACACTCTGGAGGATGGGGCCATGGGGCCTGGGACTCCTGTGACCTCAGTCAGCCCTCTTGGAGCTTCTTTACCATAGAAGGTCAGGCTTAGTTCTCAAATGCAGAGTTGATGATACCATACAGTCTTATCCCAGGTTCTGAAGAACAAGGTATTCACCAAATTTAGAGTCTCATATGAAATCGCATGGTGTCTGCCAGCATACCAGTTCTCTCTTGTCTCTGTCTTGCCTTTAACTAGCCCGTGAGTCACCTTGTTGGGACTTGATTTTTTCATCTGTATAATGGGGATAATGAGCAGTCAGATTTGCAGAAGCCCACCCACTGCTAGCATTCTAGTGTCCTCTGGGGGCTCCTTCAAGCTCGGGGTTCCCTCAAATGGGAGAACATCTGCAGAGAGGCCATGTGCTTGGGTGGTGTAGATGTCTTGTGCTTTTCACTAAGGGGAATGTGAACTCTTTTCAGGAACATGGTTATGGCAAGAGCTGACTTAATTTCCCTGGGCCTCTCTTGCACCCGTTTCAGACTCTACTGAGCTATTTTCTGCCTTTCCATGCTTTTATTAGGATCACAAATATTTGTTGTTTTTTCGTTGTTTTCTTGGGTGAAGCTAATATCTTGGGCCAGTGCTGGTGGGGTTAAATTTCCCCTTCAATCTCATCAGAAAAGATTCTAACAGCCCCACCCTCTGCTATGAGTACACACACACACACACACACCCCTGCTTTATTAGATTTTATAAAAGTAAAACCAGTGGCTCCACTCCGAGTGACCATTTCAGATGGAAACACATTTTTCAAAAGAGAGTTTTTGAAACTTAAAAAAAAAAAAAAGTCAGCTCTCTGGTTAGAGGCAGGAAGGTGGCGTGTCCTTTGCAGCCCTAGTTAGCAGCTGGCTTTGGCCAGTTCGTATGTGTAAACAGCAATTTTCCAAACTGGAATGGATGCTGGGGTTTTCTTTGTTGAGCCAAGAGGTGCATGGAGAGCAGTGATGTTTAGTTAAATTATGGGTCTTGATGCAAAACTTTGCAGCAGTGATTTGTGAGAGCCTGAACCCTCCCCACCCCCTTTCTGTGCTACACACACACACACACACACACACACACACACAACACTTCCCAGAATGTGGCCCTGGACCCTAAAAGGAGGCATCTGTTGGAGGAGGGGCTGTCCCCAAGGCTGCAGGGCTCTTGCTCTGGGTGGGTATCTCGTGTCTCTCAGAGTGAAAAGCATTCACATACCCGAAGCGTTTTCTTGAGCCCTTCCACCAAAAGTGCCGAGGCAAGGACGTTTCAGATCCATCTCCTGGAGGGTTTCAGGCTGAGCTCTCTCTTGTGCAGGCGGGTGGCTCTCTCCTTCAGCCCTTCCGCCAAAAGTGCCGAGGCAAGGACGTTTCAGATCCATCTCCTGGAGGGTTTCAGGCTGAGCTCTCTCTTGTGCAGGCGGGTGGCTCTCCATCAAGGTGCACTGTGTGTGTCAGTGTGGAGGCTGTGGGTTGGAAAACAGGTACCCGAAGGGCCTAGCACAGGAAGGAAGCACGAGTGGGTCCCTCCTCTGTGTGCAGAGGACTTTTCTAATTAATTTATTTTAATTGGAGGCTAATAACTTTACAATATTGTGGTGGTTTTTGCCATACATTGACATGAATCAGCCATGGGTGTATGAGTGTTCCCCATCTTGATCCCCCCTCCCACCTCCCTCCCCATCCCATCCCTCAGGGTCATCCCAGTGCACCAGCCCTGAGTACCCTGTCTCATGCATTGAACCTGGACTGGTGATCTGTTTCACATATGATAATATACATGTATCAATGCTATTCTTTCAAAGCATCCCACCCTCGCCTTCTCCCCCAGAGTCCAAAAGTCTGTTCTTTACATCTGTGTCTCTTTTGCTGTCTCGCATACAGGGTTATTGTTACCTTCTTTCTAAATTCCATATTTATGCATTAGTATACTGTATTGGTATTTTTCTTTCTGACTTACTTCACTCTGTATAATAGGCTCCAGTTTCATCCACCTCATTAGAACTTATTCAAATGTATTCTTTTTAATGGCTGAGTAATACTCCATTGTGTATATGTACCACAGCTTTCTTATCCATTCTTCTACAATGGACATCTAGGTTGCTTCCATGTCCTGGCTATTATAAACAGTGCTGTGATGAACACTGGGGTCCATGTGTTCAGTTTCAATTCTGGCCCAGCGGTAGGATTGCTGGGTCACGTGGCAGTTCTGTTTCCAGTTTTTTAAGGACTCTCCACACTATTCTCCATAGTGGCTGTACTAGTTTGCATTCCCACCAACAGTGTAAGAGGGTTCCCTTTTGCAGAGAGGACTTTTTATAATACCAAGGACTAGAGAGTCAGGGGCCAGCAAGTTACCAGGCCTGCTCACTGTTTCCAAAGGCAGAAGAGGGTTAAAGATCTGGGGGTGCTGCATGGTTCCTGGGGTAAATAGAAGCCAAGACTCAAGGATGGGGAATAGAGAGGTACCCCCCAAGGCATGTACACACACACACACACGCAAGAACACGCATACGTAGAAGTGAAACCTGGACAGTACTGATGGGGATTTGAGGATCTTCCTTCTTTAAGAGTGCCTGGAGACCCTGGATGCCACATCTCTACCCAGCCCTCTTCCTGCTGTCCTGAGCAGTCATGGAGGTGGGAGAGAAATGGGAGTGCGTGTGATTCCAGCATCCTCCGCTGCCCTCTGCGTCCCTCTCCAGAGTGCAGATCATGGAGCAGCGAGCAGCCCGTGTGGCAGTGACGCCCCCAGAACTGACAAAATGAAGCGCTCCCGTTTCCCGCAGCGCCCCTGGCGGGAGGGGTCACTTGCAGAGCTCCCCGCCACCTCTGCGCTCCCCTCCTGAAGCCACGACGTCGGCGAGCAGCTGACCAAGGGTTGCCCGTCTTTCCACTGGCCTCTTCATGTTCGGAAGGTTTTGATTACATTGGTCTCCTTTCAGTGTTTGCTGAAGAGTGGGACCCATCTCTGCAGCTGAGCTGGTTCCTGGAGAGGATGTTTTAGTCACTTGAACATTTTGGCGCATTGTCTGGGGCCTGGAATTTCTCATCCTTGTTTTAAAAATAAAGTATTTTAAAGACTGTTTTGGGACTGTGTAGATTTATAACTGAGTGTCTTCCCCAGCATTTAGGGCTCTGTCCTGGCAGGTTTATGGCCGTAGGGCAACAGTAGAGGGTGTCAGAGGGGACCTTCTTGTCTCACCAGTTACTGGGGAATGAACGTGCTGTTGACTTCTGTTATTTAGAATGAACACATGTTGGTCCGTGTGAACGACTGGAATAGAAATAGGGCCAGCTGTCTACACCCACCTGGCTCTACACCATGTCTGAATGAGACCATGGGGTTCGTTTCACGAAATGTCTCTCCAGAGTCGCTTTAAGTTGAGAATTCCACGAGTGCATGTTTGTAGATCACGTTAGTGTTTCTTTATAGATATTTAATTGCTTTGCTGGAGGTAAAAAAAAAAAAGGAATGAAAAATATAAAATGAAACTGTTGGGCGTCTTTGCCAATCTGAAACCACGTGGAGATGCTGGAAAGTGCTTTTGAAATGATAGTGGAAGAGAATGGGGCAACAAGGGTTGATTTATCAAAGTGTTGGATAAAAGATTTCTTTCCACTGCCCGTTTGTTCTGAGCTTGAAGGATGGATTTAGTAACTGACTTTGAATTCAGGTACAGTGACCATGTATTTAGCATCTCTGAGGTGTCCCAGTAGACACTTTGGCATATGTTATTTAATTTAAGAGGAATCTTGTGTGGTAGGCTAATTATTATACCTCCATTTTAAAGTGGATTAAACTCCATATTACATTAGAATGTAAGTTCTAGCACTTTGCTCGTAGTATTATCTGTTGAACGAATGCATTGGGAAAGTTAGGTTAGTAAAATTTGGTGATTAGGGAGTGTAGAGAGAGATTTAAATGAGGTGAGGGCCTGGTGGAGCCTCACTGTGAAGGTGACCTTGACCCCCCAGGGGGACTGATGGATAAGCAGGGAGACAAGGAAGGAAAGGAACAAGGAGCTAGATAAGGTGCCTGCCCGTTGGCCAGAGGAGCTCAGTGGTGTGGACACTGGTGGGATCTTCATAGAATGTCCTCATGTACAGTATCTCATCTAATCTCTTGTTCATCTGAAAAAGATGAAAAAAATAGTAAAGGACGATTTTAGACACACGTGCTAACCACTGCCTGGCGGTCCCCAGCAGTGAGACATATGAGAGTCATCAGGCCATGTGTCCCCGAGACAGTGAAGGACGTCTGCTCCGGGGGTGTTCCGGGTTGGGCTCGGTCCGCGGGCTCTGGTGGCCTGGGTCCCGTCTGGGAGCCACTGAGCTGAAGTGTGAGGGCCTGGGGTCAGGGAGCCTCCCCGTCGGGGCCACCCGGCCTGCAGATCCGGGAGGGTTCAGGGTTAGTTGGGAGCTCTGGTAGAGGACCGCCGTGCAGCGCGCAGAACCCAGCCTGGAGTGGGTGCTGTCTGTGGTCACACTCAGACTGAGACACAGAAGCCGGGTCCCCAGCGCCTTTCACACTCCTTAGGACGGTGTGTCTTGAGGGCTGTGTCTCGACTGTTGGGCGGGGTTGTTGGTTCCTTGTCTCCGCAGATGTATCCGGAGACTAGGTGATAAGTGGTCCAGGCAGCCACGCCCCCCAGACTCGGGTGTCCTGCATTGACTTTTCATACACGTGTGTGATGTGGTGGGTGGCTTTTCTTTTAATGTTCTCAGATTCCTCTCATTGATTTGGTTTAAGATTTCAGTCTTGGTTTTCTTTGTATGTTCTCATCAAACATCCCCCCCCCCCCGGCTTGATGGAAGTATAATTAACAAATAAAATGGTGAGATACTTAAAGTGCACAATGTGACGATTTTTAAAAAATGCTTTTATTTGTTTGTTTAATGTTTGGCTGTGCGGGTCTCCATTGTTGCGCAGGCTTCTCTCTAGTTGCAGAGAGCAGGGGCTCCCGTGTAGCTGTGGCGCTCGGGCTTCTCACCGTGGAGGCTTCTCTTGTTGCAGAGCACACCTCCAGGATGCTCGGGCCGCAGAAGTTGCAAGCCCCGGGCTCCAGAGCGCAGGATCAGTCGTTGCGGCGCACGGGCTTAGTTGCTCTGCAGCATGTGGGATCTTCCTGGATCAGAGATTGAACCTGTGTCTCCTGCCTTGGCAGGCGGATTCTTTACCACTGAGCCCTCCAGTGTGATGATTTGATGTGTGTGTGTGTATTGTGACAAGAGTCTACCCGTTGAGTTAAGATGTTGTGTTTTTATTGTGTGTGACTAGACTGGGGAGATCCTGTGTCCACTGAGTTTTACATTTTTTTTAATTTGATGTTAAAGAGAAACCAAACAAACAAAACCCCCAAACCCACGTAGCCTAACTTAGTTTTCAGAATAAAATTCATTTTGTCGTCTTTCACTCTTCCATGTAACATTTTTGGTCCCGCTCTGAAGAGCTGACATCACTGAACTTCCACCTCCTTTTGCTTTGGGACTGGTGGGATTTTGAAGGGGGACCATTTCAGAAGTTCATTTGTTTTTGCATCCAGCAAACTTCAGGTGTGGGCTTCTGTGTGCCTGGCCCTGTATTTGAACTGCAGGGTATCCTGAGAGGAGTCAGAAGACAGCCTGGGGGAGGAGGTAAGGAGGGCAGGATTATCACTCACTTGAGCACCAAGTGGAAAGTAGCGAGTGTGTGAGAGGCAGAGGGGCACGGCGTTAGGGGGCTCGGAAGTGAGAGACACAGCTTCTGTGTGGGGCGGCCATATAGGTATTTGGCATTTTGGAGAAGAGCGTTGCATCTTGGAGGGTAGTCAGCTTGGCATGGGAGGTACAGGCGTGGAGAGGTCTCCCAAGGAAAACCTGCGTGGACAGAGGTGGGGAGGCCTGGGGACCAGCTGGGCTTGACTGAGTGTAGGACACGTCAAGGGGAATGGTGAGAAACCCCGAGGGACAGGAGCCCTGGGGGTGGGCACGAGGGGCTGACCCTCCCAGTGCCTGTCCTGTTGGCAGACACAAGCCAGCACCCGGAATGGCTCCGTGCAGGCAGTCTGCACAGAGTTTTGAATTACATGTGAGTTTCTTACTGACACATTCTGTGGGTACTTTCTGGGCAGCGTGTCTTTATGTACATAGTTCTCCTTTGTTCGCATCTCTTCGGTTTAAAATAGCTCTGACGTGTGACTTCACATCACAATGAAGCTGTGTGTTATGGCCAGTGAGGCTTTGAAGTCCACTCTCCATCTGCATGAAACGCCAGCTTTCAGGTTGCGGCCTGAAGGCCTAAGGTATTCCTCGTGACTGTCTCTGGCATCCTGAGACGTCTGAAGGGCCTGCTCTGAGCAGCTGAGATAGTCCTCACATCGCCTTCCTCTCTGGAGAAGTATGCAGAGAGGCTTGTTCAACAGCTCGGTGAGTGTGGCTTCAGATAACCAAGTTAACCCCTGTCTTCCTCTTGTCATTTCTTGCAGATGGTCACAAGAACAAAGAAAATCTTTGTAGGAGGACTGTCTGCGAACACCGTGGTGGAAGATGTGAAGCAGTATTTCGAGCAGTTCGGCAAGGTAAGGGGCGTGTGGGGCTGGGGCAGCCTCCTCTGTCCTTCAGAGTGGCTGCTGTGGCCCCGGCCTTTGCCACAACTGTCTCCTCCAGAGCCTCGTCCTTGGACTTGGCTGTCGAGATGTGAATGGGATTCGGTAGGAGCTGAGATGGAAGAGCCTGGCTTGTGGGCACGGAGCCCCGTGCGCTGACAGGAACAGACAGAGCGGCCTTTGAGTGCAGTTTCACCGGCCTTGGCTGGTCGTGTGGGGCCTGGGCCGGGAGCTGACGGGGGCAGCCCCGGCTAGGGAAGGGACTCTGAGCTGGGAGTCACGGGGCAGGAGCTCCCGCAGAAGCTGGTCTCTGCATCGGCACTGGGCTTCGTTCTGGGCCTTTCTGGAGGATGCACTGAGAGAGGAGGCTCCCTGGGGACTGAGCCCTCCTCCCCTGTCAAATGCCTGAGGAAACCCAGGGAAGATGCTGGGCGCGAACCTGTCAGGATGTCCAGGAGACAGCAGTACGATCATCCCCTGGGCTGTGCCGGGGGATTGGGCCCGGAGCGACTCAGGAGGCCCCAGAGGAGTCAGGAAACCGAGTGTGAGAATGCGTGAGTCAGACAGACAGACAGGGTGTGTAACCGTGGGTGATTCATTCAGCCCCTTTCTGCTTGGCGGGGAGGCACGGCCTTAGAGGGTGGGTTCTTCCTGAGGGGGCCCCATTCCTCGGAGGACTGTTTCCCCCTGGCCCCCACAGGGTGGTTTGCGGGGCGCCGAGCCTTGCTGGCTATCATGCGGCGCCCCCCCGTGGGCTCTTGTGTCCCAGAAGGCTGGCGGGTGAGTGGACATGCAGGCCCGCCGCCTGTGTGTCTTTGAGCAGCTGTGGGCCCGGTCCTGGGTCCACAGGCGCGATGGGCTGCTTCTGCACAGGCCTATGTCGTGTGCCCCATGCTCCCGCCGCAGGGCGGGAGTGCAGAGGGCTGCATGCCCAGGGTCCTGGAAGACACCGTCCTAAGCTCCGTCACTCGTTTCCCCCATGACACCCGTCACGCGTGCCCTGGGTGGCAGAAAGGCACGGCTGCCCACTGGCCGGCCTGAAAGTTCTGTGCTTTCATTCCTTGCCCGCAGTGATGGCCAGCTGGGGGCCCATCTCCAGGAGAGGCCTGTCGTGGACTCCTCTTTGGGAGGCGGGCTTTGACTCCTGGTTAGCCTCAGAACGGGAGATTTTCCTGTTTCTGGCGTTCATCCGTTTCTGCATGGATGGGAGACCATGCTTCCCAGAACCCAGCCTCCTCCCGCCCAGCCTTGCTTTCTGAGTGGCACTCAACTGCCCTTCCGGGTCGGTTATGAAAGGCTCCTTCCCCACGGCACTGTCTGGCATTGCCAGTTGGGGGCTGATTCATTCTGGCGGGATAAAGAATAGCTGAGTGTGCTGATGTCCGTTGTCTCGCTGCTCTTCAGGACTGATTTAGAGTGCCAAGGGGGATGGGTCCATCCCCAAGCCCCACCCTGCCCAGGGAGAGAGATTGGAAATAATTTAATGAGACAAACACAGCTTGCGTAATGGAAGGCTCTGGAGTGCCGGCCCTCGTTGCTACCGTTTCCGCCTTTAAAACCAGGCTGGGGGGTAGTGTTTGCAAACATGAAGTGGGATTTCTTTTTCGAGCCGTAACCTGCCTTGGAATCTCATGGGCCAATTTGCGGATGTCAGGAAAGTTGATGCTGCCCAGATGGGCTGTTAGAATATCCTGAACAGGCTCGTACTTGCCACATCTCCACACATGCCCGGCGCTGGTCTCTCCCTCTCTCTCTCCTTTCTCTCTCGCTCTGTCTTTCCGTTGTCCTTCATTAGCACTTAGCGCTGTGACTCAGCCCGTGGGCCGGTGGCAGGAAGTGGCGAACCCGCAGCAGCGGCCGTCCCTACTCTGGGAACCGCATCCTCTTGTCTGCAGACGGCCACAGACTGTCTTCCCTGACTTGGCACTCGCCAGGTCCAAAGCTGCTCAGTTAGTTTTGCAGTAATATCTGCGGATTCCAGCAGGATGCATAAACCTACCAAGTGTTTTATCGAAGGACTAAGGAGGCCTTTGAGCATATCCCAGCCCTCACACTCTGTACACTCATGTGTTGGTAGCCTGGTGCGCCAGTGTGCTCTGCGGGTTAGCTGAGTCTGTATTCACAGGAGCTTGTTCCTTGTTTGGCTGGTGGCTGGTGTGACTTGTGTGTTCCCTAGGGTAGGGCCCACTGCCTCTCAGGATTCTGGTATAATTCACTTGCGTCCAGAAGGATTCCAGAAGGGGAGACCCTGCTGCTGGGTCTCAAGGGCCATGAGTGAGCCCTGCACCTGTGAAAGGAGTAACAGTAAATTGGCAGACTGAGGGAGACGGAAAAAACACACGCACACACTTGCATAAGGTTTGCTCACACACCTGTGCACACTCCCCACTGTGTCAGGTTGTTCGGGGATCTTTTCAGTTGGTTAACTGCACACTGCTGCTGCTGCTGCTAAGTCGCGTCAGTCGTGTCCCACTCTGTGCGACCCCATAGACGGCAGCCCACCAGGCTCCCCCGTCCCTGGGATTCTCCAGGCAAGAATACTGGAGTGGGTTCCATTTCCTTCTCCAATGCATGAAAGTGAAAAGTGAAAGTGAAGTCACTCAGTCGTGTCTGACCCTTAGCATGGACTGCAGCCTACCAGGCTCCTCCGTCCATGGGATTTTCCAGGCAAGAGTACTGGAGTGGGGTGCCGATGCCGTCTCCTAACTGCACATTAGGAAGGTGTAATTTAATGAATAATTTAGCGAGTGCGTGTTAAGTGTTGGATAGGGGCCAGGTCAGGCTTCCCTGGTGGCTCAAACAGTAAAGAATCTCTCTGTAATGCAGGAGACCCAGGTTTGATCCCTGGGTCTGGAAGCTCCCCTGGAGAAGGGAATGGCAACCCACTCTAGTATGCTTGCTTAGAGAATTCTGTAGACAGAGGAGCCTGGCAGGCAATAGTCCACGGGGCTGCAAAGAGTTGGACATGGACTGAGCGACTAGAACTTGCACTTTCTTTCTTCCTTGGGCCAGGCCATTGACTTACATTATTATCTCACTTAATTCTTCTCTGGGGTGCTGGTGGGGGCCCTGCCCATTTTGTACATTGTTACATAGAGTCTTGGTGGCACTGTATCTTTGTCTCAAGGTCACAGCCTCCTGAGAGGTCACAGACTTCCCCTCTAGGCTTGTCTAATAACAGAACCCAAACCTTAGGCCCTGTTTCAACTGCTTACTGACCCGTGAGATAGACTTAGGGCAGGGAGGGTGCCCAGGAGAGGCAGAGATGGTGTCCCCTTTGGGTGCCCAGGGGCAGTGCTGGGGACCTGGGCCTGCACGGCCTCCTTGCTTCCACACAGCGGGTTCGGGTGTCCCCAGCAGCCCGTTTGCAGGGGGTGGACAGCACAGGTCAGGGAGGTGAAGTCTCAGCAAAGGTCACCCAGGTGAACCGGGCAGTGTAACAGCCAGAGTGCACGCCCTCCTTCCTCCCGGTCCAGAGCCTCCCGCCCCTCCGCAGCCTCCGCTCAGAGTTTGCCGCCTTCTTTGCAGTTTTCGCTTGTTGTCAGGCCTCTTGGTACTCCCTCTTCCCATCTTTCCTGAGGTGGCAGCTGTTCGGCTGTTTATTTCAGGTGGCAATCAGGATGGGGAAGGTGGCTGTCCTGGGGCTGAGCTCGGGAGGGCTGAATATGTCATTACTATAAGTGGAGTGGGTGCAGGACTGTACACCCAGAGCTTGATGTAACTCGAGTTGGAGGCTTGTAATTGCCTTTGGTGCTTTTCTGCCACTTGCTTCCCAGAGAGTTACACCCCGGTCCCCAGGTTAGGGGTGTCGCTACTTGTTTGTATTTAAGATGAGACTGTGCAGTCGCGGCCTAAGGACTCTGCTGACTTTGGTGCCGTTCTCACCCCCTGGGTAGTTATTCTGGCCCCCTCGTTGGAGTAAAGTAAGAAGAGGTACCCCAGACCCTCATACTGGGCATGGCCGCATGGGGACGCCGCTGCAGCACCTTAACAGGCCCCTGCTTTCCTGGCCTCAGCTTCCCACCCCAGGGAAGGGCGTGCAAAACTTGTAAAGGATTTTACTTGTAAACTTGTAAATAGTTTTGGCTCTGTTACAGCTACTCACTTCCATTGTACAGAGAATGCAGCTGTAGCCAACACACAAACCATTACGTGGCTTTGTTCCAATAAAACTTTATTTATGAAAACAAGTTTGGGGCCCCATTTGTCCCATGGGCCATGATTTGCCAGCCTCTGTACTCGATTATTCCTAAGGTTGGTTTCAAGCTTGGAAAATTGAATAATTTAGAAAGTGTTTAAGTAAACTTACATAGGTAGATAGATAGATAGGTATCTACGGTGTCTATAGACTGTAACCAAGACAAGATGTGATTTATCAGTAGTAATGAGCATGATGTACTAATAGTCAACAAAACAGCTGTAACGGTGGTAGAGTTAATTTGTGCACTTCAGGATCCAGGGGCAATGAAGGGATTCTCTATTTGGAAAAAGCTACCATTTATAAACTGGAATCTTCATCCTTTGAGTAAGGTCTGGGAAAACTGTAAACTATTTCCAATTTCCTATTACCTGTGCTAGATCTGAATGAAGGAAGATGCAGAATTTGTGAGGCTGAGATCTTAGTGTGAACTTCTTTACTGTGTTCTGATGTTTCTGGATTAGAGGGCCATGTGCTTTGTGCTGAGGTTTTAATGCATTAAAAAGCTGGTTCTCAGGGATGTCAAGTGAGGTGGGTGGGACATCTCTTCTGCAGATGAGGAAGCTGATGTTGAGAGAGGTCAGTAAGTTGTCCACGGTCGTGCAGCCTGCAGAGTCACTCATTTTCACCCGAGTTCAACGTTTATAAAACCTCATCTCCCACTTTACCACGGAGCAGCCCCCACCGTCAGAGGGAGAAGGTTCATTTGTCAGGAATGTTGGTCTCTGGTAATTTATTTTACTGCTTCAGGTTTCCTAGTGGATGCTATCTGTGCTGGCGATTTCTTGCCGGCAAGAATGATGTATATAGATCACTCCGAAAAATGGCACATAAATGATGCTCTCGATACAAGCACACAAACCCCGACCATCCATCGGGCTGCTGGGTGCTGTTCCTCTGCCACGGTCGTGCAGACGAGCCCGGCGTGGCGATTATTAAAAAGCCCTGGGATCAAAGCCGCTCCGTGTACCAGAGCTTCCTCCTTCTCCCCTTTAGGCCCCTCCTTCAAGTACCGGTTTCTAAAATTCTCACTTATAGGATTTGGGAGATCAAAAAGAGGCCTTTAAACTTAATGAATTCTCGGCTTCGTCCCGGATGGAGCCGTTGTGCACCTCTCAGCCGTTCACCTCAACGAGAGGCCTGCTCGGTGCGGGCTCGCTAGGTAATTCTCACTTTATATAACTCTCTGAAAGCAGAGCAGCCCGCATCTGGAGGCTCCCAATTATACTTCACATGGTGAACTGTGTAATTAGTTTGGAAGACTTACGCTTAGTCATTGGTTTATCCTAATCGGCTTTGGCTTTCCCCACCAACAAAGTGAGCTTATTTTGCTAAGCTGAACCGACTCTGCACCCTTTGTTCCAGCCTTTTATTGTCTCATTCCTTTCATTCTGTTTTACTGCCAAAGTTCTGTTTCATTAGACCTACAAGTCATTTCCAATTCAGTGGGCTGCTACAATCCGGCCTTTATCACTGGCTGCCCTGGTTCCCATGTCCCTTCTGGGCCAGTGCCCGAGAGTGCGGGTTTGACATGAGGGCTTTAACCCTTTGCTGGGCCAGCCCCTGACCGTGGCCGATGGGAGGACGAGGCCCCGCGAAAGAAGTCTGTAAAGTCCCCCTCTGTCTCACTGAAGGCGAGCCCCATGGAAATGAGACCGAAAGGGGCCTTCGAGCCCTAAGGGAAGTTAGCTTGACATAGAGAATGGTGCTAGAAAACTTTGGCAGGGGGAACATGGAGAACAAGAAGGAATTGTCCGCTTAATGTAATGAGATCTCATCGATTCCACTCGTGTGGGGTCTACCTCGTCTCTTCTGTCTCCAGGTTTTACGTGCGGGCATGACGCGGGCACCCCCGGCCGCTGCACAGATGTTCCCGTTGATGCTGTGTGTGTGTGAGGAGAGAAGGGTCTAGAATGAAAATATCATAAAGCCTTTGAAATGGGAAAGGCAGGAGATCTGTGCAAAAATAAATAAGCAAGCCACTGTGTTCCTGAGAGTGGACTGTGATTTTATTGCTTCCTAAGGCAAGCCATAGATACATGGAGCTCTGGGAGGTGTGCAGTTCTTTCCGACCAGGCCTGGAAAACAAAAGTCCTGTCTGTCCTTTGTGGGCTTCATAGCCCCCACGAGGCCAGCGTCTTCTGAAGTGGTTTGCACACACGGACTCACTGGAAAGTGAGTGTTCGGCCTGCCGGGCTCACCTGTCACCTGCGGGCCCTCACTCTGGAGGGCCGTGGCGTCCCTTGGACCTTGACTTGGAACTCCAGAGTGCACCAGGAAGGGCCGTTTGCTCTTTCCTCCCTGACCAGCCATGCTGAAGGCTACTTGTGTGTTTAAATTTTCTTCCTGTAATAGCTCAGAACAAGGCCAACACTGTCCTGGTGTTTTATTAAATCTCTGGCTGGTTTGTTTCTGTCTCTCCCTGTGGAAGTGTGTCATATGGGGGAGGGGACTTATTTGCCCTGTGACCCCTGGCAGAGCTGCTGAGGGCAGAAAGTCAGAGTTGGCAAATGGGGCTCCTGCCTCAGCTGCAGGCCTGAGCCTCCTGGGCCAGATGACAGCAAACAAACAGAGCCCACAAGTAATATGAGCCTTGGGCTTTGCAGGTAAACCCTCTTGCCAAGCAGCTTTCTGTTTCCCTGGTGAACTTCTTCCTCCATTTCTGCTGCAGCCTGTGGAGGAAGTTGAGTTAGAAGCAGATTGATTGAGCACCCCAACCTCACTTCTCCTAAATCCTCTTTTTTTTTCCCCTGCTTAAAAAAAGGAGCTCCTGAAATAGATGAGTGGATTTCTAGGAAAACTTCCCATTTCCCTTTTAGTGTATAAAATATAGCCAGCTGTTGTTAGGCAAATGCATCAGACATTATTATTGCTCGGTTAACAGTGTTTTAAAATATACAAATAGAAAAATAGGATGCCTTCTGGATCACAAGCTGGGAAAACTTTGAGATTATGCTGATCACATGTGTATGCGTAGTAGATAGAGGAAGAAGGCACAAACTTTCTGGCTGTGTGTTTGTATTGTGTTTTCCAGTGTGGTTTAGCATCACTGGGTTTTTATAGGGGGCCTGGAAGAGGAAAAGCAGGGGCTGGAGAGCCCTTGGGCAGGAAGGAGTTAATGAGCCTCCGGAGAAGGGGTTTAAGGGCTCCTCCAGCTCACCTTCCCAGAGCCCTCCTGGCAGCTTGAAGACGTCACTTACAATGGAGTTGTTAGCATGAGAAAGAAGCCTTTCTCCCCCTGGACGTACTTCAGTGGGAACTGAAAGTGTCTGAGAAATCACGGTTCAAGCTTGTGCCAGTGGGTGCAAGGAGTGGTTCTTAGGGAGGAGAAAGCTCAGTTCATTTAGACTTGGCATAGAAATTGGATCCCATTGTTTTGTGGAGTGAACACTGATACGGAGATTCCTGCCCACCCCTTGGCCCACCAATAGGATACTCCATGACATGGGTTGCGTATGCTTTTCTTTTTTCTTTTTTTCTCTTCTCCCTCTTTTTTTTCCCCCCTGTTTCCTTTGTTCTCTGAGAATTAGTCTCTCTGTTGAACGGCTGGATTTGTCAGGTTACCACCCTCTAAATTTTTACAGCTCCGTGTATTCAAACTTGGTATTTGTGAATTAGCTGAAAATGGGCCGCCCATCAGTACTTTATTTACATTCGAAGCCTTAAGAGTGAGAGCCCCAGAAAAAATGTTAATATGCAGGCAGAGGCAGAAGGGGTGAGTTTCTGACTGTTGCTAACCTCATTGCTGCCTTTAAAACCAATCATGAGGCATACGGCTGATATTTAATAGCTTTTAGCTGATTATTTTTCTTCTCCTCCTCTTTCTTTTCTATCCAAGTTGACCTGGGTGTACTTGAGCGGAAATGAAGTCATCCAAATGCTGAATTAGAATAATCACAGGCCTCCAAGAATGAAATGGAAGCAGAGATTAAATGGTAGAGGGAAAGCTGGCATTAATAAGCAGAGGGAAAACTTTGCATAAAATAAATAGGAGATTTGATAGATTGAATTTGTATGTGCGTTTTTCATTTTTTCTCCACTCTGTATTGTCTTCCTAGAGTCAAGTTGTTGGCAGAGTGGGATTTGATTTGCTTCAAGTCCGCATACCTTCTGCAGCCAGGGTGATGGTCTTTTCTTCTTCATGGGATGTTTGTGTGACCAGGATGTTTCCAGGGTGGAAGAATCTGGGCAGAGGGGCCCTTACTGTGAAAGGTTGATGATTACCCCTTGCAAAGTGCAGTGGTTGGGCATTGGCGGGGTGGACACAGATGGAAGATAACACACAGCAGGCAGACAATGAATATTATGGATGGATTCCTGATTGTTAGGAGAAGAACAGGGCTGAAAAGGGTAGGGTGACCAACCGTCCTGGTTTGCCTAGGACTGAAAGATTTTTCAAGAGCTCAGAATAAATCGCTCGCCCTAAATAAATGGGAGATGGGAGAAGTTGAGACGCTTGGCCTGAAACTCCAAAAGGCATGAAACTTTTGATCACCTCCAGCAGATTTAAGTATTCCTTCCTGTATGTTCCATAACACTTACTTTGAACTGTTTACAGTCTGCACTCCTTAATTCAGCCACTGCGGGCAGGAGTCCACACAGGTCAGCAAGCATAGTAAGTGGCCTGAAGATGGCAGGACGGACAGACAGACCCACAGCCCCGGGCAAGGGCGGCTCATCTGGATGTGGAGTGTAGGAGCCCTATGGGCTCCTACTTGGGGAGTATTTCTGTGTCTTTTGGAAATAAAAATTTCTGCCCTTTGTAGCAAAAAAGTGAGTTTCTTGTAGTTAAAGAGCAAAATAAGGATTTAATTATATTCAAAACAAAACAGCAGAATGGTTTGTTTACAGGAAGTCGTTTTTTAGGTGGTCTGTCATGGAGGATGTAATTTGTGGAATCGGATTAGTTGTAAATTAGAGATTTTTGGTTGTTGAGGTTGCTAATGGTCTTTTTATAATTGGCAGCAGAGGTAAATATTTTCAGACTTGCTTATTGTTTGTAGAGTGTTATTGCTTGAAAAAAACCATTTAAGGTGCTTTTCCCTTCAGGAAATATAAATAAGAGTATGGAACGATCAGAGGCAGCCTTCCTGATCTTCTTATCAGCGTTCTTGGGGAACTGCAGGAGAGTTGGGTAAGCACCAGAGAGAGAAGTGCTGGGGTGGTTGGTGAAGCAGTTTGCTGATTCTGGTATTAAAACAACAACAACAACAAAAAGGTTTTCTCTTTAAAAAAAGACGACTCCAAATGTAAATTGGTGTAGCCACCATGGAAAACAGTATGGAGGCTCCTTTAAAGACTAGAGTTGCCTTAGGACTCAGCAGTCCCACTCCTGGGCATATATCGTGAGAAAACAATCATTCAAAAAGATACGTGCACCCCTGTGTTCATAGCCACACTATTTACAGTAACCAAGACATGGAAACAACATAAATGTCCATTGACAGGTGAATGGGTAAGGAAGACGTGGTGCATGAACACAGTGGAATACTTCTCAGCCATAAAAAGGAATGGAGTAATGCCGTTTGCAGCTGCATGGATAGACCTAGAGATTATCAGTGAAATAAATCACAAAGAGAAAGACAGATATCATACACTATCACTTATATATGGAATCTCAACAGAAACAGACTCACAGACATAGAGCATAGACTTGCGGTTGCCAAGGGGAAGGGGGCAGGGGAGGGTTGGATTGGTCGTTTGGACTAGAAGATACGAACTGTCATCTATAGGATGGATAAACAACAAGGTCCTGTCGTATAGTACAGGGAACTATATCCAATGACTTGTGATAAACCATAATGGAAAAGAACACATATGTGTGTGTGTGTATGTGAATACATATGTGTATGTGTGTAAAAGTGAAAGTTGCTCAGTCATGTCTGACTCTTTGTGACCCCATGGACCCCCAGTCCATGGAATTCTCCAGGCCAGAATACTGAAGTGGGTAGCCTTTCCCTTCTCCAGGGGATCTTCCCAAACAAGGGATTGAACTCAGGTCTCCCACATTGCAGGCAGATTCTTTACCAGCTGAGCCACAAGAGAAGCCTAAGAATACTGGAGTGGGTAGCCTATCCCTTTTCCAGCAGATCTTCCCAACCCAGGAATTGAACGGGGTCCCCTTCATTGCAGGTGGATTCTTTACCAAATGAGCTATCAGGGAAGCCCATATACATATACATGTGTGTGTGTGTGTATAAAACTGCATCACTTTGCTATATACCAGAAGGTAGCACATTATAACGGAGAAGGCAATGGCACCCCACTCCTGTACTCTTGCCTGGAAAATCCCATGGATGGAGGAGCCTGGAAGGCTGCAGTCCATGGGGTCGCTGAGGGTCGGACACGACTGAGCGACTTGACTTTCACTTTTCACTTTCATGCATTGGAGAAGAAAATGGCAACCCACTCCAGTGTTCTTGCCTGGAGAATCCCAGGGACGGGGGAGCCTAGTGGGCTGCCGTCTACGGGGTCGCGCAGAGTCGGATACGACTGAAGCGACTTAGCAGCAGCAGCACATTATAAATCAACTATACTTCAATAGAAAATAGAAACGAATACCCTATTTCCTTTATTGATAGATGTGTTTTAGTAGCAAAAAAGAGGATTTATTGATGCCATAGGTCTCCATTCCAGCTAAGCTGGCATTTGTTCTGATTCAGAGATTGCAGTTTGCCCAGACTTCCCATGTGCCTTTTGACTTAGAATTGTCCCAGTGGCCCTGTGGGGAGGGAAGCCTGTCCCCGTTTGGAAGCCAGGACAGGAAGCTTGGGAGAGCATGAACGGCTTGTTCGGAGCTGCAGACAGATGACAGTAGACCCCGAGTGCAGACCCGAGCCCTGGCCAGGAGGCCTGGGCTTGTGGCTCCAGCGCAGCTGCTGGGCTGGCCACCTCCCTCAGGGCTGTGGGCGCCGTGGCCAGCGGTGAGTTGGGCTGTAGGGTGTCTGGGGTGCATCTTCCAGGAAGCTGATTGTGACTTTATGGTTGTTTGTTTAAAACATATATTATGTTAGAACAAATATTATGGCATGAACTGCAAAATTTGCATAATTGTTTTTGAAAAACCCTGAGACTTGGAGACATTTCAGGATAGCTGCTGGCTGCGATAGGCTCCGTCCCCCGTTGTTCTGGGCCGTCCCGGGAATTTCCTGACTTCACTCCTGGTAAGGAGCTCTTAGGTGGAAACGCTGAGAATCAGTACTGTGTAGAGTAGGGGTTGACATATTTTTTCTGAGCAGGATCAGATAATAACTGTTTTCGGTTTTGTGGCCCAGATGGTCTCTCACAAGCACTCCACTCTGCCATTGTAGCAGGAGTGACAGCAGTCATAGACGGTATGAAAATGAATGGTTGTGGCTGTGTTCCAATAAAACTTTATTTACAAACAACAAAAGGCTGCTGGATTGGGCTCGAAGCCAGTTTGCCAGCCTCCTGGTTTTGCATATTGCCTGGTAATAAGGGCATAGATTTTTTTTTTTCTTTTTAATAATCAGACTGGCTGGTGTCAAATCCCAGCTCATCTGTTTATTAGCTCTGAGCAAGCCATTTAACTTCTTTCTACCTCAGTTACTTTATCTGCAGGATGGGAATGAGGATGGTGCTTAAACCGCCCGGGATTGTCAAGATTCATAATTGAACTGAGACATACATAGTTCTTAGCATCCTGCCGAAACCAAGCGCGTGATAAACAGTAGAAAGATGAGCTGCTGTGAGTTTCATCCTCTTAAGACGCAGGCAGTCAGTCCTAAAGGAAATCAACCCTGAATATTCATGGCAAAGACTAGCTGAAGCTCCAGTACTTCAGCCACCTGATGCAAAGAGCTGACTCATTGGAAAAAAATCCTGATGCTGGGAAAGATTCAGGGCAGGAGGAGAAGGGGGAGACAGAGGATGAGATGGTTGGATGGAATCATCAACTCAATAGACATGAGTTTGAGCAAACTCCAGGACATAGTGAAGGACAGGTAAGGCTGGCGTGCTGCAGTCCATGGGGTTGCAAAGAACTGGACATGAGTGAGCCACTGAACAGCAACAAGACCCAGGTTTGGCCGCTAGAGTTGCCTTTCCAGTGCTCTTCAGCTGTTGCCCCCCTAGCACCTCCCCCACTCTTCCAACACCTATCTCTCTCATCTGTCCCATGGGTGGCTTTACCGCTCAGTTCTTCCAGTCTCCTTGGGGATAATGCAAATTGAAAGTCTTCCCTGGATCCTTTTTGCCTGAAGATGAAGATTGAGTTTTGCATAGTTTTCAATGGCACACACCTTGAGTTCAGTTCGACTACCCTGATGCCTTGAGTTTATGAAACTGACTTCGGCTGCTCTAGCTTTGATGGAAAACATTGAACTGATACAGACCAAAAGAGAATTCTTCTGGTTGGACCCTGCTGATGAACTCTTTAAACTTGTTTGAATAAGTAAACTTTTTTTTCGGCCAAGAAGGAATAGAAGATACTGTCTGGAAATTGTCCCAGTATCATTTAGCTGATGTTTATTAAGATATATTTGTATATTGATCCACTAACCTGTTTATTGAGCTTATTTAGCCTCTTGAGAGAGCTTTCCACATCCTCATTTAGGTTTTCTTTCCTGTGTCTAATAAGCTTGGTCTTCAGGTTTTTGAATTTATTGCAAATATTAAGGGGTGGGAAGATGTTAATTGACTCAATGTAAAGAGGAAAAAGAAAAACCCATAAAAGCAAAAATGATTTCAATCTTAAAAAGTAGCGTGTTGTAGAACCGTTTGCTGCAGGGGAACAGTCATTCCTCCTCGTTAGAGCCAGAAGGCATCTCATCTGCAGCCTCACACATCATACATTGAGCGTTGATTCATTCACCCAATCTTCTGAATGCCAGGCACTGAGCTGGGAGCCGAGGGCACAGGCCTGAACGAAACAGACAAGATTCTTGCTTACTTGTAGCTGAAGTTTTAGAGTGGGGATGGGGAGCATGAGCCAAGAACAAAAGAGTAAAAAAGTAGAATAACTGCTGCTGCTGCTGCTAAGTCGCTTCAGTCGTGTCCGACTCTGTGCGACCCCATAGACGGCAGCCCACCAGGCTCCCCCGTCCCTGGGATTCTCCAGGCAAGAACACTGGAGTGGGTTGCCATTTCCTTCTCCAATGCATGAAAGTGAAAAGTGAAAGTGAAGTCGCTCAGTCATGTCTGACTCCCCACCAGGCTCTTCCGTCCATGGGATTTTCCAGGCGAGAGTACTGGAGTGGGTTGCCATTGTCTTCTCCAAGAATAACTGCAGATCATCTCAAAAAGATAAACCAGGAGCTGGAAGAACCCATAAGGGAGTACGAAAGAGGAGGGATCTTGGTTTATTGGGGAAACAAGTCAGATTTGCCTACATTTACATGTAGCCTCTCTGCCCTGAGTAGACGGTAGGGCAGGGTCTGTTTCCTCACTCTGTGTAGCCCCCCGACAGTCCCAGTGCTGGGCTCTAGTCTGTGCTCAGTAAATAGCGTGGGATGAGGGGGCCCTCTGTGTCAGAGGGCAGGGCTGTGCCAGACACTGGAGGCGTCTCCAATGGTGGAAAATTGTGGTTTTTCCGTTTCAGAATGGGGAGCTAGGAGAATGTATACAGTTACCAGGAGCATTTCCGTAAGTGGGTCCTATCTTTCCCCTGAAGTCAGGATAAAGGAGCTGTGTCCACCCTGCAGGAGAAGCTCGTGAGGACGGAGAGGCTCTCTGGGCAGGCGGAGCTGGGCAGCAGGGCCTTTTCCGGAGTTGAAAGGGGCTCAGGCAGGTCTAGGTGTTGAGCGAGGCGCACAGCTGCTCTGGAGAAGGGAAGGACGAGAGGAGGGTGAGGTGGGGTCTGTGGCCTCCTGTTGCATCCAGCCCTGCTCCTCTTCTGTCTCTGGTTTAAGCAAAGCAGAGGGCCTGCTGCGGGGGAGCTATCATGCTGGCGGGACCGTTGTTTCGCAGCGGCCAGTGGGTGCTTGGCTTCTCCCACAGGTGAGGCCACCAGTTTCTCCTCGGACTTGCTGTTTTCTGATCAGCCAGGCTGAGGGGTGAGAACGGGTCCAACAGCATTAAGCCAAAGCACGGACTTGCTGTTTTCTGATCAGCCAGGCTGAGGGGTGAGAACGGGTCCAACAGCATTAAGCCAAAGCACAGACATTTCTGATGCTGGGGAATCTGGCTGTGGATGGAGAGAACTTGTCTGTGGGTACCTTTTTTCTCGAAAGAACAGAGGGATGCCACTAGTGAGTATTGTCTGGCTCTTGGGAACTGTCAGGATTGCATGGGATGAAACAGACTGATTCTGGACTTTGGACTCAGGTAGACCTGAGTTTTTTATTTTCTTGGACTCCAAAATCTCTGCGGATGGTAATTGCAGCCCTGAAATTACAAGATGCTTGCTCCTTAAAAGAAAAGCTATGACAAACCTAGATAGCTATTAGAAAGCAGAGATATCACTTTGCTGACAAAGGTCCGTCTAGTCAAGGCTATGGTTTCTCCAGCAGTCATGTACAGATATGAGAGTTGCACCATAAAGAAGTCTGAGCACTGACGAATTGATGCTTTTGACCTGTGGTGTTGGAGAAGACTCTTGAGAGTCCCTTGGACTGCAAGGAGATCCAACCAGTCCATCCTAAAGGAAATCAACCCTGAATATTCATCAGAAAGACTGATGCTGAAGCTCCATTACTTTGGCCACCTGATGCAAAGAGCTGACTCACTGGAAAAGACCCTGATGCTGGGACAGATTGAAGGCGGGAGAAGGGGGTGACAGAGGACGAGATGGTTGGATGGCATCTTTGACTCAATGGATGTGAGTTTGAGCAAACTCCAGGAGATAGTGAAGGACAGGGAAGCCTGGCGTGCTGCAGTCCATGGGGTCATAAAGAGTCAGACACGACTAAGCGAGTGAACAACAATAAGGCCCCAGTTTGAATCCAGATGCCCTCATTTGCTATTCGTGTTGTACCTTGGGGCTGGCGATTCACTATCCTGAGCTTCACTTCTTGTCTCTTTAGTGGGGATAGAAAGTCATTTATGCAGGGGGGAGAGGTGGTGTAAAGAATTAAAGAGACAGGTTGGCCCAGTGTCTACTCAGTGAGAATCTCCCCTCTTCCCATTCATATTCTCCCTCTCTTTTTTTCTTTCATGTACCCCCGTCCCTCGCATGTCTGCAGCCCCTAACTGCTGACTCTGCCCGGTTCACTCCCATCCTATAAACTCCCCCGCCATAATCTGCAGGACGCACTCCCTCCGTCCCACGTGGACGGCTTTCCGTTGTTTAGGGACTACTTTCTTGGCCCCTCCCAGCCTCTGCCCCATTCCTCTGCAGCTGTCAGTTCTGTGATGAAACCCGAGCCACACAAGTCCTGCGTCTGAGATCCTGCTAGGTTTAACCCAGCTGGAGCTACTGTGGGGGGAGGCCCATGGGAGGATTTGGCTTTTTTTCCTCTTATGCTAATGAAGTGAATATGGCAAGGAGTCACAATATTTTCTTTCCAGGCAAAGAAATGTTGTAGTAGGAGAAACAGCATGCAGGGGAAGCAAATGTGATCTTACTGGATTCTCTCAAGGGAGGAATAGGACAAATTGTCAGCGTCTGTTGAGAAGATAATGCTCTCACTATGATAAATGCCAAGTTTCTATTGAAACCCACCATCTTAATGATGGCGTCCCTAGAACTCAGTGCGTGCCTGGCAGCAGAGGCCGTCAGCGCAGGAAAGCAGATATTTGTAGGGGGGTTATTTGTTTGCAATGAGAAATCAGTTGAAAGCAAATGAGACCATGCATTAAAAATGTTCTTTTCGGCAGCTTTATAGAGCTAACTTGAGTGCTCCATTGCGGCCTGCACTTAAAACACACCTATGGGGAGACTTCCACCCTCAATAAATATTTCTTGCATATGACTTAGATTAAAGGAGCACACGGGATTGGAAAGCTGCCTAAAATAATTTCCCCTCCCATAGGAAGTAGCTGCTATAATTCACTTGCAAGTTGTTTCAAACAGCCTGTTCTGATAGAAATTTCTGCATTCTTCACATGGATTGGCATTTTTCTAGAACTGTCTATTGTAGCACTCTTTCTGGATAAGGGAGTGTCTGGTGGTGTTTAATTCGGTGCCACTCCCTGGAAGGGCTTCTCAGCTGTTGGTTGCCTTTTGGGGGGTGCTGTATGCTGATTTGTCTCAGCCTCTTCAGTGTAGCTGGTCTGCCTCACTCAGGGAGACCTGTGGGTTAGTTGGGGGCAGGAGGGGTGTTCCTAGAAGGCTAGAGAATTCAGGAGCTCTAAGGATGCAGGGCAGGGCTTCCCTGGTGGCTCAGCAGCAAAGAATCTGCCTACAGTGCAGGAGACGGGGGTTGGGTCCCTGAGTTGGGAAGATCCCCTGAAGGAGGGCATGGCAGCCCACTCCAGTATTCTTGCCTGGAGAATCCCATGGACAAAGGAGCCTGGGAGGTTACAGTCCATGGGGTCACAAGGAGTCGGACACAACTGAAGTGACTATGCATGCAAGGATGCAGGTCCAGTCAGGACCCGGGCTGGCTAGGGACCATGTGGCCAGCTGGAGACAGAGGAAGAAGGTCTCCTTCGATGGTTCAAAGGGCCAGAGGTGGTTATGCTTGTCCAACCCTTCATTCATAC
Organism: Bubalus kerabau; assembly: GCF_029407905.1. Lineage (NCBI taxonomy): Eukaryota > Metazoa > Chordata > Mammalia > Artiodactyla > Bovidae > Bubalus > Bubalus kerabau. The sequence goes on along the minus strand of NC_073627.1, from coordinate 56,242,465 downwards.
AGTATCCTGATGCCCACTAGGTATTAGGCACTGTGTTGGGATCAGAGATCAGAGGCAGAGTTCTCCCTGCCTACAAGGGTCAAGAAGTAGAGGGCCGTGAGGAGAGACAGGGACCTGTGGACCGTCACTGATGAGTGGGGCCTCAGGGGCCGCAGTTGGACTCCTTGCCGCCCTTGCTTTACATCTGCCATCTTGCCGGTTGCTCATGGCAACCTCTGAGGACAACTCAGGTCTTCCTTTGCCTCGGCAGCAACCTGAGTGCCGACCTGGAAAAGGTGCCTGACAGACATTTATTCTGGGCTCCCTCAGAGTTGGCATGGAAGGTGGGAGGAAGCCCACCTTGTGTCTTATCCACAGGCCTCTGGAGACAGCAGCCCTGCCCTGTGCCCACTTTGGAAAGAACCAAATAAAGAAGATTCACTTCAGTAGATCTCGGAACAGTGAGTCTGACTCGTCATCAGCAGGGAGGAGGCAGGGTTCAAGTTGGATGCCTGCATTCACCTTGCCCAGATTGTTTCTAGCTGAGCACATGCCCTAGAGTTTTAAAGACTCTCCCCTTCTTGCCAAGTTCAGAGTTCCTGTTTGAGATCTTACCCTTCAACCTCACCAGAAGCTACAAGCCCAGTTTGTTTATGTGACTGATGGGTGGGGCCGTGAACAATATCTTTTCAGTGCTGGAGAACCTTGGAGAACATTAGTCAGGGTGTCCCAGTTATATTCGTACTCGTTACTGCTTCCCAGATGCATTTAACCTGGGCCCTGCCAGTGGGTGGATTTGGCAGCCCAAGGAAATTGACAAAGATGCTCTTGGGACTAAATTATAGTTGAATTTAGTGTTATTTTGTGTGGGTTTTTTTTTTTTTTCCAAAACCCATAACTTTTACCCACTGGCATGAAAGTTTATATAAAGTGTTCCAAATCAAATGTGTTAGTTCTAGATACCTTTTTTTAAAAAGGCAACAATTAAAAATGGCATTTATCTTCAGATGTATTGAGTACTCACAGTTTCTAAGGATCGTAGAGTCACATTCTTATCCGTATTTTCACTCCTAGCTCCATGCTCATGTAGAGCAGGGGTTGACACACGGACTAAAAAGGGCCAGATAGCAAGTACTTTGAGGCTCTGTGGGCCTTATGGTTCTGCTGGTACAGCACGAAAGGAGAAATATGTAAATGAGCGACTATGGCTGTGTTCCAATAAAGCTTTATTTACAAAAACAGGCAGTGGGCCAGATTTGGCCTGGGGGCCATAAGTTACTGTAGGCATTTCTAGTCCCCAATTCAAGTCTCAAAGAAAGCAGTGACTTCATAGAATTATGAATATGTATAGGGCCATTCGTAAACTGCTTTGCAGGGGGTGGGGGATGGCACATGTATACTTGTTTGGAAGAGTGCCTTTTTCATGTACACATGCATCAGCAAAGTACATTTGTGGTCTCACTCCATCCCTTCAAGCCATTTGGAAAACTCCTTCAAAGTAAGCAGCTGCAAATATAAGTTTGACTAGAGAGCGAGCCTAGAGCCTGCAGAGAATGCTGGGTGGGCGGGTGAGGGTCCTGGGGTCTGGTTTCCTCTTGGGTGCCTGGGTGCTGCTGCTCGGTGATGTGGATGGAGTCTGTGTGGCTATGGCAGCCACGGGTGCAGGGTTCTACCTGGGAATGCATGTGGAAGCTTTGTCAGTGATGGACTTCCTGCTCTACCAGATCCTAATGTGGAAGACCAAGATGAAAACTTGTGTGAAACTTCCTATGGCCATCCTTTGCTCTGCAAACTCACACCCCTGAGCTGAGAATTTGGTTATAGTCATGTCTTCTGAAAGAAAAAAAGCTGATCCACGTGGATTAATTTGCACTCCTTAGTTCTGTAAAAAACCCAGTGACATTGACATGTTGATGAAAATGTGGAAATTAACACTTGGAAATTTTTATATAAAACTTGCATTGAAATTTCAACTAAACATTCTCACACTAAAAAGAGCTATATACTTATACCTGAAAAACTCAATTTGATGCCAGCTGCTTATTTCTCCATTGTGGTCACGTGGGCTGAGGTTCTTAGTATGAAATGTAATTTACACAAATTAGTCCAAGGCAGGTAGAGTGTGAAATTAAATTGATGCCTTGATTTCTGTATTCTCTAGTAAGTGTTTCTCTGAAAATTTGTCATTTCTGTCCTAGAAACTTTGAAGTATGGGTTGTTTTTTAAAAAAAAAAAACAAAAACAGAGCAAAGTTTTTATTGGTTAAGGATATGGAACAATGTTAATTACAGGCTAAAAAGACATGTTTTATTTTGTTTTGTAGCTAAATATTAGAGTAAGTCCAATTTGGATTACTGATCGATGTTGAAAGCTTAGAATTTAACATGTCTATTAAATTTTTCAACCATCTGGACCAAGTCAGTAAATTTCTTTGTCTGTGGCTAGGACAGTCTAGCACTCTTAGTCATGTAGACCTCCAGAGAAGGTTCTGGAGACCCTTTGCAGATGGAAAACTGAAGTTCAAGAGTCACACTGTGACCTTGGTCCCTCCCTGAAGGACCCCTGGGGTCCCGGCTGGGCCTGACTCCACCACCTGCACCCCAACCGCTGTCTCTCTCAGAGGCGGTTTTCGGTGCTTTATGTTGCCTTAGCAACCGTGGTAAGGAGTCGAGTATGAGGTGTCCTGGCTCAACTTTGATAATTCCAAGAGGAAGGGGAATCACCAGGCGTTCAGCAGTCATCCCTGAGGCCAGCTGAGGGGCCACATCAGGACGCTGTCACGACAGCAACCGAGACTGGCCTTCCCTGCACCAGCAGAACGTCAGCCCTCCAAGGCTGGCTCCACCTGCGGAGTTCTTGGGGGGCTCCAGTGACCACCCCCTTGCCTGAAAAGGAGTCATGTTGCATCGGAGGTCTAGCATGTCTGTGGTTTCATGTCATCGGTATCTCTCTGCTAGGCTACCCCCACCGACACACACCTCCCAGCAAGGTGGACCTCAGTGGGCCCCACCAACTTTGGGGTGAATCATTTCCGCCTGATAACTAGTGGCTGATGTTCGGGGCGCCCTGAGAAATGAATTACGGGCTCTCCTGATGTTGATTTGCCCATGGTGGCATGGGTGGTATTTATCTCTCTTGTTCGCTTTCAGAGCCTTTGTCTCCATCTGAGTCAGCATGACATGGTTTGAAAATTGCCTGTTTGCCTTTTAATGATGATTAATGTCCATAGCCATGCTTCAAATTTAGGATCTCTTCAAGAGTCTCGGAGACTGTTACCAAGAGCAACCTGGGGAGGGAGTTAGTGGTGCAGAGCTCTGTACTTCCCCTGCTCGATGCCTCCTCCACGTCTGTCTCTTCCCTTCAGCACCCTGTGGGCCCTTCTTGGCTCTCGGGCACCAGGAGCGGAGTTGGAGCAGCGGGGTGGACCCCCTCCTGGCCGGCTTACCCGCCTGGTCGTGGTCCCGTTCGGTCAGCACCTCACCGGTGCCACTGGAAGGGTCACTCCTTGCCCCTTCCTCCCTGCCCCCCGATCAGGGAGGCCGACGACGAGCTACATTTCCTCCGCAGCAGGTGCCTGTCATCTATCTGAAGATAGTTGCCAACATCTGGTACAATTGCCTCCGCAAACGCAGTAACAAGGCGGCCTGCAGTTCAGGCGCAGAGCGAGCATCGCTGCTTTAATGATAACAAGCTGTTGGCCTCCCCTCTGAGATGAATCCATCTCACAGATGTTTGTCTAGTTTTGGCAATCGTATTGCGCTATAGCTTTGGTGATTATGCTCAACTGGAGACTATTACAATAAAAGAAGTTTGAACTTGTTCCATTTTTACATCCCACCCCCTTCTCCCCTGTTCGGAGGTATAATTTATATCAATGGCTGTAATATTGGTTCCATTACGGAGGCCTCTTTACTTTTTATGATGTCACCGGAGCTGCAGCTTAGAGCCTGTCTTCCTCTACAGGTTAATGTGCTTTAGCTCCATCAACGCTGTTAATAGCCTCACTTAATGGCCCCGGGGCCGTCCTTCTCACCCTCTGTCGAGTGCATGTGGACACTGCGAGGTCACGTGATCGCCTTGGCTTGCTCTCTCCATCTGTAGACCGTTGCAGCTCATGCCTGCCTGTGGGGAGTGCAGTGTCTTGGGGGAGGCTTGGGGCCTATATGAGAAGGAGACGATGGGAAGAGAGGTTCTCCCTGAAGGTAGCAGGCCTGGACGTGTGGAACCTTCTGGACTGTCCTTGGCCTTCCTCTCTCCTTGTCTCCTTCTTTCCCAATTCATTCTTCTGCAACTGCTTCTCCTGCTTCCTAAGAGGCACAGTCTTCTTTTATTAAAATAAATAAATCACAAAATAAAATAAATCAAAGTCACAAGTTGGCAAAACAGCATATGGAGGCCCGGCAGGCAGTTATTGCTGCTGTGTTCAATATTTGGGGCTTTACTATTAACACAGTGGTTTATTGTTAGACATTTTTACTATTCTAGCTCGAGACAGGAAAATTGGAAGGAACTATCAACCCATTCAGCTCCTATTTAGTGATAGTAAATGCTAAGCATTTTTAATAGCAACTGTCATTAATTGGTCTTTGCTCTGTACTAGGCACTGAACTGATGGCTTTTATTTTATAGAATTTTTAAAATATTCTACGTAATTTCTAAATATAATTCTTTATAGAATTCTCACAGTGCCACTTCCAGGTGTGTGTTCTTATGTCCACTGTCACAGATGAGGGAGACGAGGTTCAGGGGCGTGGCCGCCCACACGCAGTGGCACAGACTCCCCGGGGGCCAAGGACGCTCCTAGTCTAAGGCCAGCGAACTCCAGTCCCACGCTCGTTCTGCCGTCATCATTGTCGTCGTTGAGCCCGCTTGCTGCCTGAGTTGATGTCACGGAAAAATGTGCCCATCTGAAACGTGGTGCGTTACAGAAATCAGTACAGGATAAATCACCACCAGCACTTGACATTTAAGCCTTTTTCATTTTAATTTGGGTATTTCTTTGTCAAAGATGAGGAAACGTCATTTTGGCAAGGTGTTATTTTTGGCAGCGGGCTCACGAATGGGTGAGTCAGCCTAACTGTGTATGTATCATTGGTGGCCAGACAGCACGTGTTTCTTTCCTTGGCCAGAAATAGATCACGGTGTCCATGCCGGCGATACACGCAGGAGCCCTGGACTATGGCAACGAGCACTTGGGTAGGAGCTTTTCTGCAAGCACCAGCGATGCATCTCGTTCTCTGGACAGGACACTGTTCTATAAAGAGTTCCTCAAAGGTGTGAGTTTGAGTTCCATAGGGAGAGAGAAAAATGTTTCCCCTGAAAAATTAAAAGAGTGGTTTTTTTGGTGATGCTTGTCAACTTTGAAAGCCATTGGGTGACTCATGAAAAATAATAGTTCTCAGAAATGGTTAAAAACGTGAAACTTAAAATCCAGCAGGTTATTGAAGACTTGCCGTGATCTTTGGCCTCAGAGTTAGCTTTTAAGTATACACTTTTAACTTGGGCCATACGAGGTCTTTGAAGAAGCCCCAGTGGAAATTTGCAGACTTACCTCTTGGTTCCTTTTGTGATCTTGGGCAGCATTTACCTTCTCTGGGTTTTGGCTAGTCCTTCTATAAAGTTGGACTGAAGGACAGTCTGAAGTCTGTTCTGGCCCTCGAGTTGTATTCCATTGGCTGGGACACAATGGAAGTATCTGTTTTATGCGTGACCATTGCTGGCTTCCTTGTGGGTCTGAACTGGATCCTCGGTGGCAGAGTCAGGTCAAATCAAGTGGAATGGACCACCAGAGGGAGTCTGTTGACTTGGCATCTTCTCTGCCTCAGTTTCTGTCGCTGGGCGCAAATCTCCCATGCCCGTGATCAGCAGTAAAGCTTTTCCTGCATCCTCCACCCTCTCCTGCCCTCATCAAGGCCTTCATCCTCTCCTGCCTGCCCTCCATGCCAAATCAGTTCTTCCTGTGCAGCGCTAGAGCCAACCCACCCAAACACAGAAAAGACACGTGGTGTGACTTTTTCCACTTTTCTCTCTTGCGGTAGTTACAATATTATTAAAAATCCATTAAATTTTAGTGGACCCTATAAAATATGTGCTCTTGTGAAAGCAAGCACAGATAATTATTTCTGATGAATAAACCAAGAGAACAAGTGTGTATGAAGTTCATGCCGCAGCATTCAATTTTTATTATATACATCTCCTGCAGGGGCAATCACTGTGATGTTCCAGCTGGTTGTGTCGAGGGCCAGTTCTTCTCACAGATCCTTGGGGACAGCAGGAACCCTGAACTGTCTGGGCTGTCCTCAGAGCTGGTTTGTACATGGAGAGATGGGCCATGGATGGTAGCTGTCTTCTGTTAAACTCTTCAAATGGAAGAAGGAAGGATTAAGTGATTCAGAAGAAGAATGCTGTTTCACCAGCACTGGTCAGGCCGCCAGGCGGGGTGAAGATCAAAAGCAAACAGAAGTGCTACCCAGTGACTCTGTGCTGTTGAGTCAGTCTCTTAACTTCTCTGAGCATTTGCTTACTAGCTGAGGGATAGTAGTTCTGTGTGATTTGGGGTTTGACTGGCAAATTCCACCCCCCAGACCTCCCCACCCTCTGTCCTTCCATTGAAAATGTTCTCCTAGCTCTAAAAGTAGGAGGAAGTCCCCTCCACCCCCGAATCCTCCCACAGTCCTTGTGGTGTGAGGCTTGGGGGCCATGGGGTCTGGGTGTCCTGTGGTCTCTGGGGGTGGAGGCTTCTGTGCTGTTTCCTAAGGGTTGAAAGTGCCTCTGGGGGGCACAGGGGGGCCAGCCCCCTCCTCGCCTCACCCCGCCCCTCAGGCCGCCTCTGCCTGGTGACTCTCGCGTCCCAGGGGGCTCAGAACCCAAGGGGCGGGTCGAGCCCCACAGAGCGTCTGAGCCACGTTTGAGGCTGTGCCAGGGCACTGACACCTGATCTCTGCAGCTTAACGAGGCCCCGCTTCTGATCTTCGGCTCGGCCCATTTCCTTCCTGGGGCAGCATTAGCCATCCTGCAGGGTCTGGCCCGTGGGAGCAGGGGCAAGCTTCAGGAAGCACTTGCAGTGGATTGAAAATCCTGGTCAGCTCCTGTGAGCAATTCTTCCCAGGCTGCAGAGTTGCATTACCCTCACTTTCAGTCCCGCTCAGCTTCCTGAAGAGGGGAGGGCCATGGGTGTTGCTGGGTCACAGCAAAGTGTTCTGGAATATTCCAGAATGAGAACTGGAAATCAGTCGCCAGGATCAGGAATGAGGCAGGTGCAACACTCTGCACTGAACTGGGTGATCAGGACATGAAGAAAGTTTATTTTTAACACTGTCATGATTTTGTTTAAAAGCAAAAGGCGTACGGGAAAAAATTAAATACAGAAGTAAGCAAAGAACTGGAAACCGTTTCCCCTGGTATTTCATCACCCTCGGATAACCCGTAGGAACATTTTTGGTGCAGCTTTGCAAAAGTCTGTCTGCACGTACGTGAGCATACGTAAGTTCACATAAATGGTTGTGTACACGTGTAGATTCATGGGACCCTCTTTGGTTTGCCAGATGCCATTTCCATTCAGTGATGTGCTAGAAACGTCTTCCTGTGTCGGTATACCCGATGCTGTCATATTTGATCCCTGTGTTGTTTCTGTGAGACCCATGTACCGTGACTGACTCACTGAAACCCTTAGTGAGAACTGTCTAGTTTAGGTTGCTTTCTGGATGTTATCGCTGTTTGGTCTTAGGCTGTCAGGACTGCCCTCGTGCATGTGTTTCTCTCCTGCTCCTGCTATACTTTTGACCCAGCAATTCCACTTCTAGGAATTTACAACAAGCAGATAATAACGCATTCTACAATCTTCTCTTTGCTGTTAAACTGCCCCAGAGGGATGTGGTTCTTGGTCTGCCTTTCTCCCAGTGAACAGCGTGAGATTCTGAGCTTTGGTGTTCCAGATTCTATACCCACATTTCCCTAAAATTTACATTCCTCTGAAATGTGTCATTTGAAACACTGAAAAAAACATATTGAAGAGTGAAGCATCTGCTTTACCGTGACTTTTTCATGCTTTATGCTACCGATCCTTGAAGTCTTGAATTATCATCCAGAGGGTTTCAGGATCGACCTCAAGTTGAGTACATGTCAAAAGTGGCGTCAGATAAAGTGTTTTCAAGTGGGAATGTTCAGGTGTGATTTTTCAGTGGATTTTTGATCATTGTTCCTAGCTTTGTACCTGTACCCGTTTTGTCCTAAAAAGGATATAACTGCAGACAAATGATGACTCCCCCCACCCCCTTCGTATAATACAATCAGTTATTCGCTCTGCTTTGTGAAAGCGTTACCATTGTTATTTAAATTTTGCATTGCTGCTTTAAGATAAAGATTCAGCTTGTTACCTGTTTTATCTTTTCCTTCCAGCTCAGCGGGGACTACAGCCCTTTGCTTCTGTGTGTGTCCCCAAGGCCCGGTACAGTGCCTCCCACTCCCTAGAGCCCGGGGTGCGTTTTGTGACTTTTGTCCAATCCCAAAGTTTTTGCATTGGAAGGTCTCTGAGAGTCACGTTGTCCCCTATTGTAGAAATGCTTTTCATCTTCTGCCCATTTTAATTCGATAACTAGTGGTCGAGTGCTTTTAGTATACGAGGTGCTGAGGGACCTGTGTTGTGACAGGGTCCCCAGCCTCATGGGTCCCCAGCAGAAGGGGCTTCAGGGTGGTCAAGTGCTGGGAGGGGTCAGAGAGCCAGACCTGGGAAGCAGCCCACGGTCCAGGGCCCACACCGCCTTTCTCATCTCGTCAGTTTTTACATCTGCGTTTTATTTTTTAAAAAAAGAAAGAAAAGAAAACCTTGCAGAGAAAGGCTCAGAGTTCATAGAACCCTTATTTCAATAGAGTGAAGGTTTACTTAAGCAAGGCCTGGTACAGAAGTGTTTGGGGAAGGAGTTTAGGGAAAGCTGACTGCTTTTATCCAAGCTGACAGCAAGCATCGCCAGAGGCCCTAGGGCCCAGGGCTCCGGACTGCTCCAGTCTCTGCTTCCACAGCTCAGCCTGGGCCGAGGTGGGGTCCAGGTAAGGTACTGCGACTGCTTTGTGAGATTCCAACTGAGAGATGCTCGGAACTTCTCAGGGGCGAGACCGGCACGGACAGAGGCCAGGAGATATGTGGGGACATCACCAGATGTGAGGAAGTCAGCCAGGCTGGGTAGGAGGTGCGAGGGAGACCCAGCTTCTCCCCAGCTGATGCGGGAAGGGTATGTGACCCCCTGTGCATTGTGCGGTTCTGAGGGTTAAGCAAGGCCACACATTGAAGAGGGAGGGTCAGTAAATGTCATGGTGTCATTGAATTAAAAAGTCCTTAGTCTCCTCTGTTCATCCTGCCTAAATGGGAGTCTCTTCCACAGTATTGTCAGTATTCCCAAATATCCCCCATACTTGATTTTCTAGGTATTTCTTTCAACCTTCCAAGGCACTTGACTGGCTTTTAATGGTTTAGGGAAGAACTTTCCAGGAGTAAAAGAAAAACCTGCTTCCCTTTTCGGATGAGCACATGGTTCCTTATTTTGTCTTTCTGAGGTTTGCGGTGAAACAACTCTGTATTTAATGTATTTTGAACAGCGCTCTAATATGTATGTATAAATACAGGTACATTTATATATATAAGTGGGAATATATATAGGTATGTACGTAAAATATATGTATCCGTGGTTTGCTATATATATGACAGCGGTTCTCAAATTTGGCCAAGTACCAGAATTACCTGAAGAGCTTTTAAGAAATACAGATTCATGGACTCATCTCTTGGGGATTAGGTGGTAGAAATGGGTGGGGGCAGTGGCTGGGTATCTATTTTTAGAAGCCTCAGTGTGCAGCTGGGGTTGGGGACCATTAGTAACCTATTTCCATATTTAGAATAAGGGCAGTCATTCTTCTACGGGCATCCAAAAGTGAATTCAGTAGCAAAAAGCTGGGTCTCAAACCTTGTTTTGTCCACTTTTAATTGTCAAGTTTAATCATATAAACACAATTTTGAGGTTCCCCCCTGGTCCTCCACGCCGTCACATCACCTGTGTTCTAAGGTAAATATCCCCAGTGATACGAGTTCTTCTGCTGAGTGCCCTCTGTTCTCCTGGGTAAGAACATGTTTGCCACTTGGTATATATTTGTGTGTGAGGTTCTATGCCGTCTGTGGGCCAGGTGCAGGCTGGGCGTTGGAGATCGAGAGTGTCCAGAAGCGACATCTCCCAGCCTACACACAACACCTGAGCCAGAGTCCTTGTCTGTGGTGCCAGGTAGACCTTCCTGATAGTGGGGAGCAGTCCTCCCTGAATCTGCGAAGCGTCCTCAGTCCAGCCAGGGCAGACCCGGGCAGACGTGGCCGCAGGTGGGTAGGACTATCTAGTAGCACCTGGCCTTTCTGAGTCAGCCCTGCCTGAATTTCAGCCTCGTTCAGCTCAGCCACCAAATACACAGCATTGCTGTAAGATCACTGGGGAAAGAGACTGGCCCTGTTTCTGGAAGCGTTTTGCTGTTTTATGTCTAAGAGATTAACCTCTGCTGTTGTGTCCTTCTAAATAAGAGGAGTGAAAGCGGCTCACGTGTTGGCGGACCCTGGGAAAGGCGTTTTTGTCAGGCCGTCTTTGAGTGGATCGACCAATGGCTCCCGCTGCCACGGGCCTCCCCGGCTGAATGCAGCCCTCCCCAGCTGGATGTGTTTGGAGCTTGCATCCACTCACGCGGCATCCGGGGAGGCTGTGATGAAGTGAAGACCATCTGTTAGGGCCAGATAGCAAGGACGTCTGCAGCACGTTGAAGGTTGGTCTAGATGGCCAGCAAGGGGTTTTCATGCCCTGCGTGCCTGGATTCCCACCTCCCCACCACTGAGCTGGCTTCTGGACAGGGAGACTCATAACTAGAGTGGCTGTGGTTCTTAATATCAAAGCAACTCAAAAGTAACCACCCCCAGCATACCCCCACCCCCATAGTTCATATTCATTATGCTGTAGATTTTTTTTTTAATTACATAAATACAGCTCAGCAAAAGGAAGATTTATAGTCTCATCACTGAGAGCTAGCCCCCGTTAGCATTTTGGTGTGTGTCCTTCCAGACCGGCTTTCTGCACATTTGCTCCACAGTTATCACATTGGCGGGCAACGTGGATGCTGGAGGCAGGCAGGCCTGGCTGCCCGTTCTTGGCCCCATCACTTCCCAGCTGTGTGACCTTGGGCAAGTTAATTTCTCTGTAAAACGGTGCTGTGTGGTAGCGTGTATTTCATGGGATGAGGAGTTAGAGGAGATGGCGGCGTGTGCCTCCGTAGCGGACCTCACACACAGTGAGTGCTCAAGACCCATGGAAATTAAATCATATGTGCATTATTTATTTATATGATTGGGACTCCTTCCAAAGCCTGGAGGTTTGTTAGCAGACGACCGTGAATAAAAGTAACTCCATGTTTGCCCATTCATTGGGAGTTCTACTGCCACCAAAGAAAACTCACCCAAAAGTTAAAGCGTGATGCGCTTTTAATGGTAAACACCATCATTTTGCCGCACAGTAATTGACGTGAATGGCAAACAGTTCACATCAATGATTATAATTAATTAGTGTTGCTTTTAAATATTTTTGCAGCCAAATCCAAGCTCACTTTCTCTTCTCATGTGATTCCTCCCAGTACTGGGTAATGCCGCCCCTGTGGGTGTGGGTCTCAAGGGCAGGAATGGTGGTTTCTTCTTTGCACCCTGATGGTCTGGTGCATTGGGGTTCAGAATGTGTTAGTGACCCGGGACAGCTGTCCATTTGCTCCTCATTCACTCACGAGTCTTCACCTAACACAGGCGCCACTGACAGAAGCGGTGATGTTCCCACTAGACTGAGTGTTCTTACTCCAGCTCTTTGCCCCTCGTGTGGCCACATGAGAGGCTCAGCAGAGTCCGTCTGCCTGTCTGCTGCTCAGGACTGGAGGTCTCTGAGCACCACCTCATCACCATTCCTGAGCACTGGGACTGTGGCCCATCGTCTCCCCCGCGGGTGACTGTGCCACGGTGGGGCGACGGGAAGAAGCGGGTCCAGGCCACAGTGGGCACCGAGTGGACTGGCCAGGATGAGGGCAGGGGGTGGCCCTGGTCTCTGGTCACGGAAGTGAAGGGGCTTCAGCCCCTTTAGAAAGTTTTGAGGGTCAAGGTAGGTTGTTCAGCCCCTTCTTTTTTTTTTAATGTTTTTATGTTACTTGGTTTTGGCCGTGCTGGGTCTTCGCGGCTGCGAGGGCTGGTCTCTAGGTGCGGTGAGCTGCGAGGGCTGGTCTCTAGTTGCGGTGAGCTGCGAGGGCTGGTCTCTAGTTGCGGTGAGCGGGGACTCCACTCCAGCTGTGATGTGCAGGCTCCTCGTGGCGGTGGCCTGTCTGTGTTACGGAGCATGGGCTCTGGGGCGCTCAGGCTTCAGTAGATGTGGTTCCCAGGCTCTAGGGCACGGACTTAGTAGTTGCAGCACACAGGCTTAGTTACTCCGCTTACATCCCAGACCAGGGATCGAACCCACGTCTCCTGCATTGGCAGGCCGACTCTTCACCACTCAGCCACCAGGGAAGCCCTTGTCTCTTCTTAATCTGGCCCCGGGTTATCATCTCAAGAGCATAGAGAAGGTCCTCCAAGACCACCGACTAAAGGAAACTCCCTTTGCTGTGCCTTTGTCTGTCAAGTCTTTAACCGGGAACCACGCTCTTTATCCCACTCCTTGAGACGAAAGGCCCTCCTGTTGCTGACCCCCAGTCAACACCCAGTCAACTGAGAACAGCCCCTCCCAAGTTGGTCAGCTAGAGGACGGTGCGCTGGAAGGGGAGTGCCACCACCAAGCAGGTGGGAGGCATGACCGCCCTAGCAGGGCATTGCTGACTGTCCCGGGCCTGGACTCTTCAGCCCTGCTGGAACTCACACTCCCAGGTCAATGGCCCTGGGCTGGAGCCAGTGCATGTGGGACCTTGGATGAGTTCCTCGACTCCTCTGAGCTCAGCTGCCTCCCTTTGAAAAGTGAAGACAATAGTCCCTTCTCTCCCCTGGTAGGGTCAGGCTCGGAAGAGAGAATTTATTTAGAGTCTCCGTTACAGCTCTTGGTTCATAATAAATGCTCAGTGCTGTGTTAAGTCGCTTCAGTCGTGTCCGACTCTTTGCGACCCTGTGGACCATCGTGTTGCAGGCTCCTCTGTCCGTGGGATTCTCCAGGCAAGGATACTGGAGTGGGTTGCCATGCCCTCCTCCAAAATGCTCAGTCAATGTTGGTTTCTCCGTGAGGAAGAGGGTATTTTAATGTGCCTCATATGTACTATTAATACCTTCTTGGAAAGTTGTAGCTTACTTTGGTTCATCTGGGAACTGGAGGCTTTGCCCCCTTGCCCATTAGAATTGCTCTCCCTGATGCGATAAACTTCACTAACCCCTTTTGGCTAACGGAACGGCAGGAGATTGGAATGCACAAGTCCACAGCTCCAGGTGGCATTGCCCTTGCCCACCCTGGTTTGCCCTGGGCCTCAGCCCTGCCTCTGGGCATCTCGTCACTGCAGAGCTTCACTTTCTGATCAGCAGGTTGTCCCCTGAGGGCCTGAGGGGAGTGCACTGAAGACCAGATGTGGCCGCCCCCCATCAGTCTGGGAGGGGACAATGTTTTCCTGTGGACACGTAAGCTGTGTCTTCCTGGTTGCGGTGGGTGCCCGAGCCATCCCTTCTCCGTGACCTCCTTGCCTTGAGCAGTCGGTCCCTCCGAGGCCTGGCTTTGCTGTGACCTGCACAGACTCACAGCCTGTGGCCCAGGCTGCGTTTTTGGAATCAGTGCCTGGCCTCTTCTGAGCCCAGAAATCAGGCCCTGTGGTTCAGAGCGGCCACCATGTAGGATGTAGTGTGGCCCCTGCTCCGTGGGGCCTCGTGGCCGCCTGGATGGGGCGGCCCCCAAGATGGGAGGTGAGGCACAGATGTACTCAGGCCCGAGGACTGCACCGTGGGGCCTCGTCTTCCATTGGCTTGCTGGGTAGAGACAGCACGGGGGGCAGGAGGCCAGGCACAGCGCGGCCGTCTTTCACACACGCTCTGCCTGGGACCTGCAGGTCTGGGTGAGGGTCCCCCTGACTTGTGAAGGCAGAAATGCTACAACAACCCCTTGCTGCCCCTGGAGCGGTTTGCCAGCGTTCAGCCCATCACCTCTCCCTTCTGATCAATCATATTCCTTCTCTGACCTCTGCAACCTTCTGGAAGACTTGATTGCAGTGGAAGAGAGATGGGACCACAGATCAGAGGGGCTTCATGCTGGCTCTGGAGCAAATGAGCTGATTTGTTGGGCAGGCTGGGAGGAACCCTACTTGGCCCTCTGCCCCCACTATGGAGAGAGACTGCCCCTGGTCCACGGGTGTGACTTGCTGTGTTCTTTGCGGCAGAGATTTATTTATTTCCACCAAGCCATGCCATTCTCTCCTCAACACATTCAGCCTTTAATTGTAACTATTAATCACCCCGAGTTGTGTAGCAATTCATAACCCTTCCATTAAATATTAAGCTTTAAAAAAAAATCAAGCTCTCTTAATTGAATTATTGAATTACCAGGCACTTAATGTGGCTCTGGTGGATGTGACTCAAGAGTTTCAGTGTCAGAAAGGATCTCGGTTTCTTTGTGACTTAGAGGGTGTGTGGGCCCCGGGGGGCGGGTGACAGACGGCTCCAGATCGCTGGCCCCTCTCCCCCTGCCTTGCCCTCTTCTCCTGCTCGGTTCTTCTGGCAGAGCCCCTCTCAGGTATCTGCCATTGGTGTCCTAGTTGTTCCGGCCCTAGAGTTGGGTTTGGATGGAGACAGCCGCATCTGTCGTTTGGAACTCCGCTGCTTCCGTCTGGAATCGGGCGGTCTATCCCTGGGATGAGATGTCGCAGGGCCTCTCCTCTGCCCAGGGCCCGTTTCTGGAAATGCTCATCCCTCAGCAACCATCCCTTCTCTTTGGCCACGTCTACCTGCAGCTGTAACCCCGGCCTCTACCCACCCATCTGGCTTCCCCACCCTCCCTGCAGCCAGACATTTCCACTTGCAAGTTCCTTTCCCCTGCCCGACCCCGACTGACCCCGCCCTCCCCAGACTGGCCCCGCCCCCGACTGACCCCACCCACTCCCATCGGGGCTCTGGACTCCCTCTGGGAGGACAGTGGTGTTGCCGAGGGCCCTTCCTGGCTCGTGTTTGTCCGCTGAGCGGCTCTGAGCTCGCCTGTCTCCTCTGCCTGCTGTCCCCCTCCAGGCCAAGCTGATTCACCGCTGCTTCTCCCCGTCACGTGTCTTCCTGCTCTAATGTGTCCTCCACCCGCCTTCCTTAAACCTGGTTTTTCCCAGACTGTCCTCTGCTCCCCAGTCTGTGGTGGCCCCCTCCTTCCTGCCGCGGCAAAGCTGCTTGTGTAAACGGGCCTCCCAACATAGCAGGCATCACGATCGGTATTGAAACCTCCCTTCAGGGGGAGGATTTGAGACCAGTGGTGGAGTGATGGAGAGAGGCAAGCTCAGATGCTTTAGGTGGGGTCACACTCGGAGTTTAGGGGTGTGCTGGGTTGAATGGAATTACACCGCCCATTCCCATCCACTTAGAACAGAAGGCAGTAGTATTTAGAAATAGGGTTTGTGCAGGTTTATGCAGATGACACCACCCTTATGGCAGAAAGTGAAGAGGAACTAAAAAGCCTCTTGATGAAGGTGAAAGAGGAGAGTGAAAAAGTTGGCTTAAAACTCAACATTCAGAAAATGAAGATCATGGCATCTGGTCCCATCACTTGATGGGAAATAGATGGGGAAGCAGTGGAAACAGTGTCAGAATTTATTTTGGGGGGCTCCAAAATCACTGCAGATGGTGACTGCAGCCATGAAATTAAAAGACGCTTACTCCTTGGAAGGAAAGTTATGACCAACCTAGATAGCATATTGAAAAGCAGAGACATTACTTTGCCAACAAAGGTCCGTCTAGTCAAGGCTATGGTTTTTCCAGTGGTCATGTATGGATGTGAGAATTGGATTGTGAAGAAAGCTGAACACCAAAGAATTGATGCTTTTGAACTGTGGTGTTGGAGAAGACTCTTGAGAGTCCCTTGGACTGCAAGGAGATCCAACCAGTCCATTCTGAAGGAGATCAGCCCTGGGATTTCTTTGGAAGGAATGATGCTAAAGCTGAAACTCCAGTACTTTGGCCACCTGATGCAAAGAGTTGACTCATTGGAAAAGACTCTGATGCTGAGAGGGATTGGGGGCAGGAAGAGAAGGGGACGATAGAGGATGAGATGGTTGGATGGCATCACTGACTCGATGAACGTGAGTCTGGGTGAACTCTGGGAGTTGGTGATGGACAGGGAGGCCTGGCGTGCTGCGATTCATAGGGTCACAAAGAATTGCACACAACTGAGCGACTGAACTGAACTGAACTGACTTGGTTAAGGTGAGGTTGTGCTAGGTTATGGGGGAGCCTATTGTGACATCTGATGGCTTTATAAAAAGAGGGAGACACAGGGGACTCATGGAAGGGGAACTCCAGGGGAAGCCATGCTAGAGATTGGAGTGATGTGTCTACCAGCCAAGGAACACCAAGGATTGTGGAGCCCCCAGAGGCCAGGGAAGAGGCCCAGGACCCACTCTCCCTTGGAGCCTCCAGAGGGAACAAGCCCTGCCCACGCTGTGCTTCAGCCTTCTGGCCTCTGCGCTGTAAGGGAATGAATGTCACCCGTTTTAAGCCACCCAGTCTGCAGTCTTTTGCAGTGGCAGCCCTGAGTTTGAGCATCTTTTCAGTGTACAGTCACCCCCCACCCCCGGCCTCACAGTCCCCCCTAGTGCGGGGCCTCCCTTTGAAGTCTTAACAGTAGTGACTCCCCAGCCTCTGCCTTTGGAGTCAACCAGCCCCAAAGAGCACGCCTTCCTTCTGTGCTGTCTCGTGTGGGCCTCCTGCCCTTTGCTTGCACTCGGGCCCCTCCTCCTCGTCTCTCAGCACGTTTTTATTTTTACAGAGTGCCTGCGATAGGTCAGGTGCAGTGGTAGGCCTCCGCGGGACAGAAGACGGTCAAGGTCCTTGCTTTCATGAGCGTACATTTCCATGGAGGGTTGAGGGGCAGACGTTCAGATGGCCACAGCAAACGTGCAGAAGGTAATACCAAATGATGTAAGAGTAAGTTCTTGGGGCTACTCTTTTTTAAGTATTTTTTTTAAATCCTGATGTGTTTTTTTTTTTAATTTTGATTAAACAAAAATTTGTGGCTGCACCCCACAGCAAGAGGGAACCTAAGTCCAGGGATTGAACCTGCACCCCTCCCCCCAACATGGGAAGGTGGAGTCTTAACCACTGGACATCCAGGCAGAGTCCTGGGGCTGCTTTTGAAGCTGGCTGTGTCAGAAGCTGACTCTGAAGCCAAGACCTGAGTGAGAAAAGGGGCCAGATGTGTGCACATCCGGGGAATGATCGTCCTGGCCACGGGAGCCAGCGGTGCAAAGGCCCTGCGGCAGGCCTGAGAACGGCAGCGGGGCAGGAGGTGACATTGAGCCCCGCGAGCCATGGGAAGAGGTCTGAATGGTGTTCTGAGTGCCACGGAGTCTGAAAGGTTCCAAGAAGACAGATGACGTGGTCAGTGTTTTTAAACCTCAGACTGTTCTGTGGAGGCTGAGTACGGAGGAGCTGGGGGCACCAGAGGTGATCTGGCCTTAGTGCCCTAGCATGATTCTTTTTTGTGGGTCTCTAATCCTCCCCTGAGCTACTCTTGCACAAAAAGTCAATACACCACTTAATTAGAAAATCGTTCTCATGTGTTAAAGGGGCCTCCCCTTGCCAGGAGGGCCTGAGGGCCCTGCCGCCGCACATGCGACTCCTCCGGAGTGCCTGTGGCATCGGTGATGGAGTCACTGCTCTTTAGAGGGGACTGAGTGATAGACTCAGTCCCCTCTGAAGTTTATGTGGAGTTTCTCAAAGCACAGGGAGTATGCTCTTCCCTCCTAGAAAAATATTTGTCTGTCCAAGAATTGCCAGACTTGTATGCTAACCAAGTTGTGACTTGAGGAGACCTGGGGGCTTATGAACTCTGCTCTACACATGGGAAACTGAAACTCTGAGAGGTTGCGGGCCCTGAATGAGGAGTAGAGCCCTCCCTGGTCTGCCAGACCCTGAAGCCTGCATCTGTTTCCCAGCACCCCAGAGCCACGAAGTGCAGGCTTCGCTCTTGGGATGAATGCATATCTGAAAAATCTGTAACTGAGTGATGAAGCAATTAAAATTGGGAAAGTTCCTAATGGACTGTGAAAGCCGGCACCACTGTGCAGTAATTCAGAGCTTTGGAATGAGATAATATGGGTAAAACCCTGGCTTGGCCTTGAGCAAGTGACCTGATGCCATTGAGTCTTAATATGCTGATCTTAAGATGGGAAGAATGCTGGTTGAGTAACTGTCTTACTGGGATGAGGTGAGGATAAAATGAGAGAATCCTTGAAAGGTACTCAGTAGCTTGTGTAGCGCAGAGTAGGTGCTCAGTAGGTTATGACGAGGACTGGGGAACAGGTTATAGAAGAAGGAGGAATGTACATCCACCGAGTTTATGGGATAAACCGTTGCACTTGTGTCCTGGGTGTTGGGTTCTCTGCACAGTATGAACAAAAGAAAACTGGCGGCACCCCGGGAGGATGCAGGGAGAGACACCCAGCCTGGGCCTGGCTCTGCTGAGATGCGGCTGGCAGACGTGGGAATCAAGAGACTCGGGTGGGGGAGCCTCTAAGTGTGGGCAGCCCATCCCAAGAGAAGGCAGGGGGGTGAGAGCGTGCAGAACCGAGCTTGAACATGGAAGTGAAAACGTACTGACGGTCGTGGGTGTTCCAATAAAACCGCTCCTCTGAAGATGACAGCCATGAATCATGAAGTCATAAAAGTTTCAGAATTGGAAGGACTGAGGAGCGCATCCAGTCCTGCCCAAGGTCAGACAGGGTTTATTTTGAGCGCTGACCTGCCCAGATTCTAGAAGAAGACGTTTCCCCCACCCTGTCTGTCCCTTCTCCTGGGTTGACTCCAGCAGCTCACCTCTCCCCGTGAGAGCGTTTGACGTGGGATTCAAGGGCATCAGGGACACCTCCAGCCTGGAGCCCGGTACGCACACTGTTGGTGACTCTCCAAGGCTGAGCCCAGACCCTCGCAGGGTGGGTAAAGTGTCTGTCGAATATCAGTGGGAATATTTCCCATCTTCCTGTTGAGGGTGGAATTTGGGAAAGGAGGCTTGTGGATCTCATGTCTCGGGAATGCCTTTATATCAAGCATGATATATACTTTTGGGCAGTAACCTTTGGATTTCTTGTACTTCCCATCCGTATGCATTTCCTCATCTACTTTTATCATGCTGTAGGCATTTTTCCGACACCTCCAATCCCTTTTGGAACAAAGTGAGGTAGAAATAAATAAATGAGGTTTCTTGGCTTTTGCTCCCGGGTCATCAGATGACTCCCTGAGCCAAACCTGTTAGGTGCCAATAGCGAGCTTGGGTCAGGTCAGAACTCGAATTCCAGCTCAGGGCAGGGTTCGAAGGTGGGACTGCCGTTCCTGGTGATGTTGGCACGGAGTGGAATGAATCGGGGGCTGGATTGGGGGAGACACGCCCAAGGGACCAGGGAAAAGGAAAGGATGTTTTCGTGACTCGCCAGGTAGAATCCCTGCATTCACTGCAGTGAAGCTTCGAAACTCTTGTCCTGGGCTCTGCCTTTTCTTCAACGCGGGGCCGGGATACATTTCTCTGTTGTGTTACCTCATTACAAATAAGGAGATGCAAGGGAAGGAATAGAAGAGAAACCCGCTGAGTTCCTATAGTCCGTCCCCTGCTTCACAGCATGGATCAAATTCCCAAGGAGGCCCAACCCCAATAAGTTGGTGTCTTGCTTCTAGTAGCCGTGGTCAAGTGTTTCTCTTTTTCCGCTTATTTATCCAATACATATTTATCAAGTGCTTGATACTGTGGGGGAGAAGGCAGTCAGGGTCTGCCCTCCTGAGTCTGGTCTGGCGGGGGATTCTGACGCTAAACAGAAGCACAGGTGCGGTGCAGCTTGCTGGCACAGGTGCTTTGCAGGGAAGGTGCAGTGTGACCTCAAGAGGAGGCGGGGCTCGCCTGGGCTGGGAGCACCTGGAAGGGCCTCACTGTGGCCTCCTCTCCTCTCCTCCCCTTGTCCTCCAGCCGACGAGGTTTGAGCCAAGGTGTCTGGGGGCCGGGGGAGGGGTGGACACACCGAGGCGAGGAGGATTTGGCCGCGGGCGGGGCGTGCTTTCCACAGCAGTCTTTCCGCTCCCTGGCTGGGCCACCTGTCCCCAAACGGCTGTGTCCTGGGGCGGGCAGCTCGCCTGGGGGTTCAGTAACGGGCCCCAGTTCTTAGAAGGGGCTGGCCGCAGAGATAAGACCGCAGTGACGAGGGGGCCATAAATTGTTACCTGTGCCCTTCGGTTACCCCCTCTTCCTCCATCGCCCCCTTCCTGAGCCTGTGGGGTTGGGTTTAGCAACGAGGTTCCTGTTTTTGGGATGGCGCAGAAAGCTGACTCCTGGGGGCTGGGTGTAATCACCGAGATGCAGAGCGCTGATAGCGGAATCCATTTAATTTCTGTTGCTGTGTGATGGGGTGGGGAGCCGGAAGGTCAGGACTCATTTGAAAGTCACAGTTCAGTTACAGAAATGACATACTACACCCCTGCTCCCCAAGGAATTAAAAATTGCAATATTTGAGGGGAAATACTGGAGATGAGGGTGAGGGGTTTAATCACAGAGCAGGTCTTGACTGTGGAAAGCCCAGAGCCATCTGGGGCCAGGGCTCAAGAATGTTAGCTTCTCCGTTGGAGAGGACGGGGCTGGCTGGCTGTGCAGTTGCTGAGTAGACGTCAGATGTCAGTTACTTGTCACGGGTAGTTGCTGACGGTTAGTGTCAGCTATCTGGCACACGATTGGAGGACCCATCCTTTGTCCTGCTGGTGATGCTGCAGAGGTCCCGGCTTTTCTGATGGCTTATGGTTGATCTGATCAAGACCATGTGGATTTATGAGATTCTGCAGGGTAAGATTCATATCCATAAATAGTGGACTTTTCTAGTCCATCTATGGCCTGGCCTGGCTCAGAGGACACAGGAGGGCCTGGCAGAAGAGCCTCTTTGGCTGAGTAGATAGAGAGTGGACATTTCGGGGGCAGAGAGTTGGGCCAGCCCCCGTCTTCCTCATCAGGACCACAAAGGCCTGCCCTGAGTTGACTCATGTATAAAGGAAGGATGGCTGTTTCAGGTTATGTGCTTGGCACTGGGGAGATGGTCTTTGTCTGGAAGGAGCTCACAGCATAGAGGGTAGCCCAAATTTGGGGCATTTTCTAAGAATCTGATGAGTGAATAAGTTTCCAGGATTCTTAGGGGATGGGCCAAACTCTTGACAGAGTTTGGTAGTGTTTGAGGTCCAGGGAGAGAGAGAGAAGTTGAAACAATGAAGAGAAATTGGACATCTGTAACTGCCTTAGCTTAGGTGCCATAACAGAACAGCATAGACTGGACCCTCAACCACAGAAACTTCTTTCTCAGAGTTCTGAAGGCTGGAAGTCTGAGATGAGGGTGGGTCGCCCAGCTCCAGTGAGGAACCTCATCTAAACCTAAGCTCCTCCCAGAGGCCCCACCTCCAAGTACCTTCACATTTGGGGTTAGGGCTCCAACATGCGGATTTGAAGGGGACACACACCCAGTCCATACTAATAACCCCGCAGGTGAAGGGGTCCTGGCATGCCTGGTTCCCTGGAATATAAATGTTGGTGATATATTATTGATACCATAAATGTGTTTGTGTGAAGACAGCTGGGTGGAGGCGTGTATGCCTTTCTCCTGTGGTGAGATCCACACTGTGAAACGCAAACCTGAGATGCTTGGGGTGCAGAGGGTTGTGTGTGTGTGGGGGGGTGTCTGTTCCAGCTGAGACTCACTACCAGTAGGCTGTGCTTGGCTATGGCTGGAGGTCAGGATGAGCTGTCTGCCCTCTCTGGTCTGTCCAGAGTTAGGTGATCATTTCAACCTCAAATCACCTCGAGAAGCCAGGCAAGGCAGTTCAAACTGTGCTCGGAAGGGTGGGAGGCAAGGCTTGCTCTGAGCTGTGAGCTGCAGGGGCAGTGAAGAGTATGTTCTGCGCAGATGAAGGCCCAGGGAGCGGCCTGATCACCAGCTGGGTCCCTCTGGCCAGGACTGGCCAGGGCGTAGGAAGCCTGCCCTTCCTTCCTTTTTAAACTGCCTCGTGCTGGTCATCCTTGTGACTCGCAGACCTCTCTGGACCGTGCACATCCAGGCTTCGCGTCGGTCAGCTCATGTTATCACTGGTCTTACTGGGGTCTTTTGAGTGTGCACGCTCGGGCCTGTTCTCTGCACTCGACTGGATCGGCTGGGCTAAGAGAGGTTAAGAGGAGGCGGTGCTCACCCCACTGCTGAAGGCCAGAGGGCTCCGCTGGAGAGCTGGCCGTCCTAAAGATGAGCTGCTCTGTTTATAATCGGGCTGCTGCCACAGACCTCTGATGAATGGCAATGCGCGCGGCGCTGGATCTCAGCGCACGGGTTCCTTTCTGTGCCTCCGACCTGGGTGTGGACGCGATTTCCCCGCCGCCCCGGGGTGAGGGCTGGGGCGCTGGGGTGCATTGTGCGAGAGGAGTTAGCATCTCCGGAGCAGCCAGGGAGGCAGTGGGCCTGGACCCAGGAAGGCTCCGGCCAGGGGTCCGGGGCCAGGGGCTGTGGCCGTGCTTGCTTGCTCCTGACAACACTGCCCCCTGCTGTCCGGCCTGGGCTGCGGGGGACCTCGCACCCCCGATGGAGCTGGCCCCCCTCCAGGCTCTTTGAAGGGGACGGTGAAGCCGGCCTGCGCTCAAGGGAGGATGGAGGCTTTGTATTTGTTTCCACGGCGGGGATGGGCTTGCAGAACCACTCTCATGCTCGCCTGGTCCCTGTGATTCCTGTGAACAAGACAGCCAACCAAGGAGCGGGATGGAGTCCCATGGCCCTGGGGTGGGGGGTGTCTCCTGCCACTCAGAGAGGATGGTGGGCAGGCTTTGGCTTGTCAGCCAGTGGGTCTGCATTAAAAGAGAGTTGCCCAGCCCCTCCAAGGCCCAGGGCTGTTGCTTCTTAAGACGTTTGCCCTGATTTTCAGCCCTGAGGCTATTGAGTGTTTGTGAAGTCCGGCTTTCCTGTCTGCCTCTCCAGAGTCCAAGCCCCCTGGGAAGTGTCTCCTTGCCCTGTAAAGCCTGCTGCCGCTCACCTTGCAGCCTGGGTGTGACTGCAGGGAAGTAGGTTTGTTTTTTTGAGAGAAATATGAGCCTCTGCAGAGGGCCCTGGGTTTAACCCTCACTTTCAGGATGCCGTCTTGTGTGTGTGTGAACTTCTTGGAGCCTGTTTCATCTTGAGTCAGAGGGGACCCTGTGAGACCAAACTCCTGCGTGATGCATAGAAGGATGGCCCGTCAGGGTTGTTCTTGTTCCTTTTCTCAGCCTGATTCTACCTCTTTTTCTTTATGTCGTCATTTAAACTTATTCACATAACTTCGGCATTATCAAGGACATTACCCCTGGTTAACTGGGATACAAGGAGCTCTTAGCAGGTTGCCCGGCACACAGTAGGTCTACAGGCAGCAGTAATTTCTGTAGTCTCTTTAGTTGTCTGTTTGGGTAAAGGGCCTGTCTCAGCAGTGTTTCCCTCTCGCTGGCGGCTTGGCGGCTTCAGGGGGAGGACGCTAGGGCAGAGGGATCTAAATGAAGCATCCTTTCCCTTCGCCCCAGAACACCCCCTGCTCCCCGAAGACTCCCCCCTTTTTAAAGTGGTCTCCTATCACATTCACGGTCCTGTACATCAGCGTCAGGACGGACCTTCTGGAGATGTTTACCTTCTTGGTTTTCAAGCATGACTAGCTGCACTTTCTTATAAGGGAGTTGCTGTAAGTTTCAGAACATGGAGAGGCCTTTGTGTGGGGATTTTCCTTAAACAGCAAGGGGCTCATCAACTTCCACAGGGATTTATGGGCCCTGCCCAGTTACCCAGGCCCCTCTCCCCCAGAGGAATCGGGTTTTTGTTCTCCACTGGCCTCTCCTCTCCTCTCGGTTCGATTGCCCAAGCTGAGACTGGAGAGGGGATGTGACGACTGTGGGCGCCCCGGAGCCTGGGCTGAGGAGGGGTGCGGGGCTGCGGTCCCCTCTCTTTCTTCCCAATGGGTGTCAAATGGCATCGCCTATGGCATCTGTGGGCCCTGGGCTATCTCTGGCAGATGGCGCAGGAGAAGGATGCCCAGACTCTCCTGAGGACCACCGAGCCCCAGATGGCTACAGAAATGGCCCTTGTCCAGATCTGAGGGGGTGAAGAGAGGCGGTGACGAGGGGGGCCAGCCTCACAGAGGCAGGAGCTGCCTTCCTCCCGACTGGCTCCTTCCCCTGGGAGACAGGCCCCTTGGGTGGAGGCAGCTGGTGACCCTGGTGGCCTCTTTGTCCCGCTGACAATGCCAGGGCTGCTTCTGAGCCCACACAGGGCTGGGCAGAGGGAGGTGCAGGCCTCTAGCTGAGCCGTGGACAGAGCGGGCCCCGTGGACTCTGCTGTGTCCAGCCGGTGCCTGCCCTCCCGCCCCGAGGGTTCGCCGTGTCTGGGAGAGTCCGGTGCAGCGTGTCCTGAGGCTGCAGCTGTCTGAGCTGACTGATGAGACCGCTGGCAGCTGCGTTGGGGCGCTTGGCCCCGCGGCCTCCCCGCGCCCCCCTCCCTGGGCACAGCCCCCCAGGACGCGCCTGCAGGCTGCGTGCAGACAGAGACCGCCCCCCGGGGAGGCCTGCGAGCCCAGGGACTCACGGCTCCTCGGACAGCAGCAGGGCCCACCTCCCCGTGTGCCCAGGAGACCATCCTGAGGTCCAAGGGCAGGTCAGGCGCAGAGCTTACACTTGCTCTCTGCGTCAGGCCGCTCCCGCTCTGTGAGGCAGGCCTGTCGTCAGTTGGAGCTCACTTGCTGTCCCAGGCTGTACACTGCCACCCATTAGCTGTGTCTCCCAGGACAGACTGTTCTTTGTCACATCTCTGAGCCTCAGCTTCCTTCAGGGGCCAAAGCCAATGTGCCCAGCATGGTCACGTTCCTTTCATCCTCCCTGAAAAGCTGGGTCGGTGCCTGTCTCCCTGTAAATCCAGTGGTGCCCTTGTGGGCCCTCCAGGGGCTTTGGCTGCCGTCTGCTTAGCCCTGGAGGCCGGATGGGCAAGGCGCAGAGCCAGGAAGGAGCTGGAAGAAGAAGGGGAGGAGCCAAGTGCTCGCTGACTCCCGCCCCTTTCCCTCTTCCCCAGACCTCTGTGCTTTCAAGCCCGAGAAGGGGCTCGAGAAGCCTTGAGGATGCTCAACAGGTTGACAGGATTCCTGATGAACGTTCAGGCAGCCTTTGCCTGCAGCCTGAACTTCCCATGGAGCTTGCATCATCAACAGCCTCACAGGGCAGATCCTGCTGCCACCTCCGGTTTACAGACCGGAGCGCAGAGGCTCAGCATGGGCCGCGCCCCTTGCCCAGCGGTGGTCCCTGCGGAGCCATGAGATGACCCAAGTCCTTCTGCTAGACAGCCCTTCTTCTGTACTGGAAACTTTGTTCCCCAGACGAGCAGGGAGATGATGCTGGCTGTCAGGGAACCTCCCAGGCCTGGCCTGCCCGCCACATGCCGCATCTGGTTAGCCGGGCGTTAAGCGTGGCCCAGGCAGAAAAGAGGGCTTTTCAGAGTGCTTCTGGGGTGATGAGAAGGCCCTGCAGGGGCGGGTCCCCTCTGCGGCTGTAATTAAAGCTCCGGGCCTGGTCTCCTTTTCAAGTACCAGCTCTTCAAGGGTTCAGGGAGCCCCGTTTCGTGTGCAGAGCCCTTTCAGAATGTGGAAGAGGAGGACACGGGTCTGGCTCTGGTGTGCCCACTTTTCCCCCATGATGCTGAATCTTTAAAAAGTGGGGTGTTGGCATCAGATGAGCAGCTGACATCTGGGCCTTTTTTGTAGAAATTCCATGATGGATATTTTCCTCAGGAGGTACAGCCAGTGTCCCAAAGACAGATCCTTTAAACCTGCCTGACTCCAGGGGCGTCACCACCGACTTCCTGGTAAATACCCGCGGGCCAGGAATGTGTTTGTGCAGCTTCAGAGATGATCCAGAAAAGCCTCTGCTGGTCACCAAGCTGTGTTTGTGTCTGGAGATGAATCGTGCAAGGGAAGATGTTTGCTCCTGAAATAAGACATTTTGTACGATCCATACAAGCCTTTAATTTCACATTGCATTCAGATGCTGAGCTGTCAGATGCTGGGTTTGAAGTCGAAAGTTGACTTTCCCCCCTGTAGCTACAAAGTTCTGTGTCAGCCTGAATTTCAATTTCCTGGGATCTTTGTGTGTCTGCAACTTAACTTGGCATTCTAATTTAGCATCCTTTTTTTTTTGCTTTGTTTTATATTTGGTTGTTGTGTTAGTTGTTTTTTGTTTGTTTTTTGGTGGTGGTGGGTAGAGGAGGGATGGGTTAGTGACAGGGCAAGGGGGCATTTAATCATTTATTCTTTTAAGTAGGTTTAATTGTATAAAGATTATAATGCATACAAACGTCTGTAATTAGGGGAGTTGGTTCTGTTAGACAGTGTTTTAGTGAAGAAAATTACAGTGTTCATAGGAGAAGGCAGCATATATTAACGTGCAACTCGTTTTTGTTCGTTCATGCCGAGTGTTTCCCACCCTGGGGGTGTCTCCCCAAATTCCCAAGTCCTCCCAGTCCCTCCGTGTTGCCTGGCCTGGCCTCAGTTGAACCAGGCCACTTTCTAGAATACACAGCCTTTTCCAGGGCCTTGGGAGACCACACTTTGTTCTACGATAGCATGAGTGTCCCTCATTCTTGACAGCTGTTCAGGGCTGTCTCCTTTGTGTCGAGCATGGTCCAGGGCATTGTAGGTGTAGATATGAATGAGACAGCCAGCTCTGTGCTCTCGTGAAGTTTGTAATCTAAAGGGGAGTCAGACAATGGAAGAGAAGGGTAAATGGACCTTCTACTTACAGATGCTGATTCCCTGCAAAGAGGAGATGGAATAGAGTGTTGAGTTAGAGAGGGACTGGGGATCAGGGTGGCAGTGTGAGAATGCTCATTTAGGCAGAGTGGGCAGAGCCTCTGGGGCCACGGACTGTCCAGGGACTGGGGTTTCCAGGCAGATGACCAGCCTGTGTAGTGCTCAAGGTAAGAATGAACTCTTTAAAAAAAAAAAAGAAAAGAAAAAGAAAAATGTATTTGTTTGGCTGCATTGGGTCTTGGTTGCAGCACGACCCATCTTCGTCGGGTCATGTAGAATCTTTCAGTGCAGTGTGCAGGCTTGCTTGCTGTGAGGTATATGGGATCTTGGTTCCCCAAGTGGGGATCAGATCTGCTGCGTTGCTAGGCAGATTCTTAGCCACTGCAGCACCAGGGAGGTCAAGAAGGAGCTTCTTGAGTTCAGGGAACAGGAGAAGGAGGGGTGGGAACAGAGGGAGCCAGGGAGTGAGCCAGGGCTGGGAGCTGAGGTGGAGAGGTGGCAGGGAACTGCCAGGCTGTGGATTTACTCTCAGGTCCCTGGGGGGCCTGTTCGGGTCCTTGCCACATAGCTCCCCTTGAGGCTCTTGCCGCATGGGCTCCAAGCACACAGAATGCTGCTGCTGCTGCTGCTAAGTCACTTCAGTCGTGTCCGACTCTGTGCGACCCCATAGACGGCAGCCCACCAGGCTCCCCGGTCCCTGGGATTCTCCAGGCAAGAACACTGGAGTGGGTTGCCATTTTCTTCTCTAATGCATGACAGTGAAAAGTGAAAGTGAAGTTGCTCAGTTGTGTCTGACTCTTATCGACCCCATGGACTGCAGCCCACCAGGCTCCTCCGTCCATGGGATTTTCCAGTCAAGAGTACTGGAGTGGGGTGCCATGCTGCCCTACTCTGGGAGGTGAGCCTTTAGGCCCCAGAGAGGTGCTCTCTGTTGGAGCTTTTCGTTGAGGATCTGGTCATTTACTGGAGTGTAGACACCATGAGGAACACCAGTTAGAATAAAGGGTGAGCATCTGTTCAACTCGCAGAATATTCTTCCAGTGCTGACTAGGCTGTGAAAGAGATGCCTCTACCTGCTCTAGGAGGGTCTGAGCGACTCTGGGGCTTCCCAGGTGGCACTCATGGTAAAGAACCCACCTGCCACTGCAGGAGACATAAGAGACATGGGTTTGATCCCTGGGTCAGGAAGTTCCCCTCAAAAAGGGCATGGCAACCCACTCTTGAATTCTTGCCTGGAGAATCCCCACAGATAGAGGAGCCTGGTGGGCTACAATCTGTGGGGTCACAAAGAGTCTGATACGACTGAAGACACTTAGTACGAACAACTCTATATGGGATGTGAAGGATGAGTAGGAGTTTGATAGGATGGATGAAAATGGGAAGAACTTTGCTGGCGAGGAGAAACCCCTTGGGCAGAAGTATGTTAGGGCAATGCCAGGTTACCTGGTGTGGCAAGAAGTGAGCCTTTGGGGCAGGGGTGCTGGGATCAGAGCGGGCCATGCCTTGAAGCTTTGGATTTTATGTTATAGCTGCACTCACATGTGCTTTGATGCCGTGTTGATTCATAAACCCCGAATCCAGTGAATCCGTTTGCTCCAAGGAGATTGACCGTCACCCTTAACACCTTTGAAGCCAACTGCTGCCAGTTTGTTCTAAATCTTAAAGCCCCCTGCCCGGGAATGGGCACCCCGGGACAGATGGGCCGGTTGTGGTGTGCCCGGTCCATGCTTTGTCTGAGCCTGAGGCTCCCGCTGTCACATGAGAAGGGCCCCGCTGACCCAGCTGTCCTGCCGAGCTCTTGGTCAGATGGTGAGTGTGTGGAATGACACAGGACGTCTCAGGTTTTACAGCCGTGCTCCCAGCAGCCTCCGTGTCCTTTCCTGCAGCTCCTGGGAGGCCAAATGATCCCCTGTTGACCGCCCCACCCCGGGGCCACATCTTCTGCTCCTGGTTGTCTGGCTTCCAGAAGGTCTCTGCTGGCCTTCGCCATCTCCCTGATCATTTACTTCTGGTGGAAAGCCTGCCAGGACGCACATCATCTGAAATATCCCTGGCACGCCTCTCCTGGTTGCTGTGGGGCACGCAGGCAGCGCAGAGACACTCTGTGTAGGTTTCAGGAGGCCCAGGGCGGAGATGGAGTTACAAGTTAGAGATCTCGAGGCTGGTGTCTGTGGGCCGGGTCCCAAGCCCAGGACTCTCCGGTGGGCACGCTCTTCCTGGCCTTGCTGAAAGACGGTTTGCTGCGATGGAGTGAATTACATCCCTAATTGTTTGCGGTGCCAGAAACCATTTCCCATAAGCGTTCGTTTGCCCTAAGCCCGGAGTGTGAGAAAGAGCCTTCCTGACATGTTTTTCTTTTCCATTAACATTTCTGTGATAAACAGCTTAGATGCACTGAGAAAAATTAATGAAACTATTGTAACAATCGTGCACAAGTAGGTAATTTATTAAGGACAATTAAAAAGCTTTAAAAACCATCCACGGGGCAAAATGAGCAGGAAGATGGGTGTGTGCCGCGTTTTGGCAGGGAGCCCGCCTGTGGGTGTGTGGAGTAGGGGGCCCCCACCCCGCCCCTGGCTCCCTCACCCCCAGACACGACGGTGGGGAGC
Organism: Bubalus kerabau; assembly: GCF_029407905.1. NCBI lineage: Eukaryota > Metazoa > Chordata > Mammalia > Artiodactyla > Bovidae > Bubalus > Bubalus kerabau. The sequence goes on along the minus strand of NC_073627.1, from coordinate 56,212,864 downwards.
GTGGATTTCTGCTGTTGAAATTGTTCATAGCAAACATTTGATGCGGCTTCCCCATTGCAGAAAGCTGGGGCGTGGGGCGGACGGCTGGGGAGGGGTGATGAAGGGGTCTGGGAGGTGCAGGACCGCTGTCTGAGTCCCGCTCGCCTTCCGTCTTTGGGACAGACATGCTCGTCCCTTATCTTCACCTCCAGGGCTCTCGTGACTCAAGGCACGGTCACACCTGGCTGTTTTTGTAAGGACTTGGTTTCGTGTTGGCTCCCGGAGCCTGCAGGCCAGCTGAGGGGCAGAAAAGGAAGCCTGGAGAGGTGAAGGTGGCACCAGCATCGTGCCGTCAGCCACGTACGGGCTCGGGCTGTGGGCTGGCCTCTGCCTCTCTGCTCTGAGCCTCAGTCTCCTCTCCTGCAGAACAGAGTCGTGCAGGGGGTCGTGGTTAGGAACGAGGGAATGCAGAACCGGACAGAGAGGAACCCGAGACTGGCACCCAGGAAGTCAGTGCTTGGGAAATCTTCAGTGGCCTTTGTCATCATTAAAGGCTTCATTACTGGGTTGACGGAAAGCCAAGCCCAGATACGTGACTCCCAGGCTGGTGCCCCTTTCATGGAGCGCCAGTGCGACCCACCCATCCTGTGGGCCCCCGTCGCGGCTGTTGATTTGCGGGAATGTGCACGTAGTGCCACTGTGGGTGCCGGGTGCGCGCACTCAGCCCTCCGCAGGTCGAGGCGAGGCCCCTCTTGGGTAGGCTCAGGTTGCCCTGCTTTCTCGTTGCCTCATCTCCGCCCACCTCCTTTCTCAAGCACATCCTGGTTCACAGCACCAAAGTACAGACCCTTCCTCACTCTGGAATTGTTTTCACGTCTAAGAGGGACAGGGGTTGCTAGGACTTTTCTTCTTTTAATCGGCTGATGACGAGAGAAGTCTGTGATCTTGTGGCCCAGCAGATAGATTTCCTAAAACAAACCTCTGCCCCTGATCCCGGAGGGCGCTGGCCATTCTCTGCTTTGCTTGATCATAGACACAAACGTTGTGTGTCTATCATGGACCTTTGAATCTGTTTGCGAGAAGCGATTTTTAGTTCACTTACTGATGAGAGAAGAAAATGAAGTGTTTTAGTGCAGACACGACAGATTTTTTTCTTCCCTTCACGTGCTGCAAATGAACAGTGAAAAATTGCTCACTTTTGCTATTAAAAACTATAGAGCCTGTAAAAAATAGTAAATTATGGAGACATTATCAAAGTTTATAGGCACTAGAATTTGACCTTCAGCAAATTGAACTTTGGAGGGAACAGGGTTTTCTTTTCCCTCTTCACAACGCAAAATGAGAGGGAGGAAAAAGATTTATTTCCTTCTGGAGTGAGAGTGGCAACTGGAAATGGCATTCTCCAGTTAAAAGAAAAGGGGGGGGGGGCGGTGCTTTGTTAAATTGCATAAAGAAATACAGGAAGACAGTTGCCTTGGAAGAAATGCAGACCTGTGGAATAGGTGAGTGCCCTTTGGACGTTGGCTCCTGCCTCCCTCCCTGCTCCTCACCCCCACCCCCGAACTTGCTCTTATCATTTTGGTGAGTGTTCATGCAGAGCCTCTCTGTGCATTTGTATACTTTTCTGTATTCCCTGGTGGCCCAGACGGTAAAGAATCCACCTGCAATGCATTAGACTCAGGTTCGATCTCTGGGAAAGGAAGATCCCCTAGAGAAGGGAATGGCAACCCACTCCAGTACTCTTGCCTGGAGAATCCCATGGACAGAGGAGCCTGGCGGACTGCAGTCTGTGGGGTCATAAAGAGTCGGACTGAGCGAATAACACTAGGGATACTCAGAGAAAATAATATTGTTTTGTCTTGGAAGGCTTTCCACTTTCCCCTAAACTTTTACTTTTTCCTCTTTCCTTTCCTGGGACTTAGCTGGGAGAGGAGGGAGGTTGATGAACCAGCATAGGGATTGGATGGCCTGGCAGGTGCTGGTGGTGTCTTTACCCTCTTCGTTTTCCTTGGGCTCCATGAAGCTTCCTCAGTTTGTTTGTTTTTTTTTAAGAATCTGGGAAGACGTTAAGAGGTTAAGAAGACTGGGGAGGTGAATGATTGGAAGATGCAGGTAGGTACCCCGAAGGAGCAAAGTGCTGGGGGTCCACTGAGGGCCAGGTATTTAGACTTAAGCTTCCTTTGCTTTTATTCTGAGCTAGGAGTGCTTGAAAGTGTCAGCTAGACAGTAGTGTCCATGGCCTGGTTTTGAGTGTGTCAGTGTGTGAGTGTGTGTGTACGTGCCCGTGGGTGCGCACTCAGGATCTTTTGCAGCGAGGTCTCCATCTCCTCGGCAGATGGTCTTGTCCTGGAATGCATGGATGAGATCCTTAGCTGAGTAAGTCCCCAGCCATGAGTGGTGGTGTTTGAGGAAGACCCCTTCAAGAGCTGGTTGTTCTTTCTGAAACAGTGGGTCCTGAAGACCTTCTGCAGGCGGCCGCCTCCCTCCTGCCTGTCCTGTAACATCTCTGCAGCAGCGGCACCAGCCTGGGCCCCCGATCTCTGAGCCCGAGACCCTTCACCCTTTCTCCAGGAGCAGAAGCCCGGGAGCTGTGGCTGGGTCTTCACGGAGAGTGAGTCCCTCATCTCATTCTCACCTGCTCGTCCCTCTGCTCTGAGGCCAGCAGAGGAAATGGCTTTGCTTCTCTCTGCAATTTAAGGTGGGAAGTTGAAGGTGCAGAGCCTTAGGCAGGCAGGTGTGTGATCCTAAAATCCCAGTGAAACTGGCGCAGCTGCCTGGCCTGGCCAGCTTTTCTCCTCGACTCCTCGCTTACAGTCTTACGAGGCGCCACAGCTGCCGCCCACCAGGGCACTTTGAGCTTTCAGAAAGAGGGCAGGGACATGAGTCATCGTCACCTCCACCCGCTGACTCTCTGGTCCCCGCCCCCAGGGGAGGGACAGCCCTGTGGGATCCGGGGCTGTGAAAATGAGAAGCCTGGACCCCTCCAAGCTCTGCTGACCATGACCAAGGGCGATGTCCTTTCTTTCTTGCCTGGAGAGCAGCTCTCCAGCAGACACGCATCCACTGCACCTGGAGGCTGGCCCCTCTGCAGCCTGATGAAGGCTGCAGGTAGAGGACACAATAAGGCCTTCCGTGGTCAGCACCTTGCAAACCAGCTTGACGACTTTCCTAGATGCTCAGCGGAGGTTTGTCCAGCTGGGGTCCGACTGGGAGGTTCTGACCATCTCACCTCGGCCCTGGGCAGTCTGTCCAGCTCCCGCTGCCTCTTCACCAGCAAGAGGGACCCTCTCCTCCAGTTGGGGAGCCAGTGCACAGCTCGCAGCTAGAAGGGACCCCAGGGACCTGTGTCCATCCTTGCCCAGGACTGCCTTGTCCGCTGGCAGCAGAACTAAGTCTAGAAGTCACACCTCTGCCTCCTGGTGTGGGTGCGCCACCTTGGGCCAGAGACCCCTGACTTGGGCACCCCAGACTCTCGAGAGGGACGCCTTACTACTGTGATTATCTGCTCACTTTGCTTCTGTATAGATTAGGGTCATTAAAAGTGGATTGTCTTTCCTGGATTTAGCAGAGGGGGATGTTGGTTCTTGAAAAGGCTGGTGTCTAAGAGGGTACTGATCTGTAGAGAGAAGGCCTGATTCTCTCACTTTCTGCAGTTGGAACGCTTGCTATTTACTCTGTGCCCACAACATGCCAGGCACTGACCCACATGCTCCTGGGGCAGCTTCCTACCCATTACTCCTCCCCGCCCCATGAGGCTGGTACTGACTTACAGGTGAGGTCCTGGAGCGCACTTCCTGTCCTGCCCCCAGGAGGCACAGCTGAGCGATGGGGAACTGGGATTTGGACCCAGGGCTTTAACCTCAGAGATGAGGGAGCTTCTGAATGGCAGATCAGACCATAATCTCCTGGCTGGTTCTGGCCGAGGGCCTTCTCACCCGAGCATAAGACCACACTGTAATGTCTCCTTCCTGGTTTGGGGGACATGTGCTGTCCAGGTGATGAGCGCCACAGATCCCATACGTAACCTGATAATTTGGGGGTTGAGCCGCACCCCTCAAATTCCTGCCTGGTAAGGAGCCAGCAGTATCGGCTACTCTATTGCATTTGCTCATCCTAGGGTTGTGGAGGGACAAAGCAAGAGGCTTAACCCGAGCCCCAGAATAGCAGCAGGAACAAACACACCTGCCTGTGCAGAGCTTGTCTCCTGTGCCGTGTACTCTTCAGCCCTTTAGTCTTCAGCCAGTCCTTGGTATGCTCGTTTCTCTCTTTAAGCAGAGGGAAATAGAGGCACAGAGAGGTTGAGTGACTTGTTCGAGGTCACACAGCTGGGAATTGGCAGAGCCAGGATCCAAGCAGTCTCACCCCAGGGCTCCTGTCTGAGTTGGCCTGGGCAGAAAGGGCGGTGTGGCTCTGTGTTCTTTGGCCCAGTTGGCTGCCTGAAGGGAACCAACAGCGAGGGCGTAACCCTCAATGAAATAAGTGGCCCCAGAAAGGCTGATGGAGAGGGCCTCCTCCCCTTGGAGTCCTGGGTGGATCCTGAGCATGTTCCCTGGGTGTGCCATTGACCCGAGGGAGCCTCGGGCTGAGCGATGATCAGCACATGTTCGTCGGCCCCCAAGACCAGCAGCCACGAAGACCCGAGGCCGCCCCTCCTTCGTGTCCGGACGCGGCTGCCACATGCGGTGGCCACGTGCGTCCATTGAGCATCCTCCAGGGCGGTCCTGAGGTTCCAGCCCGCCTTGCTCTGCTTGTTGTTGCCAGTGGTGTGTTTGTTAGAGGCCCGAGTCATCCTGGGTCTGTGCTTTGGACCGTGGCCGTGGAACCGAACAGGTTTTCATAGCCAAGTAGCCCGTGTGGCCCTCGAGCTCTGTGATGAGGCTGAAACCTGCAGAGCTGCTAGTCCGGCCCCCGCCGCCCTGGGGCTATGGTGCTGGCATGGCTCCATCTGGGGGTCCCACCCCATCTCCTGCCGTGGGATCAGAGGGCCTGGTTGGAACCCTGCTCCTGCTGTTGTTAGTTTCACGACCTTGAGGCTGTCAGCTAACTTCTGAGAGCCTGGGATTCCCCCGCTCACCTGAGAAAGTCCCGTAAGGCACCAGGCATGTGCTCAGGCGCGTGAGAGCCGCCCCGTGACTGTGAGTTCCCTCCTGTGGCTCTGGGCCTGTGTGTGAAAAGAACTTCCTTTTCAAGTTCAGACAGCTGTCTGTTGCCCCTCATATGTGAAACTATCTCTCTCTGGTTTGCGTGTGTGTGTGTGTTAGTTGCTCAGTCTTGTCTGACTCTTTGTGACCCCATGGACTGTGGCCCACCAGGCTCCTCTGTCCATGGAATTCTCCGGGCGGGAATACTGGAGTGGGTAGCCATTCTCTTCTCCAGGGTGTCTTCCCAACCCAGGGAGAGAACCTGGGTCTCCTGCACTGCAGGCAGATCCTTTACCATCTGAGCCACCAGGAAAGCCCCTCTCTCTGGTAACTTTGCAGAAAAGATGATTTTGTGCTCACCCCTGAATTAGATACAGTGATGCCCCTGCCCCCCGCAACCTCATATGCAGGGAGCTGTGGTCACGGTCATGGTTGGACCCCTTGGCAACAATAACAAGACTAGAGACGGGGAGCTTGAAGCTGTTGCTTGTAAATGAGCATGTTTTTCTCTCCTTTTTGCTTTTGTGAAAACCAACTTCCTGTACAGTCGCTTGTGTTTAAACCCCCCCACACCCAAGAAAGGGGGTGGCCCTCAGCCGTGTCCACTGCCTGACTGGTTCTTGGGGCCGTTAGGGACTGAAGATCACAGCTGTTAAAAAGAAATCGACTGGACGCCAGCAGTTTTCTCTCCTCGTGCCCGTCGAGTGTGTAAGTTTTTTTGTGTAGAGAGAGTCCAAAGCAAACAGAGATGTTCTTGAGAGATGTGATGAGATGGGGCCTGGCCCAGCAGGAGAGCTGGGTCAGCGTGGGGAGCCGGGGCGGGGGCCGAGCTTGCATCATCGCCTCCCTTTGTGTTCTGAGAATCAGGGCAGCCCAGCGCTCAGCAGACCCTGCCACATGCTGATCTTCTGCCTGATGTCGGGGAAACTTTGTATTTGCCCCTTCCCCAACACATGCAGAGACACACACACACACGTTTCCATCCCAGCCTTTACCCACATGCAGGACTGTGCTAGCGGATGTCTGAAAAGGCTTTGGTCTCTCTGGACAAAGCTTTACGGATTAAGTGGGGTGGAGATGTGGTAGAAACATCGCCGGGAACCTTTTATTGCCTGCCTTATTGTCACACGTGAAGGTGGACCAGCTGCCTCACGGGGCTACCCTTATGAACTCTCACCTCAAGCAGACACGACTAACTGAGGGACTTCCAGGCAGCAGGGTGCACGCATCAGACAAGCATCACCATTTAACAGGAGCGATCATCGACGTTTCTGAGCTGGTCCCTGGGAACAGAGGTGGAAGAGTAGTTTCTGCTTTTGGTAGATAGCTCAGGATGCTGAGGGAGGAGGCGGGGAGGACAGACACAGACAGGGTAGGATGAGTCCACAGCACTTTTGTATCCATCTGTATCTCATAATGTCAGATCATGCCTGGGAAGGGGGGTGGAGGGCTCCCAAGCTGGCTCCCCCGTCTTGGAGCTGGGTGTGCAGAGTCACTCACGGCCTTGGTCAAAAGCTATGTTCCGGAGCGCTGTCCGGGCGGAATCACAGGCCTGCCGCCTGTGGCTCAGCACATCCTGACTGCAGAATGTTGATGGCCTTCCCAGCGCCGCACCATCTCAGAGTTTATTTTAGGCAGATGATTGCCTTCTAGGTCATTCTCAACCATTTAAGTATCCTTGGCAGGAGGCTTACGTGAGCCTCCCAAGGCTCCTTGAGGAGGGAGCACGGCGCGATGTTTCCCCACCCAGTTTCCATGCACCCTGGGGCCCTGTGTTTTTATTGGCATCTTGTCTGGAAAGTTCCTGGCTGTTGGGAGGGGCGGGGATGGGAAGTTGGTCAGTGTCATGTCCCAAGGCCCAGAGTGTTCATGTGTGGTCAGACTGACCACTCCTGCCATGTTCGCCATTTCTTGGAAGCAGACTTGGACTCTAGGTGGAAGATTGGACATTTCTCCTAGGGCTGCGTTTCCCCAGAGGCGTGTAAAACGTTCAGTTAGTTCAGTTCAGTCCCTCAGCTGTGTCCCACTTGTTGCAACCCTGTGGACTGCAGCACGCCAGGCTTCCCTGTCCATCACCAACTGCCAGAGCTTGCTCAGACTCATGTCCATCAAGTCGGTGATGCCATCCAGCCATCTCATTCTCTGTCATCCCCTTCTCCCACCGTCAATCTTTCCTAGCTTCAGGGTCTTCTCCAATGAGTCAGTTCTTCGCATCAGGTGGCCAAAGTATTGGAGTTTCAGTGAATATTCAGGACTGATTCCCTATAGGATTGACTGGTTTGATGTCCTTGCAGTCCAAGAGTCTTCTCCAACACCACAGTTCAAAAGCATCAATTCTTCGGCACTCAGCTTGCTTTATGGTCCACCTCTCACATCCGTACATGGTTATGTTAGGAGACACAGGATTGTGTGGCCAAATAAATTTATTTATAAAAAATTTAGCAACTGCTCAATTCCCTAAATGCAAGACTTCTCAGAGCCTTTACTTTGCTAACAAGTCTGGTTTTCTAAGATCAGGTTAAGGTAGATGCTGTTACCTGGACTTATTTGGCCCTTTGAACTTATTTTAAGGGGACTAATATCTCCTGGAATATTCCTTGAGAAACTTTTTAAGAACACTGCCCCTTTTAGGCCTTCAGATTCCTCAGCTGTGAAGTGATGAGTTGTTAGAGTGTTCTCTAACACCTTGTTTTAAAATTATTTTTCTCTCTTAAAAATCAAACAGTATTGAGGAGTCAGATGAATTTTGACTTGATAGATTCAAAATCAGATACATCTATATCAACTTGATATCATATTGCATATATAAATGTGTTATTTAAATAAAAATATCGATATAATTTTGCATACATACATATTTATATATTGGGCTTCCCCAGTGGCTCAGTGGTAAAGAATCCATCTGCAATACAGGAGACGTAGGTTCGATCCCTGGGTCGGGAAAATCCCCTGGAGGAGGGCATGGCAGCCCACTCCAGTATTCCTGCCTGCAAAATCCCATGGAGAGAAGAATCTGGCTGACTATAGTCCATGGGGTCGAAAGAGTTGGATACAACTGAAGTGACTTAGCATATATGCATGCGTGCATGCTTATTTATTTGTGTGTGTGCATATATACACATATACATATGAGTATATAATTTTGTAATATGTAATATATATACACTATGTGATATGTGCTACATAATATATAACATTATAAGTTATAATGTTATAAACACAGTAAATATATACATAAATTTATTTACACATATATATTTGTAGACATATACATATATAAATATATAATTTTTAGTACACAATAAATTATATACTAAGTGATATATACATAATGGATAATATTGTAAGTTATAAATTATAATGTTATAAGCATAACAAATATATATACACATGCAGTATCTCTCAATGGCCATCAGAACTCAGGTCAACTCCTGTGACCATGTTTTAGTCAAACTCAAAGAACTTTGAGTCACTGTGTGATTTCTGGTTGACTCTTCGAAGCCACAAAGCTTCATTGTTGGCTATCATCTCGAAAACACTAGGACCCTGCTCGGGAAGGCCCTGGATCAGGGGGTGGGGACCCTCACCCCAGCCCTGATATTCTCTGAGTTCCTGGCCTCTGAGCTGTCAGCAAGAAGCCTGGCTGTTCTGACCATCACTCTGGGCCGTGCTTAGTCGCTCAGTCATGTCCAGCTCTTTGTGACCCCATGGACTGTAGCCCACCAGGCTCCTCTATCCATGGGATTCTCCAGGCAAGAACACTAGAGTGGGTTACCATGCCCTCCTCCAGGGGATCTTCCCCACCCAGGGATCGAACCCCTGGGTCTCCCGCACTGCAGGCGGATTCTTGACTGTCTGAGCCACCAGGGAAGCCCATCCATCACTCTGGCCACTGAGTAACTCCAGAAAAGAATTGGACCTTTAATGGTCCCTATCCCCTGTCTTGAACCAGGCTTGGTGCTGGCAGGCCCGGGGTGGATCATTCGAGAATTCCCTTGCCCGTCCCTTGCATGGTGGTTGCCGGGTGCTTGGCTAATATGTTGGATTGTTTGCTTTGGGAGGATGAGCAGCTCCTTTTACTTGCCACCCAGGAATGTCGGGCTGGCCTCGCACGGGTTGCTTTGCTGCGTCCCTGGGGAGTGCACCTCGCTCCTGTAAGAGCTGGTAGGAGGGCCGCAGAGGCAGGCCTTCACTGTTGCGTGTTCTCTTCCCATTTAACAGCTTGAGTTGCAGGGCACCTACAAGACACACAAGTTAAACCACTTGCAGTGTTTTGGGACTTGAGCTAAATGTTTCTGACAAGCTTCCTTCTGACCTTTTAAAGACCGCCTTTGTGTTAATGTGGGTCTTGGTTAACTTTCTTTTGAAGTGCCCCCTTCCTTTATTTTGGGGGGCAGGGAGTGGGGAAGGAGTGAGGTGAGGGACTGTGAGGCAGGACACGGGGGCCACGAGGCCGGGCCACTGTCCGCTCTCAGGCTGTCCTGGAAAAGGGCGTCGGGTGCCTGGGCACGGGAAGGGAGAGATCTGGACCGTCTGCTGTGACTTTGGCGCCTCTGACATTAGCATAGTAGAGGTCCCAGTAACAGTCTGGAGTTTGTAACTCCCCTGTGGTTCCCAGGCTTGTTAGACTGGCACCCTAAGGCTTGATGAGAGAAGTTTTAAACCGTGTATGTGTGTGTGTGTTTATGCATCAAGTCTGACCAGGGGGCAGACATACTGCTGGGTACCAGAGATGTGGACACAGTCCATACCCCGGGGACCTCTGTAAGCTGGACTTTTGCAGAGCAAGTCATTACAGCATGAGGTGTGCTGTGGTAAACGCATGTGGGAGCCAGAGAATTAAGGCCCAGGAGGAGGATGCATCCAGGGAGAGCCTTATGGGGACATGAGACCCGAGCAGGGGTTGGAAGGACCGATCTTATTCAGCAGGTAGAGGGGGTGGCGGGGGACCCAGAAGGAGGCCTTGAGGGATGGCTGTGAGGAGTTTGCAGAACTACAAGGAGTTGGTTAATGCCTGAACCCACAAGGGGGAGGTGGGGAAAGATGGCCCTGGGCCCGAGGACCCGGCCAGGTCTCCGAGGTGCTGCTAGAGATGAACTTGCCCTTCCTCCAGGAAGGGAGGGGAGGGCACTCTGCTGTGCTCCATCACTCAGTCGTGTCCGACTCTGCAACCCCGTGGGCTGTAGCGCCAGGCTCCTCTGTCCATTCTTGCCCGGGATTCTCCAGGCGAGAATACTAAAGTGGGTTGCCGTTTCCTTCTCCCATGGGCCAGTGGCAAAACTGGTCTCCTCTTCTCTCAGAGCCCCATTGCCTCTCAAGTGTGGGATCGGTGATGCTCTCAAGTTGCCCGAGTGTGCGCCTCGAGGGCCCGCTGGCGGCCCCCTGCCCTTGCCCCGGGCGCAGGTCACCCGGCTGCAGGGAGCCGCCCGCCGAGAGCTCTCTGCCCACTCCCCGAGGGCCGCGCGGTCATCACAGGCAGCTGTTCAGTGGTAATTAGTCAACCCAAGCCTTGCAGGTTCCATGACTCATTGTCTTATATTTTAATAAGTACAGAAAAGCAGAGTGCTGATTTATTAAAAATTAATCCTTCTCAGAGCTTGCTCTGGTCGAGGGAAAGCACAGAGGCCACGGTGCGGGGAAGGCTTGGGAGGCAGGTGGGAGTGCGGAGACGGAACGGGGAGGCGGCCCCCACGGCCGGGACAGCGGGGCCACGTGGAGCCCCCGCCCGCTCGGTCGGAGTTTCGGAAGATGGCAGCGCTGCCCGAGGTCGCTATTGACCCTCCCTTCCCCCTCCCGTCCCCTCTGCTGCAGACCTCGGGCAGCTGTAATGGTCACAGGCACCCACTGTCCCCCAGCTCCAGAGCCCGGGGGCCCCGGACCGAGGTGTCAGCCGCTTGGGTTCCTCTGCGGGCTGTGAAGGAGGCCCGTCCCACGCCTCAGCCTGGCTCCCGGGGTTTCCAGGAGCCCTTGGCCATCACCGCATCTCTGCCTTCGTCTTCACTTGGCTTTCTCCCCACGTGCAGCTCTGTGCCCAAGTCTCCCCTTTTCATAAGGACACTGGGCATATAGGATTAGGGGTCCACCCTACCGTTATGACTTCATCATAAATAATTACCTCTGCAGTGGACCCGTTTCCAAAAAACGTCCCATTCCGAGGTGCTAGGGGTTGGGACGCCCATGTACCAGTTCTGGGGGATGTGAGCCAGCCATTTCTTTTCCTGTCCCCGCTAGTTCCTTTCTGCCCTGATAGCCTCTTGTTCTTCCCATCACCCTGTTCCCTTGACCTTGTCGTCCAGTTCTCTCTTGCCCACTGTGCTACCTTAGGCCCTCATGATTCATCTTGCTCTTTGGGTCACACGTGTGACCCACACAGAGGTGGATGGGTGCCTTGCGGTGTGGCAGCCCCGTTGGGACTTCTTCCTTGGCCTCTGCAGAGTAACTGTTGCACCCACGTGAGCTCAGAACATCTCACCATGCAGCCAGCGGATTCCTCTGCGCCTCTCAGATAGAGCTTTTCCTCTGGATGGCTGAACAAGTCCCCTATCCAGGGTTCAGTTCCAAGCAGGGGGTATGTAGGTGGGGACAGGAAAAAAACACAGTGTCTATATGAGCCTCTCTATCAAGAGAGCATTTCCTTCTATTGATCAAAAAGTATTCCAGCATAGGGCAGGGACATCCCCTGAATGAGCCTTATCATTTAAAGCATTTCCTCCTCCAAGGCAGTCAATTTAGGCCAAATGCAGAGCTAGCCACAGTGTTGAAATTCAACCAGAGGGGCATGTTGGCTCCCGAAGCATTCTGGGCCATTAAGTCTGTAATGTAGCAGAGGCCTCTGGGTAGCTGGCGTGCCTTCCTTCCTTTGCTAATCAGAGGAGTGCCTCGCTCTCATCCTGCTGGACTCAGCATCATGCCCACCGGCATGCAGACATGTGTTCCTGGTCCTGCTGCCTTCCTGTGTGCCCGGGTGGATAAAGGAGCTTGGAGAGTAGCCAGGTGACCCCCGCTTGGGTCCTTCTGTCCCAGCATCTCAGTGAACGTCTCTGGGTCTCGGAATGAAGGAGCTGCTGTTTCCCAGCTGTGCATACCCTCTCTCACTTGGATTTCCGTGGACCCCGGGCCTGAGCTCTGGGAGGGGAGCAGAGGGGCCCTGGATCTGCCTGCTGTCTCCCTTCCACTGGAAGCCTGGCCTGCTCAGTTCCTCTGATGGGTTGTTTTCCATGTGGAGTGCTAAGCCCGTATTGAGAGGCGGTGGACTGCAGGGTGATGGACTCAGCGCTGTGTTCAGAGAGGTGGGCTTGGCTGGCCGAGTAGGGAGAGGCTTTGTCTGAGTGGCACCAGTAGTTCTGAAATGACTTGAAAAAGTTTGACCTTGGGGAATTTCCATTGTGAGTAAAACCTAGAAGATTCTCAGAGTTTTGAGAAAGCCACTAGTTTCTATCTGCACCATCTACCCCCTCAGCTGCTGTCTTTGCTTCCTTGCGAGGCTGTCTCTAGTTCAGGTCCTGATTGCCCATCACCCCAGGGCTTTTGCCCCAGCCTCCAGCTGGTGCGGTCTCCTCCCCTGCAGATACTCTGCTTCTCCTCGAACCCTGCCTTCACAGACGTTCCAGTGAATTCTCTCACCTGGCCTTCCAGCCAGAAAAGGAAGCCAGGGCAGTCCCACTGCTTTTCCAGCTTCTTCTCTGTTGATGCCACAGTGAGAACTCTCTGCTCCAGGCCGCTGGTCTGCCCCGGGGTCCTAGGCAGCGTGTCTGATGTGCCCAGTTCGGAGTGGTCCCCCACCTCCATCTCGGCTAACTTGGCCCACCCTTCAAAGCCAGTTCTGTTCACTCCCCTGCCGTATTATCCAAACAGGACACCCTTCTTTGCATTTATTGGACACTTACTTCTTAGAGTGGAATATTCCCTACTGGGTAGATTTTTGTTCTCAATATCTTCTATTTTAGTCACCTCCACGGTGTCCCCACATTGTCACTTGGGCTAAATCTGGTTCAGTCTAACAAACGCACAATGGTCCATGAATATTTTCTGGTCTTTTTAGTTGATATTGGGGATGGGGCGGGAAGCTGAGTGAGGAAAGAGCCCTGAATGATTCCCGTTCCTTCCTCTTTCCCTGAGGTTGGTCCAGCGGGCATCCTGCAGGGCCTCCTGCTTCAGCATGGCAGGAAGACATCTGGAGCTTGCTGAAAGGTCCTGGGTTCAGAGCTGAATCGGTCCCTGTTCCATCGTTAGATACCACGGAGGCCTGTGAACACTGCCCAGCGAGTCTGAGGCCTTGTGGGGAAGCTTCGCAGCCTCCCTCTTAAGTGGTATGGCGTCTTTGCTTCCTAACCTAACCTACCCCCATCTTGGACAATGAGAGTGTTTCTCTAGAAAGAAAAAGTTAGTTTTTTTTGAAGAAGCAACCTGGAATCATTTTAAGCATGTGATATTATGATGATCATTTTCATTGCCATCATATTTCTGTTGAACGTGATTTGGTGCCTTTTTTCGGAAATCTAAATGAAAGCACGGAGGAAGCGTAGCGTTTAGAGGAGAGCCAGCCCCAGCCCCTTGACACGCACCTGTTTGTCCTGAGCTCCTTTTCCTAAGCAGAGAAAATAAGGTTGATCCCTGTCTGGATTTCGTCAGAAACTGGTTTGTTGCTTTTTCTTGAAATAAATTGCTCTTGATTCAGATGACCTCGGGTCCTGGGACAGTGCAAGTGTGTGTCGTGAGGGTCTGTGGCAGGCGTTAGGCCGAGGCCTCCACAGGTGTTGTTTAAACCTTGTCCAGAGCCCATGGGTGGCGGATGTTGTCTGTCCCCTCGTTCGGGGGCCTCTTGGCTGGGGGCTGAGGCGTGTCCCGTGAGCCACGCAGCTGGGGCTGCGTTCCGCCCTTGTTAGCCTGAGGGCCTGTCCTGTCCTGAATTCCCCCTCTTCTCCACCTGCTCCTCCTCTCTGTCCTTGATGGGGTTGGAGCACCCCAGAAACCCAACCTGTCCTTGCAGCGCAGCCCCTTCCTGTAAGACTGGAAGAACGCGCGGCTTTACCGCGATGCTTCTAGAGAAGTTTGCTCTGCTTTGAGCCCAGTAGGTTTCTAACGTCGGTCAGGCGGCAAACGCTTTCACGGCTTTGGAATCATAAGGTTGATTTGGAAAATTGGCACCTGATGGCTTAACAACCGGGATACAGTTTGTGAAATTGGACCTGGGAGGGGCACGTGGGTGTGCACGCCGACCTCTCCCCAGCTCAGCTCACCGCGGCTACCGGGAGTGGGGTCTTCCCTAACGAGGGGAGAGCATCTGTCACTCTGCATTTCTCAGCTGAGACCCAACGTGCAGTGGTGGCCACGGTGGGGAGACTTCTGGCTGGGATTTCTCCCCACTGGCCTTTAAAAGGCCAGGGCCTGAGAATTCGTGAAAAATTAATGGAGTCTCTGTGGGTTCTCTGCACTTGCTGGTAACCTCGCCTCTCCCAGGCCCACTGTGGCTTCACAGCATAATAGCTGCTCAGCAGCTGGTCTTTTGTATGCAAATATGACCTAAAGAAGTGTGGGAGGCAGCGGTCCATTGTTGCCCGGGCTCTGCGATTTCAAACAGACACAGGGCTTTTAAAATATTCCAGACAGATATTGAAAATGTCAGCAGCAGCTTTCTCCCACTTCTTGCCCGGCACTCTTTTTTCCTCTCCTACTCCTCCCCTGCCACCCACCTCACCATAAAATATAATCAAAAAGCTAGTAAATAATTTAAAGAATTGCCTCAAAGGATTTTCAGACTAGAAAGAGACTCCCTTCTCTGGTTTAAGTTGGGAGAAACTGTTTTCATTTTTTTTTTTCCCAAGATATTTAAAATATTCAGGAGTGTCCCACAGGGTCTTGAACTCATAAGTGTCTGCATTTTTCTCACTATACTCTCATTTCCTCTTTTCTTTATTGAATTTTTTTTTTTTAAGGTAGCTGTCGGCAACATTTAGGTCCAACTTTCAAATGAAAATCATATTTGAGATACTGGTCTTAAGTCAGACCAACCCAAGTTTTCATTCATCTGAGCTCTGGGCTCTCTGCTGTTTAGTTTAATGAGAGGGTGGAGTGAATCTAAGGTGCTGTGATTTTTCATCCTGTTAACTCTTTTCAAAAGGGTCCCTTATCTTGTGAGCAGAGAGGAGTGATGTCCTATACGTGGGATCACTGTATGTGTATCTTCTTTGTGAAACTTAATCAGTCAGGAGTGGATCTTCAGTCCCTGCCTGTTCGCTGTAAGAAGGGAGGGAGACGGCCAGGCCTTTGGCCAGCCAGGAGCTTAGACCTGGATGCGGTTGCACAAGTTGGGAAAACCTCAGATCCACCCAGTTCTCACCCCCTGAAGACAGGCAATGCCCTTCTTGGAAGAACTGTCAAAGAGACATGCACTTCTGTGTCTCTTAAAAGTCGTAGGGCCAAGAGGCTGGCTGGCCACTGGGGGTTATTGTACCTGGGAGATCATTGTCCCTCTTCATAGTCAGTATTAAGTGGATGAAAGGAAGAGACAGAGGAAAATGAGTGGATGGATGAATGGATGGAAGGAAAACAAGGAAGGACAGATGGATGGACAGAAGGGCAGATGGAGGAAGGATGGGCAGATGGATAAGGACAGATGGACGGATAGAAGGACAGATGGACGGATAGAAGGGCAGATAGATGGAGGGGAGGAAGGACAGATGGATAAGGACAGATGGACGGATAGAAGGGCAGATGGATGGAGGGAAGGAAGGACAGATGGATGGATAGAAGGGCAGATGGATGGAGGGAAGGAAGGACAGATGGACGGATAGAAGAACAGATGGATGGAGGGGAGGAAGGACAGATGGACAAAGAGAAGGGCAGATGGATGGAAGGAAGGAAGGACGGATAGACGGATAGAAGGGCAGACAGAGGAAGGAAGGGCAGATGGATGGGGGAAGGAGGGACAGATGGACGGATAGACAGGCACGTCGAGGGTGGGTGAGTGGCTGGATGGAGGGAAGGATAGGGGGATGGTGGGTATCTGGTTTCCCTGTTTGTGTTTGTCCTGTTCCGCTGTTTCAACCAGACGGCATTCCTCAGGCCTTCTCCTGGAAGCTGGGGAGAAGTCATCCAGAACTCTGGTGTCAGAGGATCCTTACAACATCCTGTGCATTAATGTTCATAGAGGCTGCTACTGGCCGACCCGCCCAGGAGGCCCCTCTCTTGGCGTTCCTTTCCCGTCAGGAGGACAGTGCTGTACCCGCGGCCGTTGCCCCCTTCCTGCAGGGCCTGCATGCCGGCGGCTCGTGCTCGGGGTATCTGGCAGTCCTCTGCCAGAGGGCCAGGTGTGTCCTCCCTGGCCCAGCCAACAGATGCCACAGTCTTGGCACTGTGACCTTTAATTAAAGCACTTGCTTCAAGGCCAAGAGTGAAAGGCATAGACTCTAGAGGCGGGTGAGCTGAGCTTGGATTCCTGGGGCCACTTGCTACCGATGTGACCTTAGGAGAAGTATATAACCTCTTGGATCCTCAGTTTTCCCATCTGTAAAATGGGGTAAATCATCTCCCCCCAAGGGAATTGTGAGGATTAAATGAGATGTTGTGTACCAAGCCCTTTTAAAAACGGTGCCAGGCACGTCGCACCCACTCCAGGCAGCACGTGGGACCTGTGGCTTTGCCGTCCCAGAAGTGAGGGGACTGTCACCTCCCAGGGAAGAGGTAGAAGGAATCCCGGGCTGCTGAGACGATGACGCCAGCAGTCACCCCTTCCTGTCCTGTGCAGGCACACAGCTGCCCAGGGGCCTTGGGGTGTCCTCAGGCCTGGAGGGCGGGAGGGGAGGCAGCACACGGGCTGCTCGGAAGGCATCTCGCAGGCCTCATCTGGGCATCTTCTGTGGCTCTGGTGCAGTTTCTGTAAACCGTGGAGGCTCTGGGAAGATGCTGAAGTGGCCGACATCTTTCCCTTTCCCTTTTCTTCTTGTAAATGACCGTCTGACCGTCTCTCCTCCCTTGAAAGCAGAAACCCAGACCTCTCCCCTTGGGTTGGGTCCCAGACACAGCCTGCCCGGGGTTGGCTCCCGCGGCCTTTCCGCCCTGGAGAGAGGCTGTTTCCAGGCCCGAGGCAGCCTCGGGAGAGAGTGGCCGCCTCCAGCCAGAGCCCCCTTGATCTCCCAAATCCCCAGCCTGGCCTCATCCACTCCACAGAGCCTTCCAGAAAAGCGAGAAGTTGAGCACTTTCTGCCTCCACCCTTGGCTCCGGCTCTTTTCTCTTTTTCAGCCCCTAAGACGGGAGGTGTGAAGACCATGATCTGTAAGCATAAAGGATTTTTAAACTAAACAAGAAAACCAATTATTTTTCTAACTGCTTTACTCCTTCAAATCTTTCACTGTAATGGAGATTTAGAATCCATCACAGTTGGGCTATTATTTCTGTGTAAACAGTGTCATGCCCTATTGCACCAAGCAGACAGTCAATTTTTTCCATTACACTTGGACACAGATGGCGACGGTGCCCAGTTGGTGTCGCCCCGGCGGGTTTTGGTTGATGGGGAGCGCCTGACCGCGGTCAGAGGTGAGGAAAGGGTTAAGGCCTGCCGGAGGGGATTTTGATCTTACCCAGCTCTCACCTCTTTGGCTGTAGAGCTGTGTTTTCATTTTCAGGCCCTGGCTTGTGACCCTCCCGTCTCCAGAGCTGGGAGGGTGGGAATGGGAAAGGGTTGATGGGGCTCTGGGGCTGAAGCGAGAGTGCTGAGGGTCCAGCTGGCTTTAAGCAGCTGGGACTTGGCAGGTCTCCGGTCTGCCCTGTCCCCAGCTCCCTGCTTCTTCCAGGCAGTCCGGCTGGCGAGGCCTCTGTCCAGGGCACCTCTGGTTTTGCATCCCGTGGCTTGTGTCCCGGGGATGAAGTCCAGACAGCCTGCAGGGCGCCCACGCTCCCGCCCTTCGGTGCCCCCCGGGACCCCTCTGGCAGCTCCCTCGCCAAGCCACTCTGCATCCTGCCCTCTACCCAGAGCATTCTTCCCACCTCTCTGCTCCCTCTGGCCTCAGGCCTTTTTATCCCCCAGTGCTGTGTGCTTGGTCGCTCAGTCGTGTCCGGCTCTTCGCGACACCATGGACTTAGCCCTCCAGGCTCCACTGTCCATGGGACTCTCCAGGTCAGAATACTGGGTTGGATAGCCTTTCCCTTCTCCAGGGGTGTCTTCCGCCAAACAGGGCTCAAACCCAGGTCTCCCGCACTTCAGGCCGCTTCTTTACCATCCGAGCCCCCAGGGAAGCCCTCCAGGGACAACCCCAGATGCTGCCTCCCCCCGGAAGCCTGCCTTCACCCCAAGCCTTAGTGTGTGCCTGTCCCACGCTGCCTGGGGTTCATATTGCAGTTCCGGGTCTGTCTCCTGCAGCTACGTGTGAGCTCCATGAGGGCAGCTCTGTATCCGCGTGCCCAGCGCAGCTGTTGGCGGGCGGTCCGTGAGTATTTGCAGGAGTGAACGAGTCCTCAGGCCGGGCTGGCAAGGAAGGTGCAAGCGCCTCGAGGGCCACCGCGTGGGTAGACAGCCTGGCCGCCGGCAGGAGCCACGGGTGGAAGGTGCGGGAGCAGCGGGACACTGGAGCCAGGCCGCCCGCGTCCAGGTCTCGGCCCCTCCGCTGTGATGTGCAGCGGTCGCTTCGGTTCTCTGTGCCTTGGAGCCCTTATATGCAGAGTGGGGCCGACCACTGAGCTGAGGTCATGGGGCTGTGACGAAGGGTCAGCACACTCGCAGTGGGTGAAGCCCCCAGTGTCGCCGGTCCAGGGTGATCCGAGCAGGGGCAGGGGCTGCGTCTCTCCCCCAGCTGCCTTCAGGCCAGGCTTGGAGCAGAAGGCGGGGCCTTCGCTTGAGACGTGTTTGCACACGCTGTGGACCGCCCCTCCCCCCGCCCCCCGGTGACCCCCTGGATGGTGTCTGCAGCCTTCTGCAAGTGGCCCCAGCAGCCCCAGACCCCCTGTCTCACTCACGCCGCCTGCCTGGCTGCTGGAGAGTGCGACCCCTGTGTTGCCTTCAGTCGAGGCTTCTCGAGTGGAGCTGGCTCTGCTGGCGCACTCAGCCGGTCCATTGGAGGCATTTATGGAGCGCCTTCTGTGTACAATCTGTGCTCACAGAGGACCTGTTTGGCATGGACGCCTTAAAGAGCACATCCGATCTGCTCCGTGATCCCAGGAGGTCAGCCAGGCGGGCATTCATCTTGTTTTTCTCTAAATGAAGCAATGGAGCCAGGGAGTAGCTCAAGGCCGTGCAGCTGTGGACCCCTCCCTGCTTACCGCCCCAGGAGACGGGAGGACCGCCCCAGGAGACGGGAGGGAGGCTGACCATCTTGAGTCACAAAATTCCTGGTCCTCTTGCAGAGCTTTCCAGGGGCTCGTCCTCTAAGCGGTCGGGAACAGGAGAGCGAGGCGGCTTCTCTGCTGTCGGGTGGGACCGCCCTCATGGCCAGGCGGCCAGGCACTGGGAGAGCCCACGTGGGCTGGCGAGGGCCTCTTGCCGAGGCCTCAGAGTTGCCTCTGGCTCTTGCCTGTGAGTGGCCCTTGCCCCCAGCAAGCTTGAGAGCAGAAAGGATGGAGCCCCACGAAGGACAGATGAGACGGGCATCTTCGTCTCTCAGAAGTCTTTCAGACGTACCCACGCGTCTGCAGGGTGAGCTCAGGTCCACATGCAGGTCAGCAGGCGCTTCCGTTTTCCCTCCAGGGACAGCTCTCCTCGTGGGGCTGTAGGAAGAGCCCAGTGTGGCCCTGGCCTTCCTCAGTAGCTGCTCCAGGCAGAGGCCTGCAGGTCTCATGATGAGGGAGTGGCGATGGGGATCCCAAAAAGGAAACGGCCTGGCCACAGTGGGCAGGCCGAGGGCAGGTCTGCAGACTCTTAACGGAACGTGCTGGGAAGAGGGCTGCTGTGTCTCAGAGGCTGGGGCTGGCCTGGGACCAGCCCCGTCCGGATGTGACCCCTGGCTCAGCCACCTGCTGACCTTGGTACCCTGTGCACGTCCCTTGACTTCTCGGAGCCTCATTTTTGCTCGTCTGTAGAATGGAAATAATAATAGTCGTGCTAATGGTATCTGCACTCCTTGGGTTGCTGTGAGGTTGCAACAAGGCCCTGGCTGGACCCTTGGCAGGTCCTGGCCACTCTGTGGCCACGGCTCTTGCCTTGTCATTTGTCTCTTGTGTGACCTTTTCCTCACTTCCAGGGCCCTGTCCGTCACTGAGTTTTCTCATCGAGCCGCTTTCCTCTCAATGCCTTTTGACGCTAGCTCGCCAGCACGTTGCCTTCTCTTCCCAGAGGCTCAGGGCTGCCGTCGGGGGGATTTGCCCCATGCGTTTTGTCTGTGATGCATAATATATGTGCGTGTATGAGTATGTGTATGTAGGTCCCTCCGCATGGATGTATATATAACTCATTCCCCAAAGAGAGATTTATTTCAGGGAACAAATGCTTCTGGTTAGCTTCTGTGTGGATGTGATCCAGCCCCAGACCGTTGCCATGAGTAGAATTCATTGACGGCAAAAGGAAATGAAAACAAACGTTCCCTGACATGGGGCATTTCCGCTGGGGGGCCTCTGGGAATTCTCTCCTCTATTAAAATATCCACCAAATTGGACAGAGGAACTTGGCAGTCATGGCCCGAGCTCTTTAATTGTTTCTGGGGGGCGGGCGGTGCATGGGCAGAAGCTGTGTGCTGGCCCGTCTTCCGGAACTTTCCCCCGCCACTGGAGCGCTGGTAGGAAGGCGCTATCGGAGACCCAGTAAGGCAGGTGCTGCTGGAGCCAGGTTCCCGCCCTCCCGCTGCGCAGGCGCCCCGGGGCGGCGATGAGGGAAGAGCCCTCTCTCCCTGGCCTTCTGAAGCCGCTCTTTGTAAACGTTTGGGAAGCATTAGGGTTGGGGGTGGGGGTGCCGGGGGCTCAGATTCCTGAGACGGTCTGAAGCCTTCCATTTGACCCCAGACAGACTGCGAATGTGGTTTTGATCACAACCAGCTGATGGGAGCTGACCCAGACTTATTACCATTTGACTGTTTTTTGGGTTTGTTTTTTCCTTCTCCCTGCTCTTCCTTATGGGGACAATGTTTCTCTAGTGAATGAATTTGCTTCGGGGCACAGAGGTCAGGAAGGAGGCTCTCACGCGAAGTTGGGGTGTTTGCTGATCGGTAGCCTCCTTTCTGCCCTTGAAAGTGGGCCAGGAGTGGAGCTGCCCGAGGCCACCAAACATGTGTTAGGGGAGTAGCTGTTGGCTCTTTGGTGCTCGACACTCATTTTTTCAGCGTCTCCCTCAGTTCTCCTGGAGGGTCGCTGTAACTATGCCCATTATACGTATCCGAAAGCCCAGGGCTTCCCTGGTTGGCTCGGACGGTGAAGACTCCGCGTGCAGTGCTGGAGGCCTGGGTTCGACCCCTGGGTCGGGAAGGTCCCCTGGAGAAGGGAATGGCAACCCACTCCCGCATTCTTGCCTGGAGGATTCCATGGACAGAGGAGCCTGGTGGGCTGCAGTCCATGGGGTCTCAGAGTATCCGAAAACCAGATCTCAGTTATCCTGCCCCAAAGTGACCAAGTTGGCGTAAGTGGCAGGTCCGCTCAGGTTCTAAGCAAGAGTTTCTCCACCTGGGCACGTCTGGCATTCGGGGCCAGAAGATTCTTTGCTGCAGGGATGTCCTGTGCTTTGCAGAATGGTTTAGTAAGCTTCCCTGGTCTCGCCCCACTAGATACCCATATTATCCCCAGCCCCAGTTATGCCAATCAGAAATGCTCCCAGACAGTGCAGAGTCCCCTGGGAAACTAGACTGCGCCTGGCTGGGAACCCTTCTGGAACCTGTGTTCCTTCTCCTACCCAGGGCCTGCCCCTGCCCTGCTGCTCCGTGTATGACTAGGACTCTACGTACGTTTGAATTCAGAGATGACCTGTGCAAGTGTGTCTGCGTGTATCCGACACAGGAACTTTAATTGAGCATCTGCTGTGTACACAGCACTGTTAGGCATTGGAGCTGAGAGTGAGACCACAGGCGGGAACTTCTGACAGTGCAGGAGCTGGAGGATTGACAAAGAGCCAGGAGAGGCTCTGTGTCCTCACAGAGAGTCTGGTTGAGTGGACACGCGTGGGCTTATTGGATAACCTCCTTGCATGGGGGGGGAGCGTGGTGAGTCCTGGGGGTGCCCAGAGACACATAAACACACACACGGCGGGTGGGAAGAATAAAACTCGGGTGACACCTGTGGGACTTCCAGTCATTCCTCATCAGGACCTAATAGGCAATATATTGTCACTTAAAATAAACTTCCCCCTTTGTTTTATCTGAGGATAAACCATCCATTTTTCATTTCTGAAAACCCAAAGACCTTTAAAAAAAAAAATCTGACTGTTTTGGAAATGTGCCTTTAAAACAAACACATCAGGAAGAGCTCCTGGGCCTTTGCCCTTGTAGTTTCAATTAATTGGTGCCAAAAATATCTGTTGGTGCCACCCATAACCCCATATCTCTGGGTAAATCAGACCCCTGGAGAGATCAGGAATCCTTGGGAATTATTTCTGAAGACCCCCAGAGAGTAGCTAGTGAGTGTGTGTGTGCCTGTGGGTACAAGGTTCTGTACCCACACGCACAAGAAAAGAACATCAGGTTGTTCATTTTTCTCCTGCATAAAGTCCCAAGAATGCATTTCAAACTCTTCCTGTCTGCCAGCCTCCCCTCCCCGCCCCCCAAATCCTTGGTTAAGTCTTAAGACTCACAACAGCAAAGAACAAAGCCACAGCCATCTCCCCCTCCCGACAATGTCAGCTGTGAACTGAAGATCTGAATAGCCTTTAAAATTGTTTTATTGTTGTCAGCGCTGCAGAATGGTGTGTAATCTTTGTGTTCTGGAGAATCTTTAATTGGCACAAAAGGGCAGTTTAGCTGGCTTCTTGGAGGAGGTTTGTCATGCAAACGGTTAGTGCCTGCCACTCACAACATATAGGGCTTTCCAGTCTGGTTTGCGTCGGCAACTCCCTCTGCTTAATAGCCTTGTCTGTTTCCCGAGGACTCCGGGCAGAATCCACGGGAAGGTGACGCCCCCTCCCCCTCCTCTGCATCCACGCTGCATCCCTGCGTTCAGAGCCTCTGAGCTCATCAGGGGCCAGAGGAGGGTGCAGAATGGGTCTCCTGTGGAGGTGGAAGCCTTCAGCTATTTAAGTGTTTTGTAGGAGTTGAGAGTGTGGGATCTCAAGTTTCCTACCTGGGTTTACATCCCGAACAAGAGGCCGTTTTTATGGCTGCCTGTATTAGGGCAGTGCTGGCTGCTGAGATAACTAACCCACGCACCCCCGCCCCCAGATTTCAGGGCTTAACCCAATGGAAGTGTATTTCTTGCTCACGTAACAGTTCTGTGTAGAGGCTCCCTGTTAGCCTTTCTGCCACGCGGTGATTCAGGGATCCCAGTTCTGTCTGTGGCTTTGCCGAGGACCACAGGATGTCTGGCAAGAAGCTGAGTACCAAGGCTGTATCCCTTAGTCCTCACAGAGGTCCTTAGAAGATGGCAGTGTGCTTGTTATGCAGGTGAGAACACTGAGGTTCAAGTGGGTGAAGTCTTTTTTTCCAGGATCACATGGGAGCTTCATAGGTGCTTTGGAGCCAAGGAAGGAGAGACCTGGTTCCCCCACAACCCCCCAGCCCACCGCTCAGCACAAGGAACTTGGGTAGACCTAGCTGTTTTCGCTGTTTGCCACTGAAAACTTGAAAACCTTTGCCTGTGAACAGCTGTTCCCTAGTTTCTTCACTGGTGTAGCAGGTCTTTGACTTGGGGGCTTTGTCCAGAGGAAAGGGACAGACACATCTCAGCGGACTTTGGAAAGGCTGAGCGGGGTTGGGAGGGGACCCCAGACAGTTTCCAAGCTCTAATGCAGAGGTCGGCCTCACGGGGCCTCAGGTGTGTGTGTGGGGAGGGGAAGGAGAGCTGTTTATTTCAACTCCAGAGCGGTAAACACAGCATGTGGCCTCTGTGGAAGGCGTTCCTGTTGACAAGCTGGGCTTTCTCCTGACACAACCACCGGTTAATGGACTCAGGCTTTGGCAGTTCCGAGGAGCGCGGACTGCCAATGAGCCGGGCTGCCCCAGGCGCCTGCCACGGCTGCTCAGAGATGGGCTTCCTTCCGAGCCCCGTGCCGCCGCTGAGACAGCTTTTTCAAACAGAGAAGTGGTTAACCGCAGCCCACCCCTAGGTGTCTCCTAGGATCCCCGCGCCCCACCCCGCGAGCTCTACCTGCAGAGCCTGCCTGAGCGCCTGGCTTTTGCTTGTGCACGGATGTGAGACCCCCGAGGGGGGCAGACTTGGCCAGGGAGGTGGCCAAGAGGAAGCTGTGTGCCGGGGGCTGGGGGCTGGAGGGTGGGCAGGATGGGTCAGAGAACTGCCCCCTGCAGACTTTGAAGCCACTGGAGAAAGCCTGCTCTCGTTCCATGTCGGGGTCTCAGGGCCTCTGTCCCCCTGGACTATTCATTCCTGGTCCAGTGTGCCAATGGAACATGTCGCCATCATAAGTGGGAGTCATTTGAAAAGCTTGAAAACGAGAGGGAGGAAAAGCTGCACTTTCGGCACTCTGACTGGCCTCTCCTAGCCTGGGGCGCAGAGCGAGCCGCCACTGAGCTCCCCCGTCCATCCTCCGGCATGGACGCTGGGTGCGGCCCTAGGGGCTCGTTCAGGGCGTAGAGGGCGTGGGGCCGCAGACCCTCTGTGCAGTCTGGTCCCTGAGTGCCCCCCGCCCGCTGTCCTCACTGGCACCTCCTCTGGGCTCCGCAGCCTCCTGGCAGGGTGAGCACCATGTCTGGGCACGTCCACGATGGGCTGGGAATGGCTGCAGGCCAGAAGCCAGCAGAAGGGCCAGCCACACCAGCACCCCCATCACACACACACAGGAGCTCTGGGACGGCTGGCATCTCATGAAGTAGCTGAGAGGGCAGCGCTGGCATCGCCCAGGTTGCCCAGATTCTAGACTCCTCAGTCTCTTGCCGGCTCCCCGTTCCATCCCTCAAGATGTTTTCCCACTTCACGCTGATGGCAAAGCTTTCGTTTGTTGCTTACTTCTTGTGTTTTGTCTCAAAGTACAGGACTCGAAGCTCTTAGGACGCCCTGCCAAATATCTTCGTTTCTTCTCTCAAGAGAGGAAAGGCCGCAGGCCTCTGAAATATGTATTACAACATTATCAGCCCCCATATCCAAGTCAGATAGAGTCCTAGTGACGTCTCTCTTCTCCGTTCAAGGCCAGCACTTAGGTCACTGAGTTTCTGAATTCTCGTGTTGTTGAGCCAGAGACGCGAGGAAGGCCACCACGACGTCCCTGCAGTCTCGGGAGCGGCACAGGACGGTTCTCTGCATCGGAAGGAATTCAGGGGTCCCGTGCTAGGTTCTGGTGTGTGGTAGCCCCAGTTTCGACCTTGGGTAGGAGACCAAGCTATTTGCTGCTTTCTTCCCGCTTGCTGCCACCGAAGTGTGGATTTCTTCTCTTTGGAAAACAAGCAAGGACTTAACTGTTAATCCTCTGAGTGGCTGCTTAGTCTCATTGTTACTGCTTCTGTTTGTTTGTTTGTTCTTTCAAATAGCGATTGGGTGCCTGCTGCATACCCATGTCCTCAGCCCTGAACAGAGCAGGTGAAACCCCAGCCCTCATGGAGCTTCCAGCCAAGCACGTGGAAGACTGAGGTCCTGCTGGGGGCGGGGAGCAGGGACCATGGGGTTTCCTGGGGCGCTGGTGGTAAAGAACCCCTGCAAGTGCAGGAGGCATAAGAGACACAGGTTCAATCCCTGGGGCGGGAAGACCCCCTGGAGATGGGCATGGCAACTCACTCCAGTATTCTTGCCTGGAGAATCCCATGGATAGAGGAGCCTGGCGGGTTGCAGTCCATAGAGTCGCAAAGACACGACTGAAGCGACTTGGCACGCATGCCACAGGGAGAGGGCGGGCGGGGGCGTCTCCTGGCCCGTGGAGCCCTTTAGGTGACCAGGGAGCCCTCACTGTGAGGTTGGGGGAGGCTGATGGCACCAGCGATAGATGGCTCTTGGCAGTGAGTCCTGCAGCCTCGAGCTGTTGAGTGGAGATGGGGCAGTCCCTCTATACTCCTGCCTCGGGGACACACGGGGAGAGAGTGCCACCAGAACCCAAGCTCCTCCCAGACCCCGAAACCGGGCTTTTTGGTCTCAGCCCTCTTCTCTGGACTCCCGGGTCCTGATTGCGTGGGTTTTTTTCCTGGAATGGGATTTGTCTTCTCATCTGTGCTCTGGGTAAAACCTCCTCAATGTTTCATTTTTACATTTATGGTTTAATCTCAAACAGCATTCTGTTTAATAATGAGTAATTCATCATTTCCTCCAAGAAAAGAGCAGGAAGGACAAGTCAAAAGTATCAAGATTAGAATCTCTGGTTCTCAAGTGAGGACAAAGCTGTGGTGAAAGGCTGGGGCATGTCTGCACTGATCACAGACAGTGAACTTTGCACTTGTGCTTGTTCCGTGTGAAGGGGTGTCAGCGGGCAACAGAGAGTTCTGGTCACATTCAGGCTACAGCTCCGGACCCTACTTTGTGCGGCAGACACTCGCCTGGGCCCAGTGTGTCTATGATCCATTTAATCCTTTATGATAGGTTTGAGGAATGAAAATCTGATTGTTGCACATGGGGAACTGAGGCTGGGAGAGGGCAGGTAACATGTCCAGGATCCCACTGGCAGCCACACCCAGGTCGGAGCCTCCGAAATGCCAATAATGCTTCCATTGCATGTTAGCCATTCACTGTGGGCCAGCACCAGGAGATAGAGCTCTTCTAAATGTCAGCCTTGTAAAGATAAGACATAAAGAGTTAATGATAGCATCTGTCGATGTAACTAGTCAAAGCAGAAAGCAGAACAGAAAACAAAAACTTCCTCAGTGTTTCTGAAGCCAGTCTGCGGGACCCTCATTGACATTAGCCGAGGTTCAGGCTCCGGCCAGAAGAGCGAGAGTTTCTGAAGCTGGAGAGGAGATTTCTTGTCGCTTTTATCTGAGTATCTGCCTCAGCCCTGGAGTAATATATTCAGAATTTTGAGATTGAATCGTGTGAGCAGGACTTAACAGGTCTACCTCTGCCTGTGTTTGGCTGGGTTTCAGACCTCAGCTGTAGAGACGAGGCGCTATAAATAGACGAGGGGAAGAGATTCAGCACAAAAATCCTGTGTTCTCAGAACTGCCACATTCTACCTTTGGGGCCAGACTGTCCTCGTCTTGGGGACATGAGGTTTGCAAAGTGACTCACATGAGTTTGTTTCCCTGCCAGCCCACACTCCAGTCACTTAATGAGGTGACTTCAGCCTTAGCCTCAGTGTCCTGAAGACAGGACAGAGCTTCTTGCCAGCCAGCGAAGAGAGGGGGGAGGTTTGGAATTAGCAGATGCAAACCATTATATATAGGATGGATAAAAAGCAAGCTCCTACAGTATAGCACCAGGAACTAAATTCAATATCCTGTAATAAATCATAATGGCAAAGAGTATGAAAAAGAATATATATAATTGAGTCACTTTATACTGCAGAAATTAGCACAACGTCATAAATCAGCTGTATAAAATAAGACAGAGGAGTGGGTTTGTATTGCTCGTGGCCATTAGGCTTTGGAGGCAGGAAATGACATTGGTAGGGAAACTGATGGCTTCTCAGGATGCCGGTGGCTCACTCGGAGTGCTAAGCAAGTGGACCCAGGGCATTGGAGAAGGGGAGACCATCTCCTCCAGGCTCGTGGTCAGTGCGCATTTCTGCAGCGACCTCCCCGAGGCTGTGACCACTAGACGTCTGCATCTCCCTGGAGTCAGTGGTCTTCTCTTGGGTTGATTTTCTGGAGAAGACTACAGAGAAGCAGGTGGGAGGTAATGCGTTTCAAAAGCGTACATCCGTTCTGCTTCAGCACAGAACCAAAATAATCTGTAACCTATTCCACCCAAATAAATAAGCCAGCAAATAAGTCTGCTTTCATTGTATTGTCTTCTTCGTAAATATCCTTTAAATTAAGGCTGAGTGACAAGATGTGCTTTTGCCACTAAAATGGCATCACTGATGATATTGAAAGAGCTTTTAAAATATCGCAATTGTCATTGAAACTATACTTTTTTTTTCCTCTCTCTCCTTTGCTAGTAACTAGGTCTCTGGGGAATTTTAAAAGTGACAATTGGTAAATTGTAGCCAGTGATATTTCTTCCATTCTGGATGCCATTCGACTCTGCCTTGATTGGCTCCAGATATCCCAAGGAAGAAAAATATTTCATTTGAAAATAGAAAGCTTATTGGAGGACATTTGCTCCCTAACTTTTACGCTTTTCACAAGAGGTAAGGAAAAGACAGCAGTGGTCAAATTTGGCCTCCAAGGAACGTTACTACCCTGAGAACCGGTCTCCACCTGTCAGTTTGAGTCCAGGGTTGTATATGCTTATTAGATTCTCAAATATTATTCAGTCTGATTGCAGCTGTTACACAGACATTAAGACGGGTAGGAAAGATAATAGAACTATAAATTGCAAGACAGGTTCTTATGAAATCAGTAAATTATTCATTTAAGAGTCCTCTCCTTGTTGATTTCATGTTGCTATGGCATCTCAGGATGGAGGCCCAACCAGGGTTCTTACATGGATGCGCTAATCCTGGTGGAAGGCAGATAATGCATTACGTATAACCTTCGGCCACATGATAAATTGCCTCTTTATCTGGCAAATCCCAAGGAGATCTACCGGAGAGAACTGAAAGAGATATCTCACAGAGGCCAGCGTTTCTTGGAAGGGGCCCAACTGTCTCAGGGTTTGAGTCAGAATCTGTTTAAGAACGCATTAAGAATACATTGTCTTGGAGTGACTTGCCCGTCTCCTGAGATGTCGAGAACACCGTGGGCTCACAGTTGCTTTGGCGTCCATGCTACAGTAGACGCCTGACTTCATTTATTATTTTGATGGGCAAGGAAAACTGCCTGCCAACAGTCATGCCCCCTCCCAAGCGATTCCCAGCTTTACTTCTGTAGTCCTCCTCTCCCCATTTACACTGTGGTTTCTTGCTGCTTGTTAAACTATTGTACTTAGGAAAGACAGCATGCATGGCTGGCCTGTCACTCATATTTGACGGAGTGGGAGGGTGTTTGGGGAGGGGAATTATGAAACTTGGTGTTGCATGGGATGTTGGGGTGACCCTTTGACCTTGGAGAAGTCGGTTCATTTCTGGGGTCTCGCATCCTCATCTGAAGCGTGAGGGGTTTGGTCTGGGCCATTTGGGTGGTCCCTTCTCCTCTGACATCCCGAGACTCTGGGCCTGTTACTTGTATCTGTCCCGTTTGCGAACAGCAGTGCTGCTATGAGGACTTCTGAAGGCCGTCTGAAAGTGAAAGTGAAAGACACTCGTCATGTCCGACTCTTTGCGACTCCGTGGACTGCATAGTCCATGCAATTCTCCATGGCCAGAATACTGGAGTGGGTCGCCTTTCCCTTCTCCAGGGGATCTTCCCAACCCAGGGATCAAACCCAGGTCTCCTGCTTTGCAGGAGGATTCTTTACCAACCAAGACACAAGGGAAGCCCAAGAACACTGGGTGGGTAGCCTATCCCTTCTCCGGCGGATCTTTCCGACCCAGGAACTGAACCAGGGTCTCTTGCATTGCAGGCAGATTGTTTACTAACTGAGCTATCAGGGAAGCCCAAAGGCCATCTGAATGTGCCTGCATTTAGAAAACTAGGGCCAGGCCCCCCAGATGCATTGGATTATGTGGACATTTTGTGTGACAGAGACTGTTAAGAATTTTGCAGTTCATTCTGACAGCTTGATCGATGGAGTGGTTTTGCATGGTATCCATGTAGGAAGTGACTGAGAAGGAAGTATTTTCTAAGAGAGAGTCTGCCTATGTGTTTACGTTAGGTTTTTCTCCGCAGATTTTGTTCTAAAAGGCAACAATAATAACCCAATCCAACAACCTTTTTATATTTGATTCCATTCACCATGACGCCTCTTAGTTCTGCCTTTGACTTCTGTGACCTAATAGACTAATGATGTCTTTTAGTATTGTGAGGTAGATACTCTTATCCCTATTGCCTGAATTGAGGTCTATTGAGGGGACAGAAAGCACACCAGTTGTTTGTGCAGAGAGTTAAAAGATTGGGTTATAATGTTAGCTAAACTGTGTGTTAGGCACTCAGTTGTGTCCAAACTCTGTGTGAGCCCATGGTCACATGGTTTCTGGTGCAGTAGATCTGGAGAAGGGCCCCCGATTCCCATTTCCAGAAAGTTTCAAGCGATGCCAGCGCCTGTTTGGGGCCACACTTAGAGAGTCAGTGCTCTAAGGGACCCCGGGTGTAGCCACCGCAGGAAGCAGCCCCACCCTAGGACTGACGAGGCTGGGATTACTCAAACTGTCTGGAGGAGGGGGTCTCTGAAGGAGGGGCGGGGTGGGGGGCGTGCCCTCTCCCCAGTTCTGCGGTTGTCGGGAGAGGCTGCACACGGGGCTTCGTGACGGGTGCAGAAAGGCACGTGTGGTGCAGGATGAAGAAGCATTGCTGGGCGCTGCTCACAGAAGCTGCACGCTGAGGGGAAGCCGACTGCAAGGGGCGCATCTCGTCTCCCTCCTCCCGCCCGTGAGTCTCTCTCGCGCACCCCCTCCTGGCAGAGCCCGGCAGGGAGCCCGTGGCAAAGCAGAGACGTGCGAGGTCTGCAGGGTTACAGCTCCCGCTGCAACGCTGAGTATAATAAATGCATGCGTTTGGAGCCGAGACCTCACTTTACAGACGGGGAAACTGAGGCACGGAAGCAGTGGCAGACGTTCCCAAGCTCTCCCAGCTGGCCGGTGGCAGAGCTGGGATGTGAGTTCGCCTCCGGAGGCTGCACTTGACCCCTGCGGCAATCTGTCTGTCTGGGGCTCTCCTCCTTGCTGTCTCTGCCCATCCTCGGCCTGCACTGGTGGTTGCGTCTTGTCTCCTGCCCCACCTGCCAAGTTGGTGTCCTTACAACTCAGTCTCCCTGCCCCCGCCTCAGGCATAACCTTGATGTGAACGGGTCCACATCGGTACCCCTACCCCGACTGTGTTTCGGGATGCCAAGCTTGAAAACCTCCAGTGTTTCTCCTCCTCTTTCTGTCACCCTCCTCCCCAAATTAATTTTAAAATGTGATTCCCTCTGCACTCCAGTCCTCTCTCTGACTGGTGCTGTCAGCTTCGGAAGTTCTCTCTTGGGGTTATTTCAGATTCTAAGGATATATTTTTCTTTTCCTCAGTCCGCCTCAGTAGCCTCTTAGTGCTTTCTTTCCATGCCGGTAAGCTGCCAGTGGGGAGAGGTGCTGGAAAAACAGCTCCTCAGAAACGCTTGCTACTCAGCCGCAGCCTCCTGAACAGAGCCAGGGCGTCTCCGAGAGCAGGTTTCTGTGCTGTTTGGTGGTCGGACCCTGTCTCCCTTCCGCGTTACCCTCCCACTTCTCTGGCCCCCATGAACTAGCCGTGCTTCTGACTTGTCCCAGCCTCCTGTGGACTGCCAGGTTGTGCTCGCCACTCTCGTGTAGGAGACGGCACCATTTCTACATGGCCGGCACGCTCCTTCTTGCTGGAAGACCCAGTTGTCACTCTGCCTGCCCTGTGCAGCCCTTCTTCCACCGGACGGAGGGGGCCGCGGGGGGACGTGACAGCAGGCGGCACCCCTGCTCTGAGCCTGCTGCAGGCCGACACGCCCCTGTTACGGGAATGTCCCAGAGCCGGCTTCCCTCCATCAGAGCTCCGGGGGCCTCTGGGGGTCCGTTTCTCCAGCGGGACTCATCCCTTCCAGCACCTCCCCAGGACGCGGGGCCAGTCTGAACGGACTCTTCTCCCCTCCTGCAGATTACGCTCTGACTTAAACGCCCGTGTGTCTGGAGACAGGGTTCTCACCGCCCCGTTGGTGAAGGAGGAACATCGCAGCCTTGCTTTTTCCTCGGAGAAAAGGCACGTCATGCCCTTCCTGTCACCCCCAGGTTCCCAAGCGTTTGAGAACCAGAAATGAGTTTGTAAGGGGCTCTCCTCGCCTTGTGGAATTAGAGCTGAGGTATTGCTTTCTTTTCACTTCAGTTAATCCGAATGAGCTGAGTCTCCCTTTTTATAGGGAAGGGTGAAACCAAACCAAATCCAGCCCAGCAAAAAAAAAACAAAAAACAAAAAAACCCTAAGCTTGCTTGGTGCCAGAATTAGGCTCAGAAAAGAGTTTGGGTCGTTAGGGTCCTGAGAGAAACGGCGTTTCCAAACCCTCCTTCTTGCAGAACAGCTGACGGTGCTGTCCTTACAGATAAAATAATACATGGGACCCAAGCACCCACGTTTCTCAGCCTTGCCTTCCACATGCGTGTGTCTGGGAAGCTTACTCACTGGGGAGAGGCCTTCTGTTTTTCCTCTGAGTAAGCTGTCAGGCAGTAAATTCCAAGTTCCGTGGTTGGTTTGGAGTTGGGAGGATGTGTGTGGTGGCCCATCGTGAATGTGCACGTGAGACTCAGTTTGAAAGAGCCCCCTTACGTCCGCCACCTGGACTTTCCACTGAGTGCTGGTATTTCAGCGTTCTGCGCATTTATGAACTGCTGGTGTGTCCAGACTCCCCCAGGCCTGCCCAGGTCCTTGGCGGGAGCTGAGTCTAACAGATGAGACGGCGGTCACGTCATCTTCCGCGGTGGTCTGAGCGTGCGTGTGTCAGAAGACGGAGCTGAGCTGGGTGTGGTGGGGCGGGACTGCTGGCGTCTGAGCTGCGCTCCAAGGCTGGGTTGGTGTCCTCGGGTGGGGAGGGGGGATGCAGCCTGGGGTGCGGGTGTGGGAGGTGCAGGAGGCCCCCCGAGGGCTGGCCCACAGGGTCTGTGAGGGGCTTCCTGAGAGGGAGGGGCGGGCCTCTGCTCTGTGGCTCGGGGGCTGTTCAGGTTCCCCCCGAGGTGAGGGCCATGGTCAGGGCCGTTCCTGCACATCCCATCAACGGTCATCGTTCCTCCCG
Organism: Bubalus kerabau; assembly: GCF_029407905.1. NCBI lineage: Eukaryota > Metazoa > Chordata > Mammalia > Artiodactyla > Bovidae > Bubalus > Bubalus kerabau. The sequence continues at coordinate 56,179,825 of NC_073627.1, read as the reverse complement.
TTCCTGAGAGCACTGATGGGCTCTTGTCTTTTCCGCAGTTCTGCCCTTGGCCCCTCATCTCTCGTCTGTGCTGTCCCCCAGGTGCCCAGACTCTCTCTCGACCTGCAGCTCGGTCCTCCACTGCATGCCACACACGCCACCGGAGGCACGTTCTAAGCAGCAGATCTAGTCACATCATTCTGCTGCTCCGCACCCTCCTGCGGTCCCCATCACCCCCCGAACAGAGCCAGAGGCTCCCTGGGAGGCAGGGGTGCCCTTCGGGGGGACCCCCCTCTGCCTTCTCATCACCCCCAACTTGAGCCCCCCACCAGACGGATGTCCTCTCGCGGCCCGGTCCCGTGTCCTCTGCTGGGAGCCCTGTTCCGTGCGACCTGCTTAACCCATCCTTCGGCCCACAGACGCCTGCGACCGTGCCAGCCTCCCTCCGTCCAGCCCCCGTTCTGCGGCCTGTCCCCCAGTTGCTAGGCTAGGAGCCCCTCCCAGGGCCTTGCCCTGTGCCGGGCCCCATGAGGAACGTGTGCTGAGGGGATCAGAAGGGGAGAGTGAGTGAGGAAGGCCCGTCTGGAGCCCAGGGCAGTAGCCAGCCCGCCTGCGTTTCTCCCGACAACTTTGCTGGGCCCAGGCAGCCCCATTTCTGCTCAGGGTGGTAGAAAGATTACTGGAGGAAACAAGCAGGGGAAAACTCATTCGTATATAATGACAGCACCCTCCCCTCCTTGTCCCAGGAGGAAATGAGGTTTCCATACATCCTAAACATCCGCCTCCTTTCAACATCTGCGGAAGCTCAGTGGAATAATGAAAGATAATCAGCATTGGGGCTGAGATTTCTTTTCCTTGGGCAGACCCTTTTTTCCTACTATCATATTTAACTCTCTCCGCCTACCCCTGGGGGCCTGGGGAGCTTAAGCGTGTAGACTAGAGAGTGGCTTGTTTCATCCCTTTAGTTTTTTGGGGGTTGGGGTGTAGCGGTGTGTATAGCACATCTTTCTGAGCCAGAAACACAGCTCCGAAATGTGCTCAAATGCTGCAAAATGATGGCACGTTAAAGCCAGCGGCGCACACAGGGCCGGAGAGGAAGCGAGACATGCCGGCAGAGAGCTCCAAGTGGGCCGCTCTGTCTGAGAAGGAACCCGCCGCCAGGAGCAGGCCCGGCACCTTCACTCAGTCCCTGCCCAGAAATGCAGCCCCTTTCGTGGTCATTTATGCGTCATCGGAGCCCTTAAGGGTCATTAAGAGCCCTGGGTTTGAGTCCCAGCTATGCTGCCAACTGGTGGAGTGGCCTTGGGCAGGCCCCGTGGCTTCGGGAGCCCAGGTAGCTGTTATCTGTTGAAGGTGGGAGTTGGGACGATCTTGGAGAGCTTTCTGGCCTCCCAGTTCCACGTGTTCGTGAAAAACCCGGGGTGTGGGATTGGCAGTGGGGCCTGATGAGAGTTCTTGAGGGAGAGTGTGTCCCCAGGAGAGGGGAACGGCAGGATGGGGAAGGAGGGGAGGGCTGGGGGCGGGCAGGGGGCTCCCCGGTGCCCGTGGGGGAGAGTGTGGGGGAGAAGCACGGGTCCGCCCTGCCGAGGGTCACGGCCCTTGAACCTGAGCCACGTGGCTCTGGGGCGCTGAGCACTAGCTCTGGAAGTCTGAATTGGCCAGGGAAGCTCCTGCACCGCCCGGCTCTCAGTGCACAGAGCCCCTGTACGTGCCCGTCCTGGGTGGCCAGCTGGGATGGCTCAGCAGCTGTCCCAGACCACCGTGCTGTGAACATCTGGCGAGACTCCATCAGCTGTGGCCCTGAAGTTTCTTTCGTGACACTTCTCCCCAGCACGTGCAGCTCCGTCCCAGTCCCCGATCAGCAGCATCTTCAGCTAAGAGCCAGCTGGGTGCCCAGAGCGCTGCTGGACACTGTGACTTCCGTGTCGTGTGGTCCTTCTCCTGGTTGCCATGTACCCCTGCTGCTCTACTTGTGTCTTTACCTTTGGGGACCTGGGGGACTAACCCAGCTGGAATGGGCACCCAGAGGCTACTGACCTCTGCCCTGGGACAGATGGTTACTACCCCTTCTCCTGCTCGTCAAACCTTTGCTGAGAAGGGCTTTAGAAAGGAGAACTAAAGCGACAAGTGGCTTTGCTTATAAATCTAAGTATCTCCTGGCATGGCAGCCCAGGTGGGTGCTGCAGGCTATAACTCTTCATGGTGTTTGAAGGATGAGGAATTGGTGTCAACAGGAGGGGGAAGAAAGGGTGTTTGGGATGTCTAGGTGACAGAACCTTAGAAACGAACGGTATTTGCTTCAGGTTCACCTGAGTTTATCAAATGGGAGACACAAAGACGTAAAAACTTCTTTTGGAAAAGCCCTCTTAACTTCACTTCCGGCAAACAAGAAGGTTTCTAAGGGTAGCCAGCTTATGGCAGAAAGGTCATGGATCCTGGAGCTCTCCTCAAGAAAGCCATTTAATCTCCCGGAACCTCAATTTCTCATTTGCAAAAAGGTGATCATCAAGCTTAATCTGGAATGGTCATGGTAGAGATGTGAATGAAATAATGTACATGAAACAGCACGCAATAAACACTAGTTCCTAACGTTGCTTAGAATGTTTAGCACCAGGCCTCCCTTTAGGTGCCCTGGGGACCTCTCTTTTGCTGCCCTGTGTGGATCTGTCGTTGGAACTTGCTGAAGTCTGCCAAGTGTCTCGGGGTGGTCATCAGGCCAAGATGCTTGTCCTTGGCACGTGCCATATTTTCTGTTTCCTAGATCTCCTTTGGCAGGAGTTCTGCAGACACGTTCTAATTAGAGCCTGGAGAATTGGGGGCTATTTAAAATTTTTCTCACACTGCAGGTAGCCCTCTGTCTTTGAAAACCACCCTCAGTCCTCCTGGAAGGGTTTGCGGTTGCCTTTAGTACAGGCCAGTGAACACAGAGCAAGCAGAGGCTGGGTTGGAGTCACACGCCGGTCCTGACTCCAAAGCAAATAGATGATCCTTGCCAAAGGGGATGCATTTGGAATAGAGTGTCATGGCTCTTGTTTCAGGATATCCAGGCCCAGAAGTGACCGTGATCTTGGTGGGATGCCCTGACGCTGTGTTTCCATAGAGTAAAAGGGGGGCACATCCTAGAAGGACTTTGGGTGAACACTCTGGTTGCTCCCTCTCCCAGCTCCAGGCTTCCAGATTGTTCTGAGTGGCTGAAATGCCTTCGGGGGTGGGGGGGGTGGATTTTTTCTGTTCTTTGCTTGCTCTTGTCCCCCCTCTTTTCCTTCCTTAGCCAGCGGCAGCAGCTTAGTGCTTGGAACGGGTGACTTAGAATGGCTTAGACTCCTTGGCGCCAAGGTGCGAGCTGGCAGCGGCCGTGGAGCACCTGGCCGGGGGTCCGGAGGCACCTCCCCACCCCTAGTGGGCCTTTTGCCCACAGATCGTGGTAGCCCTGGTGCCAGGATAAAGGGCTGAACCCTCCCACTGCAGGAGTGTCCCTCCCAGGCACACTCACTGGTCATTTTGTTTTGATTCTGCCGCACGGGGGGTTACCTGCTTCTTCTAGTTCCTTTATCAGCAGCTCTGGCTGGGGGCCTCTCTCAGAGCACACGCAGGCATGGTAAAGGGGGTCACGGAGGGAACCAGGGAAGGACCCTTGGGATTCCAGGAAGTTAGCTCTTAGAAAACCACGTCGTATGTAGCTGCCGTCCAGTGAACACTGACCTTGCCATCGGAAGTAACTTTCAGACTGGCTGATGTGCCGGGACGCGGCCCGAGAGAACACTCAGGGCACAGAGGCAGCTGGCCTTGGGTTAATGCGTGTGGCTGATCGTGGACCCTGGGTAGACTGAGTGTAGGCGTGGCAGGGCTCCTGACGCAGAGCTCTGGCCCCCAGAGGGTCTGGGCCAGCTGGGGGCTTTTTGGGGAGAGTGTGGGGGTCAACTGGGGGTGTACTTGAGCTTGAGTTCATCAGAGAAGGTATGTGTTTGGGAGGAGAAGGATTGAGATCGTGGCTCTTGCTCTCACCAGGCGATGAGAGTGGAGACTGCCCTCCAGTCCACAGGTGCCATTCGGGAGCCACTGAGCGTTCTGGGGGAGGAGGGGAGCGCCGTAATGATGATGAGAAGGATGATTTTTTTCAAAGTTTTCACTACCTAACTAGCGATCAGAACATGGGGCCACAATTTGCCTTCTTCCTCCTGTTCATTCAGCCCTCTAGCTTGGTGGTCTCTGCCTCAGTTTTTCTCCCTGGATGGGTGATGCATTTATAACATCGACCTTAAGGAAGATGAGCACTGCTCTGAAAGTCACCATTGTGCTCTTTTAAAACTTATTTTTCTTTCTCTGAGGACTATATTAGTGTTGTAATTTGCTCCTGATACCTTCTAAACCTGTTGTGATTAAAGCCTTTTCTTTTTTTTTTTTTTTTTTAACCAGGTTTGCCGCCTGGAGTTCATATATTAACGGAGATGAAAAAGATCGTTTCTGATTTATAATCTGCATTGCTTCAGTCCTTCATTTGTATTTCTCAGCAGTATTTCTCGAGTAGAGTGAGGCATCCGTCCCGTTGTCGGGGTCTCAGTAATCCCCGTGAAAAACGGGGGAAGGATTTGTGAAATTCTGCGTGAGCGTTGGAGGTGACTGAACAAGTAAAATCAGGACAATGTAAATTATCGAGTGTCTTTCTTCCCCACAGCTATTTTCGCTGCGGCATTCCTATATTAGGCAAGCCTTCTGGGACCCTCTAAGGTCAAGAAATCAGGAAAGAAAACCCTTGTAGCATTTGACCTGATCAATACCAAGGCTTCTCAAATAGATGTCTAAGTCTCTGGCAGCCAGTGCCTGATGGGCAAGGGAAAACACACTTTCGGATGGTATTGGTGACATCACAGCAGCAGCTGAGGATGCCTGCCCTTGACATGCCCCAGGCCAGTCTCTGGGTGGGCGGGGGTGGTCCCTTTGAGTTATTTTTGGGAGTATCTCTGTCCTGCATTCATTTCCCTCGGTTTTTCCATTTTGGGGAGCTGAAGATTCGTAAAGATGGGATGAGGCAGCATGCAATGGGTTGTAGACTGAAGCCCGCTGTAGTCCCTGTTGGGATTCAGGCCCCTGTGCCAAAGGGTAGACCCTGGATTCTCATTTCATCTAGGCCATCGGACTTCCAGGCGCCAGCCAATGGGCTCCCAAGATCAGGTGGGTACCATGGACACTTGGAAAGCAGCTGTTTTTCCTCCATACTCTTGCCTGTTTGTTGCCTTTGAATTTTTGGAATTGGGCATTTGGGGTGGTTTTGTCATTTGCCTCTTCTCAGAAGAAAGGTGAAAGGGCAGATTCCTGTTACACTGGGGATTCCCGGTTTTGTCTCCTGATAAAATCTGGCTGCATAGTAGATCTACAGCATAAAAGAAGAGAGATGAATGAAGTCAGTGTCCTCACTTGCCACCTTCTGCTTCTTTTACTTTGATTGTTAAGTGCAGCACAGATACCAATAAAGAGGCTGGCTGTTCAGACCTCATTCAAGGCAGGCTTGCTGGGCACAGTCTGCTCCCAGCAGAGCTCCAGCCCGGATGGGCACCAGCGCTTTGGCTGTGTTTTGAGTCATAACATGTATGCCGAGATTCCTGTTCCCCACGCCTTCTGCCTGATGAAGGCTTTCAGGATCCTAAGTTAGGCGAGATCTGGTCTTGAACTGGCTGACTCTCTGTGTCCTCAGAGGGAAGAAGTATTATTAATAGTGAAAGGATCTTCCAGTCTGCCTGTTATTAGTATTATAAAGCCTTCGTCAGCTGTCCAAACCGCAGGGAGCAGATAGGCACTGCTATTCCCAGCCCTGGGGGCGTTGTCATGCCCTGGACCTGTGGGCATTGAAGTGATTGGCGGGCTGTGCGGGACCTGTCCCAGCATCACTTGGCATCAAGAGGCTAGTGGAGCAGAGAAAGCCGGATCCACCTTCTACGGAGAAGGCACCGCCCCTTTGGAGAAGATGAGCGGTTTGCCTGTGCCGCAGAGCTAGCTCTCAGGTCACATCTCCGTCATAAACCGCACGTGTTGGGCCCCTCCCCGTCTGCCTCTGGTCGTTCTCTTAAGTAGCAGAAGCCTCCTCCAGCATGTTTGGTTTTCACCATCACCCCGTGAGATACGGTCATGAGGGTTATTATAATCCTCCTTTTTACAGATAAGGAAGCCAGGGCTCAGAGAGGTGAAGTAACAGAGTAATAACTCCTCCTTCCCAAGTGTGCTCACTTTCAGCCTCACCACCTGCCGTACGGGAGGTCCATCAAAACACAGCATCCCGATTTTCTATTTTGCCCAGATTCTTTTTGGCCTTCTGGATGCCCGTGCCCAGAAGCCCGTGGTACAGTGGTTCCCTGCAAGAGCCTAATGCTGTGTTGGTCTTTTTCTGGTGCTAGAAAAGGTGCCAGACTGTGGGCCTGGCGTGGGGTTGGGGGCTGGAGAAGTAGAGGAGGGTGGTTCTAGAAAAAGGAAGGGTCGTCGTGATGACCATGAGCACAGGGACAGGCTGAAGCTGCTGCCTCTGGTCTGGACAGTGCGAACTGCATCTTCAGCCTCAGAGGGTCTCGTTTGCTCTGGAGAGTAACATGCTCCGTCCTGGCAGCTGCCAGGCTGGGTGCTCTTGCACCTGCTCTGTAATTGTCTCAGCAACACTAGGAAGTAGCTCTGTTTTTCCTTCTGCAGTTGAGACCGGGTCTCCACGGATTGAAGGATCTCACCTCGGGCCACACGCCTAGTTGGTAGTGGTGTCCCCTCGGCAGACACCCTTGGGGCACGCGCTGTGTGCGGGTACCACCCAGGGCACCAGGGACCCGACAGTGACCGGAACAGACATAATCTCAGCCCATGCAGACTGGAATCCAAATGGAGGGAGGCATATGGTAGACAATGAGTATGATAACTGAGTAAATCATGGCATGTAGAAGAAAGGATGGTATTAGAGCGACCGAAGAGCACCCGCCCTGGGGACCGTGCCATGTTGGCTGGTCCTGCTGAGCCTCCGGGAGAGGACTCGAAGGAGATGAGTCATCTGGGTCTCACGAAATGCCCTCTGTTCAGAGTGGGAATGACTTGGCTAAGGTCACTGCTGACTTAGCGTTCAAGCCACGTCACAAACCCAGGGGTTGGCATCACTGCCTTAGGAAGCCCGCCACTCAGCCTCAGCCTTTATTTCCCCTTGGCGTCTTTGACTTGCTTCTCTTGACTCTGCTCCTGTCTCTACCCCACCACCATGGGTACTGCCCAGCGTCTTCCCTGACCCAGCCTTCAGCCTTGCGTGGCGTTGGTTCTGGGGGTCCCGCGCCAGCCCCAGAGCCTCCCCTGTCCTCGGAAGCCCCGGCTTGCTTCTTTCCCCGTATAAACACGCATCCCTTCACCCCAGCGTCCCAGCACCCTGAGCGGGGAATTCATGCTTTTTTATTCTAAGAGATCTGCTGCTGTCGTTTTTGATACCTTCTGTTTTTGTATGCGGGAACGCAGAGCATAATTAGAATACAGTTATATATCCTCATAGTTATTAAAGCTTGGATTAACATGACATAAAGTTTTGTCTGGGGAGCCTTTTGCTATGGCTCAGGGAGCATTTTTCCTGACAGTAATACGCTCCAGTTAATATACTTGAATGATACTAGAATCTGTGTTATAAGGCAGAACAAAAGGGGTTTATCTGAAGCTGAATTACAAAGGTGGAATTATCACCACGAATGATCCACAGAGATCTGGGCTTAATTATTGTCGCTGGTGTCATTCTGGCAGAACACAGGTGGTTACTGGAGCAGAGTAGACTGTGGGAGGGCCGGCCTGTCGGTCTCCGGTGGGTGCCGGGACTCCTGCCCCGTCTCCCGAGCACGACCCCGGCCACGTGTCCTGCAGGTCCGCGGGGGCTGAGACCTCTCGTCCTGCGTGGCAATGCGGTACGTGCAGGTTTTATACTGTTTCTGCTAGATGGTCTGAATGACTCCCCTGTCCCAGAGAGGACAGCCCGTTCCCCTGTCCCTCCGTTTACAGACCGCCTGCCCTCCCAGCCCCGCTGAGCCATTCTTGAGGCTGATAATGGGCTAATACACTGGTATGTAGCATTTTCATTGATGCATACAGTGATACGTATCAGTGAGAACATTTTCTCGGCCACAGTGCCACTGCTGCCCTCCACAGCCTGATGGTTTTGACCCGCGGGGGAGGCGAGCTGCTGTGCCCTGTCAGATACTGAGCGCAGGTGGCCGGAGCCGGCCATGGCCAGCCGAGGTGTCCGGCTGCACGGGGCCGTGCACGGGTGAGCTGCCTCCCTGTCTGTCCCTGGAGGACAGGCCTGGGCGTCCATATTCCCCTGGGGGTCGAGTCAGGCCAGAGAGATGGGGGCGAGAACAAAGCACCACTCTGAATAGGGTGGGGCAGTAGAAAGCTTTAGAGGTGCTGTTCGTATGGACTGTAACCCTCCTTTTTTGTATTCTCTCTCTGCCAGGTGTAGGGGTGCAACTTCTTTTGTTGGAGGCTGGGTTCAGCTATCTCCCCTTTCCTATTAACTTGTGTGTTGGTCTCTCAGTCGTGTCTGACTCTTTGTGACCCTCATAGACTGTATCCCGCCAGGCTCCTCTGTCCATGGGATTCTCCAGGCAAGAGTACTGGAGTGGGCTGCCATTCCCTTCTCCAGGGGATCTTCCTGTCCCAGGGATCGAACCCCGGTCTCCTGCCTTGCAGGTGGATTTACCACTGAGCTACCAAGGAAGCCCCTGTTAGCTGAGCTTTGTGGCTGTTTTCAGTGCTCCGAGAGCTGCCGCCGGCCCTCTGCAGTGTAGCTTTTCCTGCCCAACCTGTCTTCTGATAGCTTGTTGTTCTCAGGCTTTTGAAAATCCGTTCTGCAGTGTCCCAGTTTCAGAGCGAGAAGGGAACAGATTTTGGTCAGGCGGCCGTGTGTGGCAGGAAATGGATGGGGCCTTGGCAGCCTGGTGCCTGGCGGGGCGGGGAGGCCGCGGTGCTGCCTGGGGACAGGGCAGGGACGTGGTTGCCCTGCTCAGTACTACAGGACTGCAAGGTCAGGAGAACGGAGTTTGAGACTTGGTCTTTCTGAGTCTGAAGACCGTGTTTTTCACCTAGACTTGTATTGATCCAGAACACAGATTCCTGGGCCCTACCTCAGAATCATGCTCTGTAGTGGGGTAGCCTGGGTCTGTACACGTCACTTGGGCTCCAGGTGACCCGTGGACATGCAGTTGGTCGGGAACCACGATGGTGTCAGAGGGGCAGTTTGAGCCCTGGAAGCTGGTGATGAGTTTGGACACCATGTCCCCTGAAATAACTCTCCTCCCTGAAATATTGGTCCATGGTAGGTTATACCCCACTGGGCTGAGGCTTGCAGGGAGTGGGAGTGATGAGCTCGTGTTACATTAGAGCCATTGTATAAACAAGAGCTGAGATTGGAAGTAAGAGAGATCCATGGCGAAAGGTGCACATTCAGCAGAGTCAGCCCTGGTCACCGTCACCCCATTGCCTGATGCAAAGTAAACAGCTGTCGTCCTCTGCCTTGCCATGGCTAAGATGGTTTAAAAGAAGGGTTGGTTTTAATTAGAATAAACACAGTATTTTTCTTGCTGCAACAAGGCCTTCAAAGGGAAAAAAAACTCAATACCCCAATTATGCCAAAGCATTCCCAGTCCTATCCAGGAGTAATTAAAAAATACAGCTGATGCTTGTTCCCTCGCTTGTTTTTAAATGAATAGCTAAGTATCTGTCAAGATGATGAGCGCCTAGGCCGTTGACAGCCTTACGATCTCAATTTGCTCCCAGGAACTGCTGTTTTGAGAACACGAAGGCTGCGGTTTTGAAAAGCGAGGCACTCGCCTCCCCGGGCACACTTGTTCTGTGGTTGGTGGGGGACCTTCCCCTGACCTGGGTACCGAGCTCTGGGGCAGAAGCCAGAGTCCGGCTCGGCATTCTCGCTCCTGCAAGGACCCTCCTTTCTTCCCGTGGGTGGATAAGAGGGCTTCTTCCTGGACTGCTCGGGGAGCCCAGCTCCTGTGCAGAACACAGAGGGTTAGAGTTGTGAGGATTTGTGCAGAGAATTAAGCTTGGCTTTGCTGGGGGAAATCCTCCTGCTGCAAGTCACATTTTAATTAGTTCATAGATTTTTCATTTCTAGATGATGCCTCCAGGTGAATTGAGATGTCATTTTGCATATTGACACCACTCATTTGGTGACAATTGGGCTTTTATTTCTCAGAAGCTAAAGGCAAATCTGTATGCATTCTCCTCACCCCATCCCCAGCACACGTATTTTTCCAAAGACAAAATCAAGGGCAGACTTGAAGAGGAAATTCATAAAACTTATTAGAGCATTAGCAGTCCTTAATATTTACCCATCAGTTTACAGCATGTTTTCATATGCGTGGTATTCCAGTTATCTATTGATGCATAACAAATCATACCAAAGACTGGCTTCAAACAACAATCAATACATTATCTCTCGTGGTTTCTGTGGATCAGGCATTTGGGAAGGGCTGGGCTGGATGGTCCTGGCTGGAGGCATCTCACGAGGCTGCGGCAGTAGAGGGCTGGCCAAGCATCTCTCCTCCTCTGGCCTCAGCCCCCTCTGTCTGGCCTCTCTCTGGGACCTGCTCTGTGCTTCCTCACATCATGGCAGGCTGAGGGCAGTCTCAGCTCCTGGTAGAGTGGCTTAGGGCTTCGGGATAAATGTTCCAGCCCGTGAGGCAGAGGTGACCTCACTTTTGCTGACCTAGCCTTGGCAGTCTTGGAACACAGGTCACTTGCAAACTCATCTAACCCAAAGTAAAGAGGATACAGACCTCGTCTCTTGATTGGAGGCCTGTCAAGGTCGTACTGTGGCTAGCATGTAGGGTGGGGGAGGTAAGTGGCCATCTGGGGAAAGCGCGGTCTGCTCCACGTGGTCACCTTCTGATGCACTTAGCAGATGTCGCTGTCATCCTGTTACAAGCTAGAGACGTAAAGCCAGGGAGGTGGTTTGTCTGACGTCACTCAGTTACCAGATAGTCCTCTGAACCCGGAGCTTGAGCTGCTAAACCTGGCGATCTTTCCATTAAGAGATCGCCTGAGGCTGTGGGCAGGAAGGCTGTTCAGTTAGCTCGTCCAGGTCACATTCGGGAGAGGGTGGAACTCTGCAGCTCTATACTTCAGATCTCTTTTCAGCTCTATAGGAAGTGCTGACTTTGCACGTTTTTTTCTCTTCCTGAGCCTTTTGGGTGCAGGACGAGGAGCAGGTGGGTGAGCTGAGAGGAGGCAGATCTCTGGAGGAGAATAGCCAGTGTTTGGCAGCCGCTTGTTGGTGAAGGGCTGCCCAATGTAGACAGTGTGTGTGAGGCCCAGACTTCACGCAGAGCTCTGCCCTGCCCTTTCTGATGCTGAGTGTGGTCAGTAAGGACCAGTTCACCAGCGGCCTTTTAACTAATAAGATTAACCAGTATTGATATTGTATGAGTAACACCGGTAATAATGTGAGAAGCGAAGTCCTTCTGTGCGTTTCCGTGTGTGTACGGGCACTATCTCATTAAATCTCGTCTCATCCCGTTAGGAACATTCTGTTCAGTGGGCGTCAGAGTTAGGTAAGTCATTCTGTTGCCTGCCCAGAGTCACCCTGCGGTCCCTCGGTGTCAGGTGTGAAGCGGAGTCTCTGTGACCCTGGGGCCCGAGCCCTTGACCTCTCTGCTAGCCTCCGAGTTGCCCACTGCTGGGTCTAGAGGACCCGCTGGATGAGGACCTCGTGGGGGCCTTGCTGGGCCAAGCTGGACTCCTTTGCCGGGCTCATCAAAAGCAAACATGCTTTTCTGTGTTTACTCCACACACACTTGGCCAGCAGCTCTTGCTTTTCATCTGGACTAGCTTGAGGGGAGGACGCTTTGTGATGACAGGCTCCTTCTCCCCCCGCCTCTCTCCTGCCTGTTGGCCCAGGCCAGGCCTTCGGCCGCTCTCACGGAGGCAGGGTCGCCTCGGCCCCTGGCGGGGGCCCTGCCTCCAAATCACCTTGCTCCCAGCTCCCTTCAGTCTCAGTCCTGGCCTCCCTCTCTCTCAGGGGCTAAAGCAGAGTCTGGTGTACTGCGGAACATTCTCTGGAATGACTGCATGAACGGTGTGGGTCTGGGCCAGTTCCGTCCTCTCATTGCTGCCAGGGTGAGCCTGAGTCGGTTTGTGGCAATGAGATGGATCTGGAAAGGCTTGGAAATAATATTCCATGGACCCCTCAAGAAGGCCTGACCTAGATGTGAGCTTTCATACGTAGGATGATAATCAACACGGTCTTACTGTATAGCACAGAGAACTACGCTGAATGTCCTAAGATAAACCATAAGAGAAAGGAATGTTAAAAAAGAATTGTGTGTGTGTGAAACCAAATCGCTATGCTGTATGGCATAAATTAACACAACACTGTAAGTCAACGACAGTTAACAAAAGGCCTGCCCTGTGACACAGCCATCCCATGTGGTGGGGTCTTCAGGGAGGTTCTTTGCAGAATGCGAGGCATCCAGGGGAGGCCGCCTGGACTTGGAGGGTCCACGGGCCTCTGGACGGGAGATGCCAGGGGAGTGAGGATAGGTGGGGTGGCGGAGAGGGCAAGGGCTGAGAAGCCGCCGGCAACGTTTGCTGACGCTGTGTGTCCACTGGGCATCGCACACTGGACGGCTGGGGGCAGGCATCCGGACGCTCTCCCTGCTTTAAGGGCAACATGGTGCAGACTTTAAGTGGTGGTGGGGGTGCCCAGAGTCCACCACAGGGGTTAAATCAAGGCTCTGCCCTTTGTAAGCAGCGTGAAGTTGGCCAAGTGGCTCCACCCTCTAGGCCAATTTCCTCCCTTGTCAGTGGAGATGGTGGCCCGCTGAAATGGTGCGCGTGACGATTGAGCCGGATCACCGTGTGTGTTGCCGAGCCTGCTGCTGGGTGTGTGGCGATTGTAAAGAGAATTAACATGTTATTACTTAACATTCAGAAAACTAAGACCATGGCATCTGGTCCCATCACTTCATGGGAAAGAGATGGGGAAACAGTGGAAACAGTGTCAGACTTTATTTTTTTGGGCTCCAAAATCACTGCAGATGGTGACTGCAGCCATGAAATTAAAAGACGCTTACTCCTTGGAAGGAAAGTTATGACCAACCTAGAGAGCATATTCAAAAGCCGAGACATTACTTTGCCAACAAAGGTCTGTCTCGTCAAGGCTATGGTTTTTCCAGTAGTCATGTATGGATGTGAGAGTTGGACTGTGAAGAAAGCTGAGCGCTGAAGAATTGATGCTTTTGAACTGTGGTGTTGGAGAAGACTCTTGAGAGTCCCTTGGACTGCAAGGAGATCCAACCAGTCTGTTCTGAAGATCAGTCCAGGGATTTCTTTGGAAGGAATGATGCTAAAGCTGAAACTCCAGTACTTTGGCCACCTCATGTGAAAAGTTGACTCATTGGAAAAGACTCTGATGCTGGGAGGGATTGGGGGCAGGAGGAGAAGGGGACGACAGAGGATGAGGTGGCTGGATGGTATCACCGACTTGATGGACGTGAGTATGAGTGAACTCCGGGAGTTGGTGATGGACAGGGAGGCCTGACGTGCTGCGATTCATGGGGTCGCAAAGAGTGGGACACAACTGAGCAACTGAACTGAACTGAACTGATTGTCTTGTTGGCCACCTAGGAATGGGGACAGAGAATGAAGGAGGCAGTGCGGTCATATGTTAAATCCCCAGTCATTATTCTAGTATCCAGAAAAGTTTGGTCTTGCAGCACCTGACTGGGGGTGAGGGTTAACTGCCAGAAGGTCCGAAGGTCGGATGAGGCTGTGTGTGTGTATGTGTGTGTGTGTGTGTGTGTGTGTGTGTGTGTGTGTGTGTGTACACTGGTGTGCTATGGGGGGCCTGTCCCCCGCCCTGGGCCCTGGTGTGTCCTGGCGGACAGCTGTGCAGCTCGTGGCTGGGGTCCGGGATCTGATTTGCTTGCCACACCCTGAGCTTCTGTTTATGACTAATTGCTTTGTTTGTTCTGTAGGAGACACTTAATTTTTTTTTTCAGTGATTTACTCCTCTTTGTAATTAGGTGTAGTGATTAGAATCTTGTTCCTATTACAATGGAGTTTTCCTTTTAATTCATGCACATTCGCTGGGCTTGTCTCCGTCTGTTCCATTGATTGTCTCCAATTGGCTTTTCCCAAGCTGTCATATAAATCACAGTTCAGGGGTGGCTTCGAGACTGAAGTGAATCTAAGGAATCGAAGACAACTAGCTGGGAGTTCTGTTACATTCCAGCTACCAAATAGTGATACACTCTTGGGGAGAAAATCTCAATAATTCAGGACAATGAGGAGTTGGCAAAGTACTTTAGTACTCTATTTCCCCAGTAATTCCTTTTTTGAAAAATTAAAGATGTCATTACACACAAACACAAATGCATTTTGCTGGGAAGAATAAACACCAAAATGTTAACAGTGATGCTGTGTAGGTTCTTCTTTTTGCTCATTGGCTGTTTCTCTACGTATGTATAATGCACGTATTAAAAAATAAACGTTTCACCATTTAGGCACGTACGTTTGTCCTCTGGCCCAAGGTTGCTCCACACATCAGCGAGACTCCAGGTCGTGAGAGTCCCAGCGCGGGTCCAGGTCTTGTCCCCAGAGCTGCCCTCCATCTGCCAGTTGGTCAAAAAGCCGTGAACCCTTGTTCTGAGGTGAGGGTAGAAAAGATGCAAGATGGGGTTTCTGTCCACGAGGTGCTCCTGGTTGGGGAGAGAGGTTTCTATTCAGACTCCCTCTCCCCTCGACCACGACTCTGACCTCTACATTCCCCCAGGGTTTGTTTTGAGGCCAGGTTGTTGCCTGCTGGGTCCTGCTGCTTCCTGGGCATTTCCCCTCCCCTCCCTGCCGTCCAGCCTCCCTGCTGAAAGCCCCCAAGCCTGTGCCCTGCCATCCTGGCCTCAGAACGCGGCTCCTGGGCCCGGTCTGCTAGCAAGCTCACAGTGTCCTCGTGTGGCGGCCCTTCTTCCGTTGCCCTCTCTGCAGGGTCTGGACAGAGGTGTGTCCCCATAAGCAAGAGGGCTGGAGGGGATCCAGGAGCATGATCAGCCAGCGGCCGCACAGAGGGCCACATATCCGTGGGGGTCAGAGAGACCTGGGGCTGGCGGGCAGGGTGGAGGCCAGCTGGTCTGAGTACTGGAACATCTGCCTTGGCACGCTCGGACATGAGGCTGGCCCAGAGTGGTCCTTTGGGGAAAGCAAGCCGGCTTCACCGAGCAGAACCGATGACAGGAGATCGGGGTGGTCAGTGATCCCAGAGAGGAGCCTTCGTGTGGTCCAGACTTCCAGTGAAAGGCCCTGAATCTGAGAGGGATATAGAGGAGGTGAGAGAGGGTGAGGCGAAGGTTTTCTCAAAGGACGGGTAGACAGAGGAGGGCAGGGTGGCTTCAGAGGGAGGGGTCAGTGAGGGCATGAAGCTTTCAGCCTATGGGCGACGGCGGCCCACCAGTGGAGATGGAGTTTGGGGAGAAGGCACGTCCGGGTACCTTAGGGTTGTTGGGTTTTGGGTACCGGAATATTTGCATGGCAGGAAAACCAAAGGCAAGCAGAGAGGCTAGCACTCTGGGGACGGGCACGGGACGGCACCCCAGAGAGGTGGCAAGTGTGGAAGCCATGTCCTCTCACGGGGGAGAGCTCAGAGGAGGAGCGTGGGGAGGTGACGGTGCAGGGTGAGGAGGGAAGCTGCAGGCTCATGGAAGGGGGGGGGGGGCGCGAAGGGAGGAGTCAGGGAAGGTTACAGCGAAAGGCGTAGAACCTGTGGTGCCTTGAGAGAGCCTGGAAGCAGGAGCCTGCAGGCGAGGGGTCACGAGGGAGGCTGGGCTCTGCTGTTTAATGAACAGGGGAGGGGGCTTCCAGATTCGGCTGGGCAGATGAACAGAGTTAACCGTCTTTCCCTGACACATGCAGATACCCCTTGCTTTCCAAAAGGATGCCTCACCAGAGCTCTGTGTGCCTGGCCTGGTAGCTTGTGTGCTACTCTGCCTGGGAGGGAAGGAGACGGAAGGTGAAATTTCAGAAAGAAATTGAAGGTGAAGACTTGTGTTCATCCCTGTTGGGTACAGTTGGGGGGTGTTGTGCATTTATCCAAGAGTTAGCCCAGAAGTCAGGGTGGGAGGACGACGCGAGGAAAGCAGATGAGGAGATCGGATCCATTTCTCTGAAATTCCCGTACCTGTGGGTTTCTTTCTCTGCAAGCAGAGAAACCGTAATGAGTTTTTGCTTTGCAGGGAAGGCACGGTTTTTTTCTGTAGCTGAGACTTGCAAAGTAAAGCAGCCTTCCTTTTACCCTCCCCTCCTCAGCAGATCCTCCCCCCCCCCCCCCCCCTCCGCTTTCCTGCTGCTGAGCCCCTCCCCTCCTCCAGACTCTCTTTAAAATAGACTTTCATGCATGAGGAAGCATCATAATGTAATACTCGTCTTATCTCCACATGTACCCAGCAGGCGTTCACAAAAAAGGACGGTGGGCGAGCTTCAGGTGGCACCGTGGTCAGGAAAAGTTCGATGTTTTCTTTGGAGACATCCCCACCTGGGTCTGTCCTGGGTGAGACTCTGGCGGGGTGGGTCGCCACGTCCTGAGTCCCCGTTCCCACCTTTGAAAAGTGTTCTGTCTCCCTGGTGTTGGGCAGCAGGTGGCGGCGAGTGGGGAAACCGTGTGTGGCTCATTTGGTAGATGAGAGGAGTCTGTAATTTTCCGTATGTATCCGTACGCAGAGAGATGTGATGAAGGTGGCTGGTGGCCTCCTTCATTTCCCAGATGCATCCGGAGCAGCTCAGCACCCCTTCTGTCATTGCGCGAGGGCTCTCCCTGCGGCTCTGCAGAGCCCCGATCCCTGGCGGGTGTGGGGGTCATCTTGCCCTCCCCAGGGAGCAGCTCTTTTGCTCCGGGAGCCTGGAGTGGGGAGAGGGGAGAAGGATGCCCGCAGGAGGAGCCTTGTGGTCTGAGGGCTTTCTTGAGCTGTTTGAACATCTGGACATGTGCAGCCTGTTGGATTCCAGTTGAGCAGAGCTGGAGTGTGGTTGTCAAGCCTATTGAGGGGAAACTATCCCACGCCCTCCTCTGTGGACAGGTTACAGGGCACAGGGGTTTGCCTGGGTGGTGGGGCGGGAAGGCAGATGTCTCACAGCTCAAAATGCATGGAAAGGGTGTGTGCTGGGGGCCAGGTGCGGCTCTAGAGTAATTTTCAAGCAAGTGTGGGTCCAGCCCAGATGTCCCCCCTGGTGCTTGAGAAAGGCATTCTCACAACTGGTGTTGCTGTGCATTGAGATGGTGAATGTTTTCTTGCAGTTGAATGTGTAATTCATTTGGTATCGGGCTATGAAAAATCCTTTCTGAGTTTTCTGCCTTTTATTTCAGCCCCAAGACTCTTTTATGATGAGTGGGCCTCCCCCAGTCTCTCTCTGTCACCCATCTGTCCCTGTCTCTCTCTGTGTGTGTCCCTCTCTGTCAGTCTCTGTCTCACTCTGTCTACATTTCTCCCCACCCCCTCTCCTCCTACAATGACTCGGAAGCATTAAGACCCGTGCTTCTTCCACAAATGCAATGTGTAGTCTTCAAAGTGGGAGTCTGTGTACTTATTCCAAGGATCTCGCCTTTGCTCTGAACATTTTCAAAGCTTTCACTGTGAACTCAGACTCAGACTCTGTGGCATTTTCTTCTGAATATCCTCACTGGTGATAAATCTTTGGCCTTTGAAAGTGGATGTGATTTTTGGAAACCATCACCAGCCTCAGCTCCAAATAACTTGTGGCCAAGATTGATTATGCTGTTTTTGGACCAGAACTCAGCAGGACTATAAAATAATAAGACTAGTTGTCTCGCGTGAGTTGGGAAATGCCTGGAAGGGAATTCCTACCCCACCCCCACCCAAATCTCAAAAATACATTTGAAGTCTTAGTGAATAAAGCAGGGCTTTTCATAGTAAGTTCTTTGAAGGGGACAGTGACCACTTTGGTGTCCACTCTGGTGTGTTTGTTGACCAGGCAACAAGATGGAGGTTGTATTTTATTTCGTCTTTGCTGTGTGTTAAGCATCGGACCAAGCCTGCTGATGCAGGATCCAGGGTCAGGGTCATTTATGAGTCAGTGAAGGTGTGGAGTGGGGTACACAGTCAGCAGGAAATTTGGACCTCCTGCTGCAGGTTAGCAGGGGCTGTGTTTGGAAGCCCCAGGGGCCAGCACAGAAGAAAACCACCCCGTGTGCATTGTCCGCGCGCCCTCATGGACCTGTCAGCCTTCTGGCCCTCTGGTGTGCAGAAACTCAGCGATCTACGTTGACAGCACATTCTTCCTCACTCTGCGCCCAAGAAAATCAATCCACTTGCTACATGAATGACTAATAAAGTGACGACTCGAATGACAGGAGCCCTAAATCTCATTTTGAAATGATGAGCGCACCGTTCATCTGATGGCTAATGTTTGGGGTCCTCGGTGGATCTTGAAAGGTTTGATGCCAGCTGTGAAGAAGTCCAGGGGTGTTTCCTTCAGGGAGAGGAAAAGCAAAGCCATGCCACAGGACACGAGTCCGCTTGTTTAGCCTCAAAGCTTGTATTTTGTCCCAGAAAGCGATGTTTTAGTTCTAAGTGGGATCAGACGTGTGGAATTTGACATGACAGGGGGACTAAGAATGCAGCTCACACAGACATGCCGATGAGCCCAGCAGGCCTGGGGAGCAGGGACTAGGGGCCAGGAGGTGGGGGGCACCTGCTGAGAGCAGCGAGTGTCCCGGGAGGAGGCCTTTGGCACTGAACCCTCAGCACAGTGCCGTCTTCAGTAGGATACAGTGCCTGGGGTTTGGGTGAGAGGATGCACGGGTCTGGTTGGCATCGGTCATTGCAGAAATTGACTGGGCTTCCCTGCAGCCCAGCCTCTGGCTTCCCGGTCTGAGAGATGGGGCACATCGCTTACTTCTCGAGGGGGGCTGAGGATTAAGGAGCTGACATTTGAAGACGGCTGGGGAGATGAATTGGAAGTGCTCGGTATTACCATTTCATGTGGAAGTCTGCAGACAGCCTCGCTGAAGCGTTCTGATAAATAACTGAATGGGGCTAGCAAGGGGGAAATTTCAGCTGTCTGGAGAGCGTTTCTCTTAAAAGATTTCTCTCTCCAGCGGAAAAGAGGAGCGAGGGGAGGCTTCTGCAGGAGCTTGTGTCCCAGCGGTGTCCCGCCCCCAGAGGCAGAGGTGCGGCTTGCAGACATGGACGTGACACGGGGAAGCCCAGTGCTCTGGGGATGCCCAGCTTCCTTCCGCTCCTTCAGCTCCAGACCCGCGGCGTTTCTGACCAAACGAAGTCCCGCCAGTGTTAACTCGGTTGTTGTCCCCCCCACCCTTCTTGGCGATGCCAGCGCTTTCCCAAGGTCTTCTCTGGTTTTCCTAAACTTTCCCATCTGTCAGGACCTGGCTTCATTCCATCTGCTGCTGGGAAGTGGTGCTTGAAGATTTGGCCAAGCAGTCATGTCTACATCCCTCCGTGCCTGCCCGTCTTTGGGCTGTGATAAACCACTGTTTTTGTCCTTTGGTTTTGCAAGTCTTTTTCAGTTTACCTGCCCACCCGGGGCATGGGAGGCCGGAGTGGGGCCTTGGTGACCCGTGCTGGGCTTGCCATGTATTGGCTGATTATCCCCTGATTATTCTTTTTACTGAAGTATGGTTGATTCAGACTTCCCAAGTGGCACTCGTGGTAAAGAATCCACCTGCAGTGCAGGAGACACAGTGAGACGTGGGTGTGATCCCTGGGTCGGGAAGATCCCCTGGAAGAGGGTCTGGCAATCTACCCCAGTATTCTTGCCTGGAGAATCCTGTGGACAGAGGAACCTGGTGGGCTACAGTCCATAGCGTTGCAAAGAGTCAGACACGATTGAGTGACTAAGCATGCATGCATGGTTGATGTATAGTATTGTAATTTCTGCTGTATAGCAAAGTGATTCAGTTACGTACACACTATTTTTTATATTCTTTTTCATGATGGCTTATCACAGGATATTGATTATATTGGGTTGGCCAAAAAGTTCATTGGAGTTTTTCTGTACAATATGGAAAAACCCACACGAACTTTTTGGCCAACCAGTGGTTTCCTGCCTAGGCAGTAGGACCTTTCTGGTTTTCCATTTTATATACAGTAATTTGCATCTGCGAATCCCAAACTCCCAGTCCATCTCCCCCTGCCCCCCGCCACCCGCCTCAGCAACCGCAGATCTGTCCTCTGTGTCTGTGAGTCTGTTCCTGTTTCATAGGTAGGTTCACTTGTGTCATATTTCAGATGCCACATGTAAGTGATGTCAGGCTGCCCAGGTGGCTCAGCTGGTAAAGAATCCGCCTGCAGTGTGGGAGACCTGGGTTCCATCCCTGGGTTGGGAAGATCCCCTGGAGAAGGGAAAGGCTACCCACTCCAGTGTTCTGGCCTAGAGAATCCCATGGACTGTATAGTCCATGGGGTCGCAAAGAGTCGGACACGACTGGGCAACTTGCACATAAGTGGTATCATACAGTATCTGTCTCTGGATTGTCCATTGATTATTAAATTGGGCTGTCTCACTGCTGTTCTGTCCCTGGTGGCTGCTGTCTCTTCTCCTGCCTCCGTCTCAGTCAGTGGCACTTGCAGCCTCTTGGGTGGTAGGGTTTCCTCTTGGCTTCTTCGGGAGCTGGTGTGGATGGTCCTGGGTGTGGAGGATGCCCGGGCCTCTGGGGCCCTCCTGACGAGATGGCGTGGCAGGAGGGTGGTGTTGGGAATGTTGACTCCATCCCCACAAGGCCCTCTCAGTTTTTACTACCCTGAATAGAAAGATGCTAATAAGCCCTGGCCCCACTGGTGTGAGGTTCTAAATGCTAACTGAGCTCTCCACATGATTCTCAGTTTTAATAATCACACAAGCTCTGAAACTGCTTGAGCCGGCCAGGGCAGGTACATGCATCTGTAAATAACTTGCAAAAAATAGGTTTATGGCACATTGCGTTTTTCTCTGGCATTAACCTTCAGCACATGAACTGGGATGAGAAGCAGGCAATTTAAATCCCCAGGTCAGCTCTCACCTGCTTCTGCCTCTCTCCAGTCTCACTCCCCTGGAAGTGCATAGAGACGTACTTGTCATCCGTCCAGCAAGGAGGATGATCTGGAAGGTGGAGAAGACACAGCTCTCAGGGAACGTCCCCTCCAGTAGGAACACACCCTGGTCATGCAGACCCAAGAGTGCTGGTCCATGGAACAAGGAAAGCAAGTTAACAAACAGAACCGGAAGTGAATAGAATGCAGAGTAGAGATGTGATCCACTCACTCAACTAGGTTGAGTTGCCACCCCCGTCCCATTCCCTGTCCCCTCAGAGACAGGAGAAGGGCTCGTTGAGCAGGAATAGTCCTCTCTCCTTCCTGTGTGTGCCCTGGGATGGGGTTCCTTGGCGTTCCCAGCCACGGGGCTCCAGTCTTTGTCAGCTCAGAACGGTGTCATTTCTCCATGAGGGATGCTCCTTGGGTCTGGGGTGCCTTGAGGAGGCAGGTTCCTTTCTGCCTTGTTCTCAGGTCAGGGAGACGCTGTTTCCTGGAGCCGATGCAGTCTTCTAACCCCCAGCTATGCCTCTGACCCACCCTGTGACCGTGGGCAGCAGGGGGTTAAGCTCCTGAGCCCTCAGCCAGCACTGGGATCTCCTCGCAGTCCACTGAGAGAGGTTGGTTTCAGCCAAGCCTGAGGGTGGGCCTCCTGATGGTACTCTGCTCCTTCCGGTTCCTTCCAGGAGAGCCCAGACAGAGGCCCCGCCCCCCCGCAGCTCACGTGGCCCAGGTCCTCACCCATCTCCCTGCCCTGCTGCTTTGACTTAGATGTCTCCCCAGGTCAGCTGCTCCAGCACCACGCCCATCAGGCCTCTTACCTTGAATGTGGTCCTGCCATTTCCATCACAAACCGTCTGTCTCCTCTGGCCAAGTGAGCGAGTTCTCACTTGAGTTTTCAGAACCCTGAAGGGCAGGAATAAATGATTAAAGACTACAGAATGTCTGTGCACGCCCTGCGGGGGCTGCACCTCCCTTAGAGCTCCCCTTACGTGTGCAGCCCCCCTGGACCCTCAGGAGTCAAGTCTTCCTCATTTTGAATCATTGTGCCTTTTATGATACACTTACAGACATACGTAAATATGTGTTGATTGAATGAATTTGAAAAATGAAGGAATGAATTCTAAAGGTAGCCCCGCTGCCTCTCACAGACTCATTTCTTTCTAAGTGGGGGGCTGCCCGCCTGCAAGGTCTGTAACTGGCCTAGGATGGAAGCTTGAGGCCTCAGAAGGGCTTGTCACCGGGTAGCTTGTCTCCAGGGGCAGGATGTCATGGAGGGGTCAGGACTAGCCTTGGGCTTCAGACTCGGGTCCAGAGGGTGAGGGACCCTCAGCGAGTTCATTTCTTCCCACAGAACTTGGAAGTGGAAGAGTGTTGCCTGGTGAATGCTTGGTGGCTGGTGGCAGAAGCCGTCTCCTGCCAGCCTGCCTGTGTGTCTGTCTTGGCTGGTTTTCCATCCTCCTGAACCCTCATGGTGGGTCCCCGTGTTTGGCAGGGAGGGCTGGGTGGACGTTTGAGAAAGCAACCAGCCCAGGCAGGTCATTTCACCCTTGGTCCGGCTTGCTCAAGTAAAGCCAATCTCTCTGCTAGTTTTAATTTCACTTGGCATCAACAGCAGGGAAAGAGGAAAGGCCTCCAGGACAATAAGCAACGTTAGACGTCTCTCCTGACCAACTCTCTGAGGCGGCCGTGACGATGGCGGCCTTGGCGATGGGTGGCAGCTCGATAGTGCTCCTTATGAGCCAAGATGCCACCCAGGAGTTAACGTGTCTTAATGCTTGTAGTGACACGGTGAGGTGGGTACCAACTCAGATGTGCAGCGCAGTCCAGTCACCTGCCCAAGGCCACTAGCGGGTGAGTGGTAGGACTGAAATCTGAGGCGTCTACCTCCAAAGCCTCTGGATTTTCCCACTAGTCCCTGCTGCCGAGCTGGGGCCCGGGCCCATGTGCCCCGATAAGCACCGCTTGTGGACACACACATTATTAACAATCTAGGTTCTGATGGTGTCTACACGCCAATGGGATTTGGCAAAAGAAAGTACTGCGTCCCTTCTCACATTTACATTTAATTTCAAATTGGTGGTGGGTGTGTGTGTCAGCTTGGGGCGGGGGCGGGGAGGGGGGTTGTCCCTTTACTCTAGTATCTCAAAGGAACCCGATGCCCTGGGCTCTCAGAGCCCGTGGCCAGGTCCTTGTGGTCCACCTGTGAAAGTCAAGGGCAGCAGCCTGCGTGCCGTTCGGCCCCTGAGACCTTCGGAGGCATCTCTGTCATTCTCTCAGAAATCCCCAGCCCTGAAGCTGATTAGGGAAAAATTACAGGTCTGAGCAGTCAAAGAGCAATTTAATTAAAAACAAAAAGAAATGTAAATGAATTAGCCAGCAATCTTCATGGGGCATCGTCATTGGCAAAGGAGGCCCGCGAGAGGAGGAGATCAGGGCTGCCTTTTGTTTATTGAGTTCCCTGGTAATGGAACCCTTAGGCTCGATGGGGTGAGGCCTTCTCACAGCCTGGCATGTGGCAAGCGTTTGTCCCTGTTCATTTATATGGGGAAGGGTAGTGAATCCAGCAACATGCTGCCGGCTTCTGTGCTGTTTCACGGAGGTATTTAAAGTAACCGCACCTGACAGTTTACCAGCTGCTAAGAGGTTTTTCTGCTTCAGAAAGCAAAAATACTGTATGAGTTGTGCAACATGTATAAATGATTCAAAGAATTAGGGTGCAGCAGATAGTACAGTTTTCAGTAAAGAGCTGAAGGCTCTGTCAAATCATAGAGTTTGCGAGTGGAGGGCAGGCAGGGGTGGGCACTGGGGTTGCACACAGGGGCGGTGCTGTGGCCTGTCATTTAATCTCTGTTTACCCTGGTCCCAGTTCGGATTGCCAGAATATGTTGGATGCTGGTGCGTTGTCTCTTTTGCCTGCTTTGTAATTCCTCTTTACCTGAAACAGATGAAAACCATGGCGCTAAAGCAAATTGACAGCTCTTGAAACGAGAAAGATCTGTGTCCTTCAGAGTGTTGATGTAGAAATAAATGAAAGAAAAACATGCTTGTTGGGTCTTGAAGCAGCTTGAATTGGTACTTTTTTTTTTTTTTTTTTGAAGGGTAGATGAGGGTTTTTCCCTCTCCCTTCTCTTTCCCCCTTCAGGGAGTTGTTTGGCTAGGGGATTAAGTAGGAGGTTGGTCATTCTGTCAATATTCATGTGCAGAGATCTGCGTCATGGTCAGATCGTGACTCAGAGATCAGGCCAGAGGTGTCCAACCTCCAGGTCAAGAGAAAGGCATGTGGTCTTCAGATGGACTTCATCATTCCATCAAAAAACCCGTCGGGTATCCTGGTTTCCCCACCCCAGATGACGCGAGGACCAACTGAAACGTCAAGCATGCTTCCCTCTGGAGAACACCCGATTCCCTCTGCCCCAGGCCACCCCATGCTGCCCAAAGCCCCGGTTCACAGTTAGGACGAGTGTTGGTAAATGTTTCCACATCTCAGAAGTAGTAATAAATACAGTTTGGTGTATGAAATATCTCCAAAGACTTAAGATCTGTTTCAGAACCTAAACGAAAGAGAAGGCCTTGATAGCCTGAAAGAGCACCGGGCTCGAGGTTCTTTTGTAGTTGCATTGTGTTTTCTTTATCCTGCAAGTCTTTCTGAAACTCAGTCAGCAAGCACTTACTGTGCAGCCATTTTTGCACACGTCACTGTAGCACGTGCTGTGCGTTTGCAGAGCCGTGTGGTGAAGTCTCCTGAGGGCCAGGGTAGAAGACGAGACAGGGCAGTCGGGACTCCCAGCACAGAGCCTCGTGCGACACAGTGCTAGTTCCGCGCAGTACGCGCCGGGGCCCAACAGCCGACGCGAGTAGGCGCTAGCTCTTTCTACTGTCGGCGCACCTTATTTGTGCCCACGCTATCCAAATCAAGAGAAATTAGGGCCTAATTATTTGCATTATAAACTGATCTGCCACTGAGTTTTCGTGATATAATGAGCCCCCTTGTGGTTTTTAAAAATTACTGTTTTAAATGTTTATTTTTCAATAGTGTAGGACTCACAAAAAGTTGTAAAAATAGTACAAAGAGCTCTTGTGTACCCTTTACCCAGCTTCCCATGATGATAATATCGTCTCGTCCATAACCATACCACGTTGTTAAAACCAGGAAATGGATGCTGGTACATCATCAGTTTTAACAGGTGTGCATGTGTGTGTCATACAAAAAATGACTGCACAGTAAGTGCTTGCTGATTGCTCTGTGTGTGTGTGTGTGTGTGTGTGCTGTTCTTTGAAACATTGTCACATGGATAGATTTAAGCGATGATGATCACAGTCGAGATGCACAAGTGTTCCCGTCACCACAGTGAAATTCCTCGTGTGATGGTTCATCCATTTCCCCACCCCTAACTCCCGGCAGACTCCTCCGTTCTCCATCACTGTAATTTTGTCATTTCAAGAATCTTGCAGAAATGGGATCGTATGGGATGGAACAAGCCTTTGAGACTGACTTTTCTCAGTCAGTGTAATTTCCTTGAGATCCATCTGTGTTGAGTACCAGTGGTTTGTTTCTGTTTATCGTGAGGAATATTCTACTGCAGCACGTGCTCTGGTTGGCTCTGCCGTTCCACCTGCTTTCTAAAAAATGGTTTATTTGCGTCCAGTTCCTTAGAGCACAGCACGGAAAGCCCGGTGCCCTCATGAGGGTGACCCTCGCTCACCCACAGAGTTCACTGAATTGGCGTTTGCGGTTATGGACATGAAGCCTCTTCCTCCGTTTGTTCTCCAGCCCTCAGATCCTTGTTGAGATGCTGTGCGTGCCGAGTACTGGTCATAGCAAGGGATGTCATTTACCACCAACCTGACTACTTCCCTGTGTGTTACGGTTCTTTCTGCTTCTCAGGGATGGGGTGATCTTCAGCCCTTTTCCTGCAGGGAGACTGAGCCTCCAGAAGCCCTGCCTGGGACAGTCAGAGGTGGGCGTGGTGGTTTCGTGTGTGAACCCGGGACTCCTGATCCCCACCAGGCTTTTTGGACCCCCACTCTCAGTTTGCCCAGCATCGCTGAGAGCCACTTTGTCCCTCTGCAGAATGACTGTGCTGGACCTTTCCAGCTTGGACATTTATGATCCTCTCTGAACAGGAAGTAACCTTGCTGAGTGAACAAGTCTTTTCGCCTTTGTTGCCGCACGTGAACTTCGTTCTCGGTAGCGTTCTGTTAGCCATTATTTGAAGATGCTGTGGGAATTTAAAAGTGACAATGTAGAATTCCTTTAAAAATTGTCTGTAGTTCAGACCTTCCTTCCTTATGCTGACGTTTGATGGGGTCTTTGGCCCAGGACCCTGGGGGCGACTTCAGGGCCAGGGTGCCCAGGAGATTGGCTCTCGTGTGGCCCAGTGGGGAAGAGCTTCTGGAGACACGCTTGAGCCCCATCAGGAAGCTCTGGGCCGGGTGCTGCTTGGTGACCGAGGGATCGACTGGATGGAGATGCTGCGAGTCTTTGAAGCTCCAGAAGGGGTTCAGAGGAGCCCTGGAGATGCCTGCTCCAGGTGGGGAGGGGAGCAGGGACTCCCGGTCACTTCTAATTCCCGGGACTAATTCTGAGACCAAGGGAACCTCTGTCTTCGGCTTCGGTCTTTCACTATAAGCCCTGCTGAATCCCTCAGAATCTCAGTCTGGTGGAGAGTGAAGGGGAGACTGTTTCTGTGACCTCTGGCAGGTCATCTCCCCCTCCTCAGGTGCAGTCGGGGGAAGGGAGGTCTTTGGAATCTGATAGACCTATCTATGGGCTTCCTATGTGGCTCAGATGATAAAGAATCTGCCTGCAATGCAGGAATCCCAGGTTTGATCCCTGGGTTGGGAAGATCCCCTGGAGAAAGGAATGGCAACCCACCCCAGTATTCTTAGCCTGGAGAATCCCATGGACAGATGAGCCTGGCAGACTACAGTCCGTGAGGGTCGCAAAGAGTCAAACACGACTGAACAACTAACACTTTCCCTTTCAGACTCATCTACCTGCCATCCCAGTGGTAGCGTGACATGGGGTGTCAGTAAGCCCAGAGGTGATTTTAAACCCCAATTCTCTTCATCCATGCATTGCGACCAGTTCTTTGCATTGGCCAGATAGGATAGCCGTGATAGATACTGGTTTGTGAATAAACATGTCACCTTGGTGAAACTCTCTGTCTCCCTGATTCTCCATCCTCGCCAGCCAGTCTGTTCAAGAGGGCAGGATAGAACGTGCCCTGAAGGCCTGTCGCCGAGGGTCCTGGGCCTGGGCATTTCTGGGGTGCAGGCCAGCCTTCCATCCCATCATCAAATCACAGCCTGTCCTCCAGGCTGAAAGAAGATGCTGAAAGCTCAAGGGATGGAAAATCGGGTTTGGAACCTAGACTCTCTGAGCCCGTCCAAGTCCGTTCTCCCCTCTTCCCTCCCTGAGCCGGTGACTGCACACGCTTGTCACCATTCGAGATTGCATTGGCCACAGGAGATGCGGGTGATTTTTCCATTTGGTCCTGATGTTTATTTCATGCCCATCAATATCAGCCCGTATTAGGACAGATGAGGTGGTTATTTACAGGCTGCGCGTTTTCACACTTGGTAATTATAAAGCCTTCCCCGGTTCGGTCAGAGTCGTGGAGATCTATTTTGGCAATTAGCAGTTTAGTATTTGTTTAATGGGAATGCAAGAGAGTGTTACAGGACGTCAGCGCTCCGCTAATGACCCGCGCGTCTCCTCCGGAGCTGGCAGGTTTGGGCCTTTTTCACGGTAGGTGCGGCCTGATGGGGAGAGGCTGGGCTGGGGGGAGAGGAGCCTGCGGCAGCCTGCCCACCCGCAGGCACGCATGCGCGCACCGTGGATTTCCGGCGCTCACCACCGCCACGCGAAGGCGCCCCACTCGAGAGGCCGTTAGGCCAGATGCCGTTTTCCGCGTGACAGCTGTCAAGCCTGCAGAACCAACTGCTTCTCCTCTGGCAGCTCGCGCCCGGCCTGTCCTGGTCCCTCTCCCACCACCCTCCTTCGCAGCTGCCTGTCTCACCCTAGTGGGGACGTCTCCCGAGAGAGCCTCCGGCCCTGCCCTCTGGGGTGATGCTGGGCCCAGCCTGAGCCCCCACTTCCGCCGGAGGCCGTCCAGGCAGGCGCTCGCGTGCCTTGCTCGGATTTGAGAGGTGCCTCCTGGGACTGCGCCCCCGAGGACACGCTGGTTTCTTTAACGGCTGTCCCTGAGCGTGACCCGTTTGCAGCGAGGAGTCGCACGGCATTGGGCGCATCCCTCCAGTGAACGGTGTAGGGTGTGTGTACGTGTGCCCACGCATGTGTGTACGTGCACACACCGGGGGATTGCCAGGGGTGGGGTGGTGACTTGCAACTAATCTCCTGCGATGAGCATGTCCTGCGCATTAGTCACTGGCCACCCACCACCTGAAGGCCTCCTCACAGCTCCAGGAAGTGGGACTCAGCATTCTCCGGCCTGGTGCCCAGCGGGCACTCTGGCAGCCTGAGGACTGAGTTCTGGGACCCCTCTGCCCGTTCCAGCCGTGCCCCCAGCCACTGTGATCACAGAGCAGACAAATGGGCTCAGGGGTTCTCGAGTTCACCCATCTAGAAGGAAGAGACCCCTCAGCCTCCTTCTCCGTTTGCTCCTCCCTCCAACCCTTCTTTCTTCTCCCGAGCCTGCCAGAGGCAATACACAGCTGTCGCCTTGGTTACCTCATCACCTCTCTTAACTTTTTTGGTAGAGTTTTAAGGCCGTGTTTGTTGGTTCACTGGGGAGACAGTGCAGCTCCACGGGGCCCTGGGGATTCAAAAATAGAACGCAGTCAAGGGAGACCAGGAGAAAGATGTGGGCATGCATCTGAGTTTAAATCCCGGCTCCATCATTTGCTGCATGCGTGATCCTAGGCAAGTCACTTAATCGCAATGAGCCACCATTTCCTTACCTATATAATGGGTGTGATAATATCTATTTCAGAGCTATTGTGATAATTAAATGAGCTTTGCGAATTGCCTATTAAGCTCCAGTAAATGGTAGCTGTTACAGTCATCGTTATTTCAGGGGGAAGACATTTCATAGCCTAGACTCTGATATTTACGTGTGGAATCCGAATTCCTGAGCAAGATGTTCTGCCTGCCTTTATGTAAGTAAACTGCATCTCCAGGATAGACACCCCACACCCTTTAACGCCTATGGCAAGTGTCCATTTTATGAATTCACAACTGTTCTCTGATGAACACGGGGGTTTGGTTTGTTTTGTTTAAGTTAAATGGGAAAATGAATTAAAGGATTCGTTTAAAGTGAATTAAAACATAATTAAAAGTAGAAAAAAATAGGGTCAGTAAAAGAGTCTTGCTAATGGGGAAAGAACATTCTGGTCATAGTAAGACTTAGGAGCCTTCCTGAAGAGTTTAGGAAATGTCCTTAATGCCACTGAATTGTTTAACAAAAAAAGTGGTTAAAATGGCAAATGAAATTTCTATTTTATTACCAAAGAAAGAATTGGGGAGAAATTAAGCAGGCTGTCTTGTTGCTTATTTAAGGCATGGGCTTGAGTCAACGTAGAGGAACCTTCAGGTGGATGCAAACTAGAATTTTCTGAGTCTTGGAATGAAGGAAGTGCCTAGCCCACTCAGCACCTTGCTGGCTGCAGCCTCCCAGGAGTCAGTGGACCAAGCGGGGGTTTGGGGGCCCAGGGGCTTGTGTGCCTGCCATCCTGGAGCCTGAGCCACGGCAAGCAGGCCCAGCTGGCACGCGTACTCAGACCACCAGCTGCGGAGTCCTGGGCAGGCCCGCCAGGGAGGAAACTGAGGCTCAGAGAGCTTGTAATAATGCCTGCCTTCGGGGATTGTTGTGCAGTCCAAAGCAATATTACAAGTGAAAATATTATTGATGGTGGTGAAAAAAAAATCCAGCAGTTTCTTCAGGTTTCTTAAAGTCTTGTGTTCAGGTTTTGGCCCTTCCAAGCCTCCTTACAGAATGGAACTTTGACTGTCTTGTCCTAAGACCAAGACAAGGTGAGGAGAGCCCCCCAAAAGCCACGTGTGGCACAGGGCCTGCGGATCCAGCAGGGGACAGACAGCCAGCCTTCAGGCAGCTGACGATCGGGTGATGCCCCCTTTATATTTAGGGCCCATCTCCACCCACATACGCTGTGATGAAGGCTCAACTCCACTGTATTTACCCGGTAGGACAGCGGTTCTCAGCCTTGGCTGCACCTGGAATCCCTGGGGGAGTTATAAACATTCCACTGCCACCCCCTGCCCCCCGGAGGCAGATTTCACTGGTCAGGGTGTGACCCCGGCAACAGGAATTTTTTCTTTTTTTTTTTTTAGTTCCTCATGTGATTCTGGTGAGCAGTCAAGGTTGAAAACTACTGATCTAGATTTCAGCATGAGCTAATGGGATTTTCCTGCCTGCTCCTTTTTCTCCTCTTTTCTTCCTTTTGGGCAGTGATTGAAGATAGACTGTCCTTACTCTTGTCAAGGCTAGAGCATGCTGAGACATTTCCATAAACCAGACACCCTCACCCAGTTCTTAGGCAAAAGTGCAGAGCCATGCCATCCTCCGTGCAGAAACGCTCCCAGGGATCAGGCCGCCTTGGTCTCCAGCCTGGATCTGGGCAGACCTGCCTAGTATATAACACTCACTCCACCCTTATGACTTCAGGGCTTGGAGTTTATAGAGCATCAGCAGACCCGTTAAACCCCTCACACTGTAGTGTCGTGGTATCGCATTTATGGGCGTTTATTGAAACGAACGCTTGGAGTGTTTGAGTGGGAGCAGGAAGCAACATGAAAGGCATTTGTTCCGGGGGAGTTTGAAGAGCTTGGGTCTCTTCTCTTCCTTTCCCTCTCCCTCCTTGTGTCTGACCAGATAATTTAAGGATCACTTGAAGTGCCATTTCCTGCTTTGTTCTGGATATGTGTGGTTTGTGGTGTGTGTGTGTATGTGAGTGTGCCAGGAGGGGGTGGGACATTTCTCCAGGCGTGCTGGCCGGCCACGGCAAACGTTCCACTGCCTGGAACGTCCTCAGGGCGCAGGGGATTTGCAAGGGCCTCTGGTGAATCTGAGCTCCCAGCTGTGGTCCCAGCAGGCTCTGCGGTCCATCTCGGGGTCCTCGGCAGGATCTCTGCAGATGGGTCGTCAGCGACCATCCCGTGCAGCTTCCTGCCTTCACAGATGAGAAACGTAAGGGCTGGGAAAGGGGGTGCCCTGTCCTCAGTGAGCCTGTGGTGAAGCTGGAATTGGAACCCGGATCCTGCCCGTGCGTTGTGCCACGCCGCCCGCCACGCTTGACTATGGCCCGGCTCCTGCTGAGTTATTGACCAGCAGCTCTTTCGTCCTTTGCTGGGACCAAGTTCTCTGCATCCCCAGATCAGCTTCGTTCATCTGCTGCATACTTGTGGAGCCAAACCACAGGCAGAAGCAGCAGGGGTCTGAGGGCGCTGCCTGCAGTTCCAACCTTCGGCCGGCCCACCTGACCCGCAGAACTTTTGACCTCTCTCGCAAGGCGCTGCCTTGATCCGTGGCTTGAAAGGTTTTCTCTTCAGGCAGTGTAGGAGCTGGGTGGGCTAACGTCTCCCTTCTGGATATGGCCAACATCTTCCGCCTACTTCTGAAATCACCCAGCAAGAACGTCTGCTCACAGTAAATCTTTCGGCTCATTATAGAGAAGGTTCGCTCATTCATTAAATGAATTAGGATTAGAGAGGCATCACCCACTGACTTGAGTGCTAATGACTGCAGGTTTTCATGGTGCTTATTTGCTGAGGAGCGTGTTGCCAACTTATTTTGGCGTTTCCAGGATCTCGGTCTCCAACCTTGCTGCTGGGGAGAGATGTAGAAGCAGTCCCTTCACACCCGAATACCTGTACTCCAGTGGGAAGATGGAATCGATGGGTTAATACTCGGGCCATAGTCCGCCTTCCTCCTTCCGCCCCTTCCTCTGTCTTTCTTCGTTGTCTGGTATTACTTGAGACTGCCTGTGTATCTTCTTATAAACTAAAAGCTTTTTGTTTTTTTGAGAGAGAGCAGGGGCCATGTATGAGTTACCTTTTGCCGCAAGAATGCTGTTTAACAGACGAGCACAGAACCTCTGTGGTAGAGATTAGCTGTTTATTCCCCAAGTCTGGAGTCTGCTGGTGACTGCTGGTCTCGGGGAGGGAGTGGCTCTGCTGGTCTTGGCAGGGTTCACGTGCGTGTTTTAGGGTTGCCCAGCTGCCTGCCCGTCTAGGCTAGTCTCACCAGGGCCCCTGAGGGCACTTGGCCCTGCTCCACATGTTTCCCATCCTGTCTGAGGCCCACCTGGCCATGTCTGTTTCATGGTGATGTCAGAGAGATGCCAGAGAGGGCAAACTGGAACCCAGAGACCCTCGAAAGGCCAGGCCCTCCACAGGCGTACCATCCTCTCCAGCTCTTTTACTGACCACAGCAAGTCAAGTCCAGATACATAGGATGGGGAGATAGACTCTGCCTCTTTTGAAAGGGGAGCTGTTGATACAGAATTTCAAGATAAAGGGTGTGGGGGTCATTAATGCAATCCGTATACCATGAACCCATATAATTTGCCTCTTACTTGGAACTTAGGCTAATACTTCGCAACTAGTGCATGCCTAATAAATACATGTCACATAAAAGTAAAGTTGATTGATTAGATTTTCTGATCACAGCTGAGCTGACCTAAATGACGTAGCCAATAGCTGGAGTCTGTTAGAAGGAATGTTCCTGTCGTCCGTGTAGAGTCCGAATTTCTCCTGCACTGGGTTGCAGGGACAGCTTGGTTACTACTAGGAAGTCCGTCTACTTGTCACCTTTTCCGTCGTGGTTCTGCGCTCGTCATTTTCAGGATCTGGGAGTATAAATGTCCGAGAGACAGGGAACAGAGCGGGGTGACGGTTGCCATGCTGATGTGCCTTGATTGCCTCTGTGAGAGAAATTCGGCTCTTGTATTGAGCCCCGAGTGTATGCAGAAGAAGCCGCTCTGTCCACTGTCTTTAACTTCTGTTCTTGTTTCTCCTCCCTTAGAGCAGCACATGGAAAGTGGGGTCCACAGGCCAACAGCTGGTGCTTGTTAGAAATGCAAACGCTGCTTCCTGAATCAGACAGCCTGGGGCTAAAGCCCTGGGGAGTCTGTGTTTTAACCAGTTCTCTGGGTGATTCTGAAAGGGAGGAGGTTTGAGACATCCTGCGCAATCCCCATGCCACGGAGACAGTGTGGCTTCCCAGAACTGACTCTCAGATGGGGCGGGGTGTACATGGGGCACCTCTGAGGAGGTCACAGTGTTGTCTGAGCTTTGCGAGGGTCAAGATTACAGGTTCATGATCCCCTGGTGTTGGACGACAACAGGGGCATCCCCAAGCAGCTCCCTTAAGAGTTACTTGCCCTGCTTTGTCGTTTGCAAAGATACACCATCAAGGATGTCAGGGCTGTGTTTTATACCTGCCTGAAGTTATTGGAAGGCAGATCTCAAGGTTGGAACACTTTTCTCCTCCCCAGACAGATCAGGCAGGTGCCAGAACATGGGACAGACACGCTCAGGTTCAGACACCGCCTCCCCTGATCCCCACCCCAGGATCCCACGGGACCACTAGGCCTGTGGGCGCCCGCTTCTGATATATACAAAGAAATCTGTACGGACCGGTGAGGGCACCGTCAACGCAGAACCAACACTACTGCTGATCATGACGAGGAGCGCGGGGCCTTTGAAGCTGTTTTCCACCAGGGATAGTGGTGTTTTCTCCCTGAAGTCAGAGAAATGCCCGTGTCCACCCGCCTGCCAACTCCCTTGTGTTCTTCCAGCTCCGTGAACGAGGCCTGGCTTCCAGGCTGAACTCTGCACAGCCAGGCAGTCTACCTCTGTGTGTGAGAGCCAGAGGGAGAAGGAGAGACAGACAGACACAGTTACCGGTTTGCTGTCTCTTGGGCTGAATACCAGCTCCCTTGACCGTATCCCTCCCGTCCTTGTGTGATGGAGACTCACACAAGCCGCTTCTGTTTGATTCACATAGAACCGTGAGAAACAGCCCCGTATGTGAGGCCGTGTTTTTCATTCTATTCAGTCTTTGTATATTCAAATTCTTCCAGTTTCAGCTCTTGCTGTTCTGCCAGATTTCTATCGCATTGATGGCTTCTCTGAATTAATAAGTGTTTTGCAATCGCTGAAAAGTTTTCTTCCCCCAAGCACAGGGACTTATTCATACTGATTTTTTAAATTTTTCCTTTTCTCTTTCCTCTCTAGCTACTCCTTAGATGTTCTGTTTTGTAAAGTATTAATAGAATTTTTCTTGCGCCCTGCCGCTTTATCTGTTCAGGAGGTCTTTGCGAGGCCCATTGTACCCCGCTCTGTAGAGGAAAGAGCTCTGTTCTTCACAACAATGGTTGCCCCCAAAACACATACACAGATCCTCCTCCTCGCTCACCAGGGCGGAGCAGCTGTTAGGAGGGCAGCGTCAGAAAACACTGAAGCATAAGAAGGCAAAGAGGGACCCAAGTAAACACTGTGAAAAGGGTGGCGGGCATGGGTGGGGATTGAAAACACTTTTTTTAATTCAAAATATTTATTTCCTAAGGGGATCTGAGTTTCAGTACCCAAACATGGCCAACACAGAAGGGAGACTGTTTTTCTTACCATTAGGCATTTTCAGCTCAAAATGAGGACTTGGCAGACCTCTTAGAAAATATGGTGATGGGTGTGAAACGGACGTCAGGCTTACCTGCATGGTACCTGGCAGGCCTCACCGGTCACCCCACCCCCGGCCTGCACTCCAGGCAGTGGAATCCTCGTCGAGGCCCAGGGTCTGGGTCTGCAATGCCATATGTGCAAGTGTGACGGCTCCGTGTACAAACAAACCAGTTGATCTTCCGGAGGTCTTGCTCAAGGGGTGCGTGGGAGGCAGACCGCCGTGCTGTGTCTGGTCTCAGCAGGTGTCTGGGGGGCTCATCAAGCCTGCCTGGCCAGGGAAGGGTCTGGTGAAGGCACCCCCCGTCCAGACTAGCATCGCCTACTCCCCTCAGCCTGGTGCCCGGGGGAGAGAGGGCAGCTCCCTGCCAGAGGAGCACTCACCATGCAGGCCATCTCGCTCCCAGTCGCTGACTGCGGAAATGGGGAGCAGAAGGGGAAGGCCCCGGGAGCCTGTTTGTTCAGGCTCGGTTGCTTAGCAACATAAGGGGGCCCTGACTCCAGAAGGGATTTTGAAGCTAGGCCAGTCCCTCGGAGGTTTGTGTCTGGCTTGCCTACCCCTTCTTCCATTCTTACCTTGACTTTGCTCTTCCCCCTATTATATTTGATAGCATCTAAGAAAATAGATTTGATTTGTCTGGAGGCACCATTTTCAACCTGGTTTTATTGCTTCGCCCAGTGTCTTCCCCTCCATTGAAGACTGTCGTCTGGGAGGAGTGAGAATGAATAGCCGATGATTCTTTTTCTCAGCTGACTTAGCTCAGGCCCCCAAGCTCATTTGTGAGCCTTTGAGCTCCACTGAACAGTGCTCTGTCCTCCCCACCACACACACACACCCCCACCGCACTGAAATTGCTCCAAGCATGGAGCCTTCTGGCTAACAGTTCTGTCCACCCACAGCCACATGGTTGGATTGTATTTTTTTTTTTCCGTTTATTTATATTTGGCTGCACTGGGTCTTCCTTGCTGTGCATGGGCTTTCTCCAGTTGCAGCGGAAAGGGGCTGCTCTTCCTTTCAATGTGCAGGGCTTCT
This sequence comes from Bubalus kerabau, assembly GCF_029407905.1. NCBI lineage: Eukaryota > Metazoa > Chordata > Mammalia > Artiodactyla > Bovidae > Bubalus > Bubalus kerabau. The sequence goes on along the minus strand of NC_073627.1, from coordinate 56,144,106 downwards.
CCTTGGGCTGGCTTCTCTTGTTGTGGAGCATGGGCACCTGGGCTTCAGAAGCTGTGGTGCGAGGGCTTGGCTGCCCTGTGGCATCTTCCCCGGCCAGGCATCAAACCCATGTCCCCGGCACTGGCAGGCAGATTCCCAACCACTGGACCACCAGGGAAGTTCTGGGTTATATTTTCACTGCCAACCTTGGGCACAAAATGCTCGAGGAGACCAGGCTGTACACCTGGCCAAACTCGGTGCAGCCTGCAAGTGAATGGCTGATGGTTTCAGAACAGCGCCCGCACTCACAATGTGTCTCCTGTGAAGCGAATAAAGGGCTGGATCATAAGTAAAAGGAGTGGACTTCAAAGCCAAATCTGGTTTCGTAAGTGATTTCTTTAGGTCTGTGTGGGACGTGAGTGTGGCTCTCTTTGTACCTGTGTCCAGACTTCCTCTTTGTGTAAGAACCGCAGCCATACCAAATCAGAGCCACCCTTAAGGACCGCATTTTAACTTCAGTTCAGTCGCTCAGTCGTGTCTGACTCTTTGTGACCCCATGGACTACAGCACGCCGGGCCTCCCTGTCCATCACCAACTCCCGGAGCTTGCTCAAACTCAAGTCCATCGAGTCGGTGATGCCATCCAACCATCTCATCCTCTGTCGTCCGCTTCTCCTCCTGCCTTCAATCTTCCCCAGCATCAGGGTCTTTCCCAAGGAGTCTGCTCTCACTGGAACTATTTTCACTAACCATCAGGTTACCATTTTCCCTTAGTTACCTCTTTACATCCTGTCTTCAAATGCAGTCACATTCTCAGAATCTGGGCATTAGGATTTCAATATATGAATTTGGCAGGGGTGGGGGATGGAGACAGTTCAGCCCAGAACAATCAAAATGTTGAAGTTTCATTGTGTATAACTGGAAACATCCTGAAGGATGATTAAGTAAGCTGTAGCATCTCCCTCCATGAAATATGCGACAGTCAAGCTAGTATTCACAAGACCTCACACCTCTTAGGATGACTACTGTTTGGTTTTTATTTTTAAGGCAGAAAATAGCAAGTATTAGCAAGGATGTAGAGAAATTAAAACATTTGTGCACTTTTGTTTGGAATGTAAAGTAGTACAGCCACTGTGTACAGCAGTTCTTCAAAAAAATAAAAGAACAAGTTACTGCATGATCCAGCAGTTTGACTTCTGGGTATATATCCAAAAGAAGTGAAAGCAGAGACTCAAGATAGTCGTACACCCATGTTCATAGCAGCATTATTCACAATAGCTAAAATCCAAGCATTCATCGATGGGCATGTGGATAAGCAGATGTGATCTGTACATCAATGGAAGACGGATGAACCTTGAGGACATTATGCCAAGTGAGATAAGCCAGTCCCCCAAAAAGACAAATCCGTGTAATTCCACTTATGTGAAATACTTAGAGGGGTCCCAGTCTTGGTGACAGAAAGTGGGCAAGTGGCTGCCATAGGCTGAGGGGACGAAGGGGGTCCCCCTTAAAGGAGGTAGAGTTTCAGTTTTACAAGAGGAAAAAAGTTCTGGAGAGGATGGTGGTGATGCTCCTGCAACTTTATGAATTTATTTGATACCACTGAACTGTGCAGTTAAAGAGGGTTACAATGGCAATTTTTATGAGTATTTTACCACAAAAAAATCTAGGGGAATAAAAGATAGTATTCGTGATATAGTTATATGGGAAATGTTTGCAGTGTTGTAATATTATTTAAGTAAAAAAGAACAAGGGGAAAATTCCATGTGTGATATGATTTTAAACTATGTTAAAATAGGCATGCGTGCATTTGTGCTACGTCGTGTCCGACTCTTAGCGACCCCATGTCCTGTCCATGGGATTTTCCAGGCAAGAATACTGGAGTGGGTTGCCGTTTCCTTCTCCAGGAACCTTCCTGACCCAGGGCCTGAACTCACATCTCCTGCACTGGTAGGCAGATTTTTTTTTTTTACCACTGAGCCACCAGGGAAGCCATAGGCATAGATTTTTACAAAAATTAGAGGGAAGTACACCAGATGCTAAATGTGGCGGTGCTAGGTTGGAAAGACGGAAAGAAAGTGATTTATTTTCTCTTTTAATATTTGTGTTTTCAAATAGGTTTTAGTGAGCAACATGATTTCTCTAATGGAGACTGCCCCCCTCCCCTGAACATACAATGTGCCCTGTATTTTGTTAAAGTTCCTGAAGCAGACTCTGTTTTGTGTTCGCTCTGCAGGTGGAGGATGCGATGCTGATGTTTGATAAGACGACCAACAGGCACAGAGGTAAGAAGCCGCACGTGAGCAAGCAGCCCCTCCGTCCTCTCCTGGCCCCCAGCCCCACAGACGAAAGACAGCGACTGTTCCAAAATCAGGCAGTTGGAGGTGACGTCGGTTGTAGGTCTTTGCTAATGGAGGGCCGCGACGGTACCTAGAGTTGATACCAGACTGTTAAAACACCGTTTCCGGTGGGCTTGGGAGCTGTCATTTAATTATGCAGTCACACCCAACACGTTCTTGGTCCTTGCTGAACCAGGCTTTAAGCGAACCAAGTGGAAGTTATTCACAGCAATTAGTCAGTTGAGTTCTCAATTTGCACTGAAGGAGGTGGTTTAGAAGCACACTGTCCATCTAAAAAGCAAAAAAAAAAAGAAAGCACCAACAAAGAAACCTCTTCTAGGTTTATGTGGTGAGTGCCTTGTACATACGTCCGAGGTTTATGCAGTGAGTACAGACCTAGAAATGCCCTTTTGTGCCTCTCGGACGTTTGGAAGACGTTTACACTTCCCCGTGTTGTCTCCTGTGCTTGGTGTCTTGTCCACGTTTTAGAAAATGGGTTTCACCTTGGGGGTCTAAGAACCCTTGAAATGACATGCAAAGTATTTTATGTTATTCCCGGGAGAGGTTTCTTAGCTTTGAGTGGATTCTCAAAGGGGTGTCCGAGTTCTGCCACCTCAGTCCCCCAGCCCCAAAATAAGGACACATTGAGATGATTGCTGTAAATAGAAAATCGGATGACTCCAGAAAGTCCTTCCCAGAGGAAGCAGGGTCAGAAGTTATGGTTCGGCGTTCAGTCCTCCCATTCTCCAGAAGCTCTTGATTTCTGGGGTGTGTATCCACCGGGCGTTCATGGGCAGGGTTTCTGAAAGAGGGTGGCAGGAAAGCCGTGTTCTCCAGAGAAGGAGCCAGCGAGCCGTGTTTCCTTGCCACTTGGATTACATTTAGATGTTTCCTGTGTTGTTTACATTCTCGCTGTCACCTGTGATTAGTAGCAGTTACCCAGCGTTGACTGCCTGTCTCTCCTGCTCTGAGCAGGCAGGCTGAATGAAAGGGAGGAAGGAGCAGAATGGGGAGTGGTGCTCGCAGGGCTGGGCGGAGGAGGGGCTGTCCTGAGGGCGCCCGGAAACCCAGCGACTCGTCCATCCAGCTACAGCATCCTCAAAAGGGAGCATGGAAAACTGGGCGGGAACTGCAGTATCAGGGAGGGTACATGCTGGGGAGGGACGGGGTGGGGCTGGAGGGGGAGGAGGACAGGAGGCAGGGGGAGAGAGAGGAGCTTGTAGATGTGATCAAGAGGACGATTGCCCTTGTCTTCTCCAGCGCTCCGGAGTGAGCGCCAAGGAGCGAGAGGAAGGTGGTGCAGGCGGTGGGCGATCCTCGATTACCTTGATCAGCACATGCACTGCCTCGGTCCGTGGGGTTTTCCTGGCACTGCTTCCACATGCATCTTCTAACTTGGTCTTCACAGCAGACCCTGGGGGTTGTTGTGACTTTGGGAAAATCCCGTAAGTTCTTCATGCCTCAGTTTATTCATCTGTAAGATGCAGGTAATGTTAGTCCCTCCTGACAGGATGGTTTGCAGCGTTCAGTGCTGGCAGAGAGGGGACTCACACCCAGGACGGCTGATTTCAGGTTCTGTTATCTGTTGTCTCCACGTGGGGACGGGGTTTGTTGAGAAGGGTGTTTCCAGCCTTTGATTTTCAGGGTGGGCATAGCTCATCTGAGTGAGGCACTGGCGTTCGGTGTTAGAATTCATAATCCTGGGAGACTCCGCAGCAGTTTCTAGGTAGTATTGTTGTCCTTTTCTGAATATCATTGAATAAAGGTGTTTTCGATCTCCTGCTCTGCGTTAGGCCTTGTGTGGGAGAAGATGATGGATCATCTCGTTGAACCGTCTCAGCTGAGCAGGGAAAGAGTTTCACCATCTGAGGGACCTGAGGAGGGGAGGTGACTGTGAGTCTCTGGGCACTCAGCTGATAGCAGGCGGAGCTGGATTCACAGCCAGGGCATCAGGCCCCCGGCCAGCCTGCGGAGGAGGCCGCCAGGAAAGCCTCCCCTCTTTCTGACCCAGGGGCCGCCTGCTGTTGGGGAAGCTTCCTCTCCTTCTCCAGGGGCGCTGGGTGCAGGGACGGGGTGGTGGCCCCTCTGTGACCAGGTCAGGGAAGGGTTTCTGGTTGTGAGCTGAAGGGAGCTTGTTCTGTGGCCCAGTGCTCAGGGTGGCTCCAGGAGCATCGTTGCTCATGCCCCTGGTGAGGCAAGGGCAGGAAGGTGGGCAGAGCCCCTGGCACAGGCACGGCCCTCCCCATAGCCTCCTGGCCTTCCTCTGATCGGTGCCAGACCCCTTATGTGGTTTGTGGAGTCAGAACAGGGTGTCAAAAACCACTAAGAGTCTACGGCCGTACCACCCTGAACGTGCCCGATCTCGTCTGATCTCGGAAAAACCACTAAGAATCTCAAGATGGCAGCTCAATTCAACCAAGAGTTGAGCCCTGCTGAGCCTGGGGTGTGTGCGGTGGCACAGGAAGCCGGCCTGCACGGTGCAGCCTGGGGCTGGCCTGATGCTGGCCAAGCGGGTAAGAGAAGGCGAGAGGGGCCGCGTGCCTAGAGGTTTCAGCAGGGGGGGCCTGACACCGGCTGCTGGCTGCCCCTGTGCAGACATCTGCCCCCACTGTTCTTCCTGTATGAGCGGGGGCTTCAGGCTGCCCACGCTTTCCAGCCCCTCTAGCTGAGAAAGAGGTTCCCTTTGGACTGGGGGCCAAAGCTGGGGTAATAACTTCACTGGTTCAGAGCATTAGGTGAGGAAAGAATTTTCTCAGAAATATAAGAACGTATCACAAGAGAAGCTCTAGTCACATACTTGTAGAGCAGGCGGGCCCCACGGCCCTGGCCTGATGGAATGTGCATTTGGAATCGGGTGATAAGCACGAGAAAATAAAATCCTTCTGCAGCCACCTTGCCCCAACCTTCCCTTCACCTCCTCGGCTTCCTGCTTTCCATTATCTTATCACGAGGAAAGTGCTGCCCTAGCAGAAGTTGAGGACACCTCTCTGGCTGGCGCTGCCGCCAGCTCGCCGCTGACAGAGGCGCAGACCATTAACCCCTCCGTGGTGTCAGGGCGCTTGTTCAGTGCTGCCCATCAGCATCTGACCCAGCTCTGCTGGGCGGTGACGTGTCCTCCGCCCCAGGCGTTTTGAATACCACCTGTGTGCCCTTGAACTCTGACCACTGCCGTGCAGGAAAAACTCCAGGGCACGGGGCCTGGCCTTCGGGGAGTCAGGCCGCACTTGCCATTAGGAGCCAGGAGTTGGGCAGAACTTCCCCTCCTGGCCCCACTGTGGCCGTCACCTCTCTCTCCCCCGAGGGCCCCGTAGGCACACGGGCGGTCCTCAGTGGCATCTGCACAGCAGTCTGCTCCTCCTGTTCACAGAGGCGCCAGCCTGTGTCTCTTCCCCTTGTACATCCCCACTTGGACCGCAGTGGCACCCTGGGAAAGGGTCCAGGGGACAGCGAACAGTGAGCCCTCTAGGGAGGGGAGCCCTCTGGGGAGATGCTTCCTCCATGCTGGAAGCAGGAAGGTTATGCAACATCTGATTTGCACGGAAGCGTGGAGTCTTCCCCCTTTCATCCTTTCTGGGACCGCCTCCCAGCCCCTGTGGACCCCATGGGTTTAGTCAGGGGCGCTTCTCCTAATCTCTCCAAACCCTCCGGCTCCGCCTCTGGAAAATACAGGAGCCAGGACTGATGAGCCCCGGGGCCTGAAGTGTGCTTCTGGCTGGCCCAGGTTGTCTCTCTTTCCTGTGTTCCCTGGGGGAGGGGGAGCACTCGTTGCGCGTGTGGGTCCCTGAGGCGGGGCAGGGGATTCCCGGGGGCTGCTCTGCTGACCTGGGATGCCCTGCGGCGTTTGAAGGGAGGGTGGTCCTCCCGCCGCCCCAGTCACACCTGTATGTCGCTCGGGCGTGGGAGGCAGCTGACCCCGGAAGCAGGTGTCGTCCTGGCCTTGCACTGAGGAAGTCCCGGAGGGGACCAGGAGCTGGAGCGCCGTCCAGCAGCATCCCAGCATTCCTGAAAGGGGTTCCGGCCTCCCGCCACAGGGTTCTGTGTTAACCAAGTTATGTTGACACTCCCAGTGGAAGTAGTCACATTCTAAGCACCCCTCAACCAAGCACCTAAACGAAGCTACCCAGAGCCACACACTAGTCTATACAGAGCCTAGACATAAGCCCAGCCTGTCCAACCCTGAGCCAGCACCCTTAACCGCTCTACAAGCGTGTATGCTAAGTCCCTTCAGCTGGGTCTGACTCTTTGTGACCCTATGGACTATAGCCCTCCAGGCTCCTCTGTCTGAAATTCTCCGGACAAGAGTACTGGAGTGCCATGCCCTCCTCCTTAAGCACTTGAGCATCTCCTTATCATTAGTCCTCCTCCACATCTGTCCTCTTGCTGGACTGCAGTGTTGCTCCATTTTTCAGATGGATAAACCGAGGCAGGTACAGTTTCGAGAAGTCACATGTCTGGTCCCTACAGCCGGACGGGAAGCTGAGCTCCTGGGAGAAGCTGGGGCCTTCTTAGCATCCATCACTTCATTCCATGGCCTTCTCTGGGATTCTTTGTGCCAGAGATGGAGAGAGAATGGCGGCTTTCCAGTCTTTCCAGAGTCATTTCATTTGCTCTCTAAATGTTCTTAGAGGTGGGCTGAAAAATATTGGGCTGATCATCTAAGGATTTAATCATTGGGGAAAACTTTGTTGCTATATCCTTGCAAAACTCAGATAAGATCTTGAATTCAGCATCAGGTATTGATTCCAGAGTGGAGCTGGAGGTGAGCGGGGGTGGGGAGGGAGGAACAAGGTGCCGTCCTTTCTAATTTGCTCTTTGGTGGGTGGTGGCGGGGTGGCTGGTTGAGAGCGGGGGGCGGGAGGGAAGGTGGCACCCCTCAGCGCTTGCTCTCCCATCTCCCCACGTCAGCCCTGTTTGAGACCATGAATTGGGGATTCTGGGTGCTGAAGAGCATCTCTCAGTCACCTCCTGGGGGGGTAGGGAGACCCCCCTCATTCCAGGGGAGCCTCAGCTCTGCCCCTTGCCCCTGACCTCAGCCTCCACGCCAGGTCCCCCCAAGTCTGGCTCATCAGGGGAGAGCTGGGTGCTTGGAGGCCCGAGGGGAAGTGAACTGGGTGTCTTTGAAGCTTGTCTAAGGGTGGCCTGCGGAGGGTGGCGGGAGGGGGTGGTTTCCGGCCCAGTACCTGGGGACAGGCCCTCCTCCGCACTCCCCATGGCTTCCATCCCCCAGCAGGCGTGTTTGTCTCGGAACATTGCCAGACGCAGAGGAACAGGATACACTGAGAAAAGTAAAGGTCCATGTGATGGATGGCTCCTCTCCGGACTGTTAGCAGTGGCTTATTAAGTGTGATGCCAATGGCCCTGGGGAGGAACAGGCTCTGAGCCAGTCCCCTGCCCCGATCTCAGCCCTCAGCCCTCAGCCCATGGCGGTCCTCTGAAGCTCAGGGAGCACGTCCCCCACAGGCTCCCTGCACAAGGGGAGTCCTCCCCCAGGAGAGCTGTGCCCCTCGGGGGCCCCCAGACTGGAAGGGGGCTGTGGTGGGCCCTGTGGTCAGGGCAGTGGCTTCCTGCAGGCTCGGGCGTGGGACTGAGCTGGGCTTCAGAAGCCCAGACAGCATCTCTGTCCCCAAAACCAGCTGGCTGAGGTTTAAGGTTTCTGTAATCTGTGTGATCAGCTTATTAAAATGGTGCCTGTGAGATATAGCTGGAGCAGTGATAGAAGATAGTGCATTTCTAAGGAGAATAACCAACCCTTAATGTCCTGACTACCTGCCAGACACTCCCTGTTGAAACTGACCTCTGAAGTCCAGACTGACTCTTTTATGTACACTAAAAATGATTAAAAATCACACTGTAATTGTTTGCTTATTGATGCCTGTTTCCCAAGGGGGAGGAGGCATGTAAAAAGAGTTTCACAGCAGCGTAAATTAAATTAAAAATAAAAAGGTATTGCTTCATTTGTAGGTGTGGGCTGTCACAGATAATGTGTGTGTGTCTTTCCCAAGGAGAGTCTAACATCCTGACTTCATTTACCCGGGAGAGAGGGCTGGGATGCTACAATTTATAAATGTGACTTTGTAGGCTGGAGGGGCTTCCCCGGTGGCTAGGAGGGTCAAGAATCTGCCTGTAACGATGTCACTTCCACTTGCAGGATGGAGGAGTAAGAAGTGTGCTTGACCAGGAAGATAAGTCCTTCTGGGTGGAAAGGGCTGTGGGTGGGGTAGCAAGCGTGAGGAGGGTTTAGGAGTCACAGCAGGTGGGGACGCCTGAGCCGCTCTGACACGAGGCCGTACTGCACCACACCCATGCCCAAGCTCAGCACCTAGGGCATGCTAGGGGCTGCCCCGGTTGGTTCAGTGGTAAAGGATCCACCTGCAGTGCAGAAGACACAAGTTCAATCCCTGGGTCTGGAAGATCCCCTGGAGGAGGGCAGCCCACTGCAGTATTCTTGCCTGGAGAATGTCATGGACACAGGAGCCTGGTGGGCTGCAGTCCAGGGGGTCACAAAGAATCAGACACAACTGAAGCGGCTTCACACACATACACACACCACAGACACACACACATAGACACGACTGAAGCAGCTTAACACACATACACACATGTCACAAAAAGTCAGACACGACTGAAGTGGCTTCACACATACACACCCCACAGACATACACACACAGACATGACTGAAGCAGCTTAACACACACACGACACACACACACACACACACACACACACACACACACTCCCCGCTAGAGTCCTGCCCTTTGCATTCCCCCACCTCAGAGACCTGCTCTCTCGTCCCCGTGCTGGTCTCCGAAGCTGAGAGGTACCCATCACTCTCTAGCCCAGGTCTGAGATGCATTACGGGGTACACTGGCGACCTGTGAGCCAGTAGCTGGTCGTTACTGGTGTTGGTCTGCACCTGAATTGGAAGCCGTCAACAGGAAGGTGCTGGTCTGTCACAGGCCACTGACGCCGAGGGTGCTGGTGGGCGGAGCTTTCAGCCTCGCCGTAGTGCGGTGAAGTCACCCACGTGCTGGTGGGCTTTTCCGTGCAAGTAGAGAGTTGGATCAGCGTAGCTGATAATCCTCTCCTCTGCCCAGAGTGGACCGGTGTCAGTGTGGACCGCCTGTTGCGGTGAGGTTTTGATAGCCGTGGCGTCTATGGGAGAATGTTAGAGTGGGGTGGAAGCTCAGTGCAGTTGACTCTGTCACCCCTCTTGGATAGAAGAGATTTGGTGGGGGGGGCGGGCTGCTGGCAGTGAGGTGTATTTGCTGCCGGTGGGTTCTTGAAGAGGTTCTCTTGGAAAACAGTGATGGGCTGACTTGAAGTTGGGTGGACTTCAATTAGCACGAGGAAAAACTGCCAAGCCCTGCAGCAGGGTGAGCTCTGCACTGGGTTCTGTGGTCCCAGCGAGCTTGTTCTAAGGGTAAGCCCCACAGCGGGGTGAGCTCTGCACTGGGTTCTGTGGTCCCAACAAGCTTGTTCTAAAGCCAGGCTCCCTACAGGGGCGCCCAGCAGAGGATGCACCCCGCCTCTTCACTCTCACGGGGCTTTGCCCAGAGGCTCTGGGGCCCAGCCCCCACCCCCGGGACCCCACTGCGGTCCCCTCGAGGCCTGACCTGTCGCCGGATCCCTCTCAGGACCTCCTGCAGAGGAAGGGCCGCTCGAGGGTGAGGGAGGGGAGTGGGGTAAAGAGCTGCGGGCCCTCCCCAGCCAGCTCTCAGAGACCGGCCCCGGAGCTGTCTGCACATTTTATTTTCTTGTTAAATAAACACCATTAGCCTTCCCGAGAAACCGGTGCAAACACGACCTCACAAATAACCAATTAGAAGGGCAGGGTTGAAGGGGACCGTGAATTTGCAAACATGTAGAGGAGGCCATTAAAGATGCCTGTGGCTCCCCCAGCCCTGGCAGCATCGATCTGAGACCTTAATTTTATTTCTGACAGGAAAGCAAGGAGCACGCTTTATTTATTTTTTTATTTTTTTTCCCCGAAGCTAACTGAACTGCATTCCGGAAGCACCCATTCCGGCACTGTCACTTGAGATATTCATCAACACGGGAGCTCGGTTCCTGTTCCTGCGCTTCCCCAGTGGTCAGGGACCCACACAGAGCCCACAGTGCCTTGGCAACAGGGAGGTGGGGACTGTGCTCCCTGGGTGCCCTGAGGTGTCCCTGCTGGAGGATGAATCTGAAGTTCCCTTCCTTAAGAGCCCTGGCCCCAGAGGGTGCTGACCTAGGAGATCTTCCTGCCTCCCTCCTGGCTGCGGCTCACGGATGCAGAAAGGAATGGGCCCAGGGTCTGTCACTTCGTTGACCAAGAAAAGGTTTTTTTGCTGAGCGAGACAACGAGGCTTTTGTTGGGCCCTGTTCCCAGAGAGGCCCCGCTCCGACTGTCGCGTGGTTTCAATTCTCTGAGGAGAGAGGCGCCTTCAGCTCGGCCACTTGGTTAAAAGCTTCCCCTTTCTTAGCATCCCGGCGCTGCTAGGGGCGGACCTGGGGGACCAGAGCCGGGCGGCCGCCTCCTGCCCAGACTGGAGACGTCCTTGCGTTTGTACAGCTCAGGACTCGAGCTTGTGCTTGGGCCCTGGACTTGGAGGACCTTCCCTGGCCCGCTTGTGTCTGTCTCAGGACACTCTGGAGAGAGCCTGGGTTTAGCGCTGCCTGTACTTAGCTCCTGGAGGAGGGCGCAGCAGCCCCCTCCAGGGCTCTTGCCTGGAGAATCCCACGCAGAGGAGCCTGGCGGGCTGCAGTCCACGGGTCACAGAGAGGCAGACGCCACGGAAACGCTGTAGCACGCACATACTCGGCTTCAGCCCCAGCTTCCCGTGGGTGCGGCCCCCGAGGGCTCTGAGCCCCGTTTCTCTCTTGTGGAGCCAACACCCCTGCTCCGTGAGCGTTAATGAGCCCCTTGTGAAGTGCCCAGCGAGAGCAGTCAGTGCCTAGCGAGAGCGGTCAGTGCCCAGCAGCCTTGGTCCTTTCCTTTCAGCCTTGAAGAACTGCCGGTTTAACTTCTTTAGACACATTACACTCGTTGAATTTTTAAGACCTGGTGTTTCTCAAAAAAAGTTTTCCCCTCCCCTTCCTACACGAAACATGTGCTTGCCAGTGCGTGGACTATTTCTGAAAAGATAGTCATGAAACTGGTAACAAAGACTGAGAATGGCCTCGTGGCTAAGAGCTCTTGCTCTGGAGTCAGACAGCTGGTGTTTGAATCTGAGGTTTGTGACTTCATAGCTGTGTGACCTTCGGCAAGGTACCTACCCTCTCTGTGACTCAGATTCCTCATTTCTGTAAAACAGGAATGATGACACCAGGTTAGCCTGAGGCTTGTATCAGTTCCTAAGTGTAAAGGATTTGGAATAATCTCTAGCTATAGAAAGCACCTGAATATGTTTTATGCATAAATACACAGACTCTTAGATGCAGATACGCATAAATTAAAAACAAACAAACAAACAAAAAAACAGCATTTGCTTCTGGGCAAGAGGATTCAGTGGCCAGAGGTCCAGAGATTCAGGAAAACTTTTCACTTCGTACTCATTTACCTTTTGAATTTTTGTACCCTGTGTGTTTATTCGCTAGTCAAACACATACTAGGGGCCCCTCAGGGCTGTCTCAGCATCATCCTTTACTTGAAACAGTTCACCCCAATTTGGGTTGTAAAGGTGGTGGGGCAGCATGAGAGAGTTTTCGGAAGTTGTTCCTCCCATCTCAGTACTCTGAGAGGAGTGTTACAAGTCACTTCTGCCTCGGCCCTGACGCGTGGTGTCAACAGGTTTGAACTTGGTTGTCCTCCCGGGGTTGGTGGAACTTGTGGCGTCTTAGGCCGAATGAGGGGTGGGTCCTGCCTCATCTGAGTTTCCTGTCCTGCCGGGGAGAGGAGGTCTAGGAGCTCCAAACAAGACTTACTATATGCAGCCGACAAGCCTCTCTGCCTCTGAGTCGCCTCTGTCTTTTTCTTTCCATAAACAGAGTCGGATAGATAGATGAGGACTCTCTTCCTAGTTTCTGCTCTTCCCAGACAACGTGCTATTAATAGGATAACCAGACCAAGCCTTGATCTGAAAAGAAGCCCCAGATGCTTGAGTTTATCCCAGACCAGAGGGGAAGAGGTCAGAGCAGGGAGGCCGTCGTTCCAGGAAGGGTCTTTTCTTTTTAGTTGAGGGAAAAAAAAAAACAAACTTAAAAGCATCTTGCTAACCCAAGTTATGTGGGGACCTTACACAGTATGGCAGATACAGAATCTTCTGTGTCTCGGTTGCTTGAAGCTTTAAGAGTCAAAACAGGTGCCCAGCTCGTGAAATGCGAGAGGTGTCTGGGCCACGTGGCGAAGGGGGAGAGCCTAGGTTTCCAATTTCAGTGCCACTGTTCACCAGCTGTGTGACCTTACTCAACTTCTCTCCACCTCAGTTTTCTTATCTGTTAAATGGGGAGTGGTATTAACTTGTGGACTAGTGAGGTTTGAGAGAGAAAGTTTATGTGAAGCATCTGATGTTAGTACTATCTGTAAATATTAGCTTTATTACTGTCATAGTAACTGCTACTATGTTATTACCAATAAGAGTACTGTCCCTATTGCTTCTTGACAAATGAAGGCTAAAGTAGCTGATTGGTAACAATACTGACCCTCTAGGGAGCTGTTGGAAGATGCTGATAGGTTTCCTTCATGTTATGGCTTGAATCGTATCCCCCCAAAGAATTGTGGCAGTCCTGGCCTCTAGACCTTGTCTGGAAATAGTGTGTGTGCTCAGTCGTGTCCAACTCGCTGTGACCCCATGCACTGTAGCCTGCCAGGCTCCTCTGCCAATGGGATTCTCCAGGCAAGAATGCTGGAGTGGGTTGCCATGCCCTTCTCCAGGGGATCTTCCTGACCCAGGGATTGAACCTGGGTCTCCTGCATCGCAGGCGGATTCTTTACCTTCTGAACCCCCAGGGAAGCCTTTGCAGACGCAAGACGAAGTCACATGGGAGTAAGTGGGTTGAGCCAGACAGGTGTCCTTCTAAGAAGAGGGAAGACATGGAAGGGAGACACGTGGTGGCGTGACCACGGAGGCAGAGGGGCGTGTGGAGCTGAGAGCCCAGGATCACTGCAGCCAAGAGGAAGGCATGGGGCAGATTTTCTTCTAGAACCTTCTAGAGGACATGGTCCTGCCAACACCTGGCTCACAGATTTGCAGCTTCCAGAGCTGTGAGAGAACACACGGCTGTTGTTTTCAGCCCCCAGTTGGTGGCACTTTGTCCAGCAGCCCTAGGACATGCACAAGCAGGACGAAGCGTTGCTTCCTGTCGGGCACACCCCCTGCTCACCGCTCTGTAGTCAGAGCGGGCGCTCACAGCCCCGTCTCCCTGCAGTTTCCTGTCCCCATCACAGTTGCTGCCTCCCCAGAATTATGCGCAAGAGAAATCAAAGACCTTCTGTTATCCTTAACTGAGAACACAGTCTCCACATCCTGCATGGCATGGCTTGCCCAAGTCTAATTTAGCCAGAGACCATGACCAGCGACCATGACCTTACATTGTTAGAGATAACTTTTTGGTTAGAGAGAGAGGCCCTCAGAGAACTCTGAGGTTTAATGTTGAACTGGTAGCCTTCAGAGCTCAGTCGTTTCTTTATAAGCCAAGGATTTACTGATAGCACCTAGGAGTTGTTGGAGCCCCCAAGTCTAAAAATGCATGCCATACCCAGTAGACTGGTATTTCTATCTGGTTCATTCAACTTGGTTATTTAGGGAAATAAAAATAAGGCCAAAAGAGAGAGAAAGAGAAGGAAATCGAGAGAGCTCATGTACAACACAAACCTTGCCATCTTTACATAGCTGCCCCAACTTCCACCCTGGGGAAAAAAAAAAACAGAAAAAGAAGGAAAATAGCAAGACAACACTGAACTTCAAGTCCTGCCAGACAGACTTCTTGATTTCTTTATTTTGTCCCAGAAACCCTTCCAGGCAGGAACATTCGCCAAATTCAATCCTAGAGTGAATTTCTGAGCTAAATTAATGCAGTTGAGGGTCAAAGTGGTAACACCTACAAGGTCTCTGGGCGGAGGACGCCAGTGGGCATAGCAGTAATTAATAGTTTCAGCCCCCGTGTGGTTGTGCGTCTCTTAATCCTTGGGTTTGGTTGGCAAACCCGACAGTCTGTAAAAAAAATAACTGCCATGGTTTCACTGTGATCAAAGTTGTGTGCCTTTGAGTGCTCCCTACAAATTTGAGATTTCTTCCTCAACTTGCCACCCCAACTTGATAGCAGGAGATAATTGAAAGCGCCTCTTTTCTGAGCGTTTCCAGCACCGGTGCCTGTGTTCCAGCACCCCAGGCGGAGCCAGCGCCTCTGCGCCAGATCCACAAAGCTGTCAGTGCCGACATCCGATGTATTATCTCGGAGGCTGGGCTGGTTCATGGATGATTCATGACTCCGCTTCCCACTGCTGCTGGAGGTGACATCATCCATCCTGCGCCCAGAATAGATCCAGAGGCAACAGTGGCCCCTGCTTTGTGTCTCTCACCAGCCCCAGGCTCCCTCCCGAATCACACTCTGCAGCTGCATGTTCGCTGGGTAGAGTGGTCGTGGGTGGACCCAGAGCCCGCTGGAAGTATCTCCTTAGTCGGAGGCTGAAAAGGCGTTTCAGCGCTGTTGGGGCTGCACTGTCAAGCCGAGGAAGGAGCTTGTCCAAAGTTCACCTCTTCCCCCTTCAGTTCTTTTAGTTGGCATTTAGATGTTACCCAGAACCCAAGGAGCTCCACGACTCCAGCTTTGCTTTCCTCACTCGCGGGCAGGGCCGGTGGGGAAGGTCCAGGTGACATGCGTCATCCCACAGCCCAGCCTTAGAAGCCTGTAAGATGAATGACTGTCTTCTCGGAGGTCTGGACTTCCTCAGCGGTTTTCAGCCCTGGGTGCACTTTAGAATCGCCCAGGGAGTTTTTAAAACATCCTTATGTCTAGGGCTTACTCCAGATCAATTAAGGGAGACTTGGGCTTGGAGCTCGGGCCAAGTTTTCACGCTCCCCCCAGCTGAAACTGATGCACATTGGGGCTGGGAAACCCCTGGGTCACATGATCTCCCAGGCCCCTTCCAGCTTTGAAACCGTTTAAAAAGGCAGTGCTATGTACCAGGCCTTTGATCACCCTGAGTCTGAGACATGTGGGTGCCTGGGCAGTCGGGTGGCATATGCCCTCTTGTGTAAGCCTGTGGTGGGTGGCAGTGGCCTCCAGTGGTTGACGCGGGGAGTGGGAGGTGTGAATGGCTACCACCCAATTGTTCTGGTTGTGAATCCAGTTATCCCCTAGTGATGGGACGTGCTGGCTTCCCGTCGCTGATAGGATGAGGCCTGCAGTGCTGGGCTGTCGAGTCTCTCGTTCCTCCCTTTTTCCCTCTCCAGCTTCACCCCGGACACGTTCCCTGCAACCTTGTGACCTGGGCGCTTCCTTAGCAGGGCCACCCGCACAGGCTGTTCCTTGAGTTGCCAGGAACAGTCTGTCTCACAGTCGACTAACTCCTCAACTTTTAGGCCTGGGGTTAAATGCCCTTTCCCCGGGGAAATCTTCTCAAACAGATAAGGACAGCTCCGGCGGTGGCTGGTTCCCCCGTCCTTCGTTTGGGCACCTCTCAGTTCTTCACCGCTGTGCGATGTGCTTGCTTACTTGGTTCCTCTGTGTCTTCCCCCTCCTCACCCCGTGCTCGGCAGACATCACTGACACACGAGAGGGCGGCTGGCCGACAGGCAGGCCTTCCTCACCTCCACACTGGTCTCGCTCAGCTGAAGACGGAGAGTGAGCAGTCTCCGCTGCTTTGCTGCGTGCTCCCTCCCGGCCAAGACATGCTCCAGTAAAACGGTGCAGAGCCCTTGGCAGGAGCTTGGTGTAGGAGCAACAGGTGTTTTCTGGGGAGGGCTTTGGGGAATTGAAGAGATGGTTCCGAACACTTTTCAATTTTCCCAGCACCTTAGGAAAGAACAATTACCCGGTGGACTGATGGGAGTTCGTTTGTTCTTAAGAGGGAAAGAAAAAAAATGTCCTTGGTATTGTTGTAGTCGCCCTTTACAGCTGAGTTGGAAGAAAGACTGAAAATACGGGTTCAGTTTTTTTTTTTTTTTAAAAAAAGATCAGTCCTACATGGCTAACCCTGATGCCCGGTGTAGGCTGGTGGGCTGGTGGGAAGGTTCTCTGCCCTGAGGTCTGTAGCAGGATTTTAAATGCTCATGCAAAAAATGTGTACTTAACAGATGGATTCCTAAATTCCCTCCCCACTTCCAAAATCACTAGGCTTGGCATCTGAAGTCTTCTTTTAATTAAGTTGATTCATTTGCCCTGGGAAGATTTCCTGATTCAGCTAGTATATTTATGTATAAACTACTCTGGAAACACCTGGCAATTTTTCTGAGTGACAATAAGGAGATGTAGTCTGAAAATTACGGTTTAATTTGCTCCCTCCCCCTTGATGTCTTACCTTAAAAAAAAAAGGGTAAGATTTACAAAAGCTGCTTTGTATTTGGCCCATAGTACTAACCCTGTTTTCCAACAGAAATATGTATCAACAATACCTAATAATTTCCCTTTATGTATTTTTAGAGCTCTAGCTTCTAATGGACAATTGAATCATCCCCTGGCAGATGGGAAATCATCTAATTGCATGTTTTTATTTATTGTGAGTGTTCGGTTAGGCTCCAGAAGAGATTGGTGAGCGTATTAAAAAAGTCAGAGTAAACAGTGTATTAATGACTATTTTCTGGGATTACCTGCCTTGGGTTGCATCATATCAGTGCACATTTGAATTGGTTGTGGCCCTTGGTTGGTTTAGGCTACCCTGGTGGCTCAGACGGTAAAGAATCTGACTCCAGTGCAGGAGACCCAGGTTTGATCCCTGAGTCAGGACAATCCCCTGGAGAAGGAAATGGCAACCCAGTCCAGTATTCTTGCCTGGAGAATCCTCATGGACAGAGGAGCCTAGTGGGCTACAGTCCATGGGGTCGCAAGAGTCAGACACGACTGAGCGACTGACACTTTTGTTTGGTTGGTTTTTAAAAAAAAATAGACTGGAATCAAAGATGTTATCAAGGATTAAAATAGAAAAGTAGATACCTGTCTCTGTCTTTTACTTTATTTTCGGTTTGTGGTTCCTTTGTTATGAGACTACAATTAAAATCCCCTGGTAAAATAAAGGCTCGTGTCCTGGCCTTGTATTAACTTTTCCTGGGTAGTGTAAGCAGCTGCCACAAAGTGGTTTGAATCCTAAGTGGCACCTCGAGGGTCCGTTTAAAAATAAATAAATAGTAAGGTTCTTTTTCGAGCTGTGGGGCTTGAGGTACTGCAGGTAGCCCCACAGATCTTGCCGCTGCAAGGGCGGTAGCAGCTGGGGTTGTGAGGGAGAGGAAGAGCAGCTGCGGCTGGGTTATTAGTCATTCCATGAAGAAATTGATTTGATAAATAATAAAGCAGTGATATTAGCAACACAAGCTTGCAGGTCAGATGACTCCGATGAAAGCCCCCAGTTAAGTGTGCGTAATGGCTTGACAATATAGATGCCTTCTAAAAACATGCTGTTTTAAAATGGAAATTGGACTGTTCGTGCAATTCTTAGCAAATATGCCAAGATCATTACCAGAGGGAGCTTGGAAATCTGAAGGATGATCTTCCTGTTTAATCTGGCCTCTGCCCTCCCCCTTTCAGACGATGCTTAAACTTACTTTGTTTCCCTGTCCTTGCCTTTTCATTTTGTTAACTGTTTTGATTTGTAAAATGCTATGCCTCACAGAACACTCCTTTATGATGATTTACTGTGCTGTTCTTATCTTTCACCTTAAATCCTTGATAAGAGCATTTTAAAAATGAAATTGCTACCTGACACTATTATAAAATCTTGGCTGGCAGCCAGGGGAGAAACCAGTGGTGGGGGGCGGGGGGCGGAGGGGGTGGTGCAAGGGGAGAAAAAAGGAGATGAAGTTTAGAGAAAGGAAAGATTTTTAAAGGAACCGTGTAGTGTAGTGCTTTTTTTCCTTGAATTCGGTAAGATTTTTTTTTTAACTGGAGCATTAATACACCCTTGCTAATGCCCCTCACCATTGTACATGAATGAACCATGAGTAGGAGGTGGGTGAAGACAAGTGAGGGGTTTGCTGGCCACGGGTAATCTGCAGTGAAGATGAAACTCGTGTGTATCTTTGGCTGTGGGTTGAAACTGGATGGGTGGATGGATGGATGGATGGCATTTAAGCACCTCCATATTTATATCCTGGAACACATGGTCTGCCTAACTCCAGACATGTCCTCTCCTGTCCCCTCTTCTTGCTACTCTGCTTAAGATGAGTCAAAGCAGATCTCCTCTAGTTGCAAAGTTGTGGTGGCTGACTTGCCTAGGTTAAGATTATACACTGCAATGAAAATATTATTTTGTGTCTGTTTGGCTGCGTTGTGCATCTGGAGGTCTCTATCTAGTCACAGAAGGCATTGGTGATGAGTTTTGCGGGGGGGCATTCGTAAATAGAGCTGTTGGAACTAGCAGGTCGTTTAAATTCTAATCTAGTGATTTAATGGACTCTTGTCTTTAATTCCTGTAACATGGAGAAGAGAGCGATTCTCATCCCATCATGGAGCTGTTGACCCCTCTCTTTACTGACTGGTGCTTTGAGGACAATGATGGTGAATGGAGAACTTACATTAGAATAATAGGTTTCCCAAGTGCCCTGCTGAGAAGAGGGTAGGTAATGGTGACGATCTTCTGCAGGAATCACAGTGTCCACCGGCTTATCCAACATGGGCGTTATTCTCCGTCTTCCGGGAGTGCCGTGTGTGCAGACCTGCCGGTAACTGTCCTCGATTACTGGATGGGGAGGAGGCAGCAGCAGGGACACGAATCACCTGTCGGGGCTCCAGCAGCCCAGGTACAGCCTCGGGACGCCGAGGTCACAGCCGGTGGGGCCCCCTGTGTGTCGCTGGTGATACTGGAGCCATTATGCCCAATTGATCACAAGCCTCGTGAAAATATAATCTGCCACCAAAACGACTGCTTTTGGAAACTGTCTTGTCTCTTTTGAGTCAAGACTGGAGACAACCAGACAAGGTTGGGTGGTGACGAATAAAGAAACATTACTTTCTGAACACAATCTTCTGTTACCAGTCACTTTTCAACAGACATTCAATCAAAATGCTAATAGCAGCGGCAGCCAGGGAATGCGGTTATTGTAATACTAATTGATTGGTTGGAGGGTGGGTTTTGATAAGTGCAGCTGAAGATTTTGGAAATATGATTCTCTTTAATTACAGCGACACTTAATAAAAATGAACCAATGATTTAATGATGATTTCCTGGGTAATGGCTTGAAGATTTTGATTTTCAAATGCGATATGGTGGGAGTATATCAGAAAAACAGAAAGCCCTTGGTGGGTGGCCTTGCCTTTTATCAAACCCAGGCCTAGAGAGAGAGTCAAAGCTAGAGCACCGCCCTCGGAAGGCTGTGTGGAACCTGCAGGGGCGAGAGTGATGCTTATGAGGGATGGTGAGCCGACCGGTAGATTCCAGCTTGGAGTACTGGCGTTTCTGGGGCTGGGGGTCGTGTCGATCCGGTCACGTGTTCCCTGTGGGTTTCCTCAGATGGGCCAGGGCAGAGTAAGCCCCGCTGCACCAGCAGAGGCACATCCCGTGCAGACCCTCTTGGGCGTCACGCTCGCGTCCCGTGGCCGCTCCGCGCCGGGCCCCTTCTGTGTTCCAGGAACTGTTGTAGTTCTAGCCATACTGCAGGGTCAAGGCGGGCCAAATCCTGGCCCTCCTGAGCTCCTCCTCCTCCTCGAGGAGAAGGGACCTCCCTCATGTGATCTCAGGACTGTCAGTGCTCCAAAGAAAATAAACAGGATTCTGTTGGTGAGGGGCCTGGAGTGCATTTCGGTAGGTGAGGGGCAGAGAACCCAGGGAAAGGCATTCAAGGAGAAGACAGCAGCCAGTGCAGAGGCCCTGACACTGGAACAGATGTGCCTGCTGGAAGGACAAGTGGAAGGCCAGTGGCTGAGAGGGAGGCGATGGAGCAAGAGCAGGGTAGGCCTGGAGCACGGAGGGTCTGTGAGCTGGGCATGGCCTCCAGGAGCCCTCAGAGGGAAGGGAGACGGGCAGAGGCATATGAGGCACGTGATCTGTGTTCTCTGAGAACCTGCTGGCCGCTGAGTTGAGGAAGAGATAAAGGGCTGCACGTCCAGAAGCAGGAAGGGCAGCTGGAGTTCACTGCAGGAGTGCAGTGCCTGCCAGTGGCGGCTAGGGCTAGGGCTGGAGCGGGGGAGCAGGGGTGTGGGGAGGGGCAGTGGAATTCAGGATGTGTTTGGGGAGACAAGACAGCAGATGTGGGTTGTTTCTTTAACACCCATTTATTTTTGGCTGTGTCCCGTCTTAATCACAGTGCCGGGCCCTCTGTTCTGACACGCGGGATCTTCTGTTGCAGCACAGTGGCTTCTCTCTAGTGTGGGCACAGGCTCGGGACTTGTGGCATGCAGGCTTAGTTTTTCCACAGTATGTGGGATCTTAATTCCCCAACCAGGGATGGAACCCATGTCCTCTACATTGGAAGGTGGATTCTTACCCACTGGACCACCAGGGAAGTCCCAAGATGTTCTGATAGGTTGCTGCTGCTGCTGCTAAGTCACTTCAGTCATGTCCGACTCTATGTGACCCCAGAAACGGCAGCCCACCAGGCTCTGCCGTCCCTGGGATTCTCCAGGCAAGAACACTGGAGTGGGTTGCCATTTCCTTCTCCAGTGCGTGAAAGTGAAGTCACTCAGTCGTATCCAACTCTTAGCAACCCCATGGACTGCAGCCCACCAGGCTCCTCTGTCCATGGGATTTTCCAGGCAAGAGTATTGGAGTGGGGTGCCATTGCCTTCGTTAGGTGTGAGTTATTGTCCAGGGTAGAGACGTTAGGTCTGACTAGGTTTCTGGGTTGAACAGTTGAGGGCATGGTGGTGCCCTTCAATAACATGGGGTCTTCTTGAGTGAAAGGAACTCATTTCAGGAAGAAAATCAATAGTTCTGTTTGAAATTCCCGTTGGAATCCAGTTGGTGATTTGACTTGATGGATATACCAAAAGTGCGCCAAAGAACAAGTCTCTGGAGAGTTGAAATAATCCACCTAATTATTTTTGTATAAACTGCACTAAGGAAGGGATCGGTCTGGGGGAACCCTGAGTCAATGTTGTCAGGGCAGGAGAAGATAGAGTGATTGATCCCTCGACACTCCGGTTTTCCTAGCATTAAAAGATCACCTGTGCTCCTGTGTTGGTGATTCATCCAGGTGGTCCCAAGAAAGATGCTGCGTTTAAGCATCATTGCTTCCACTGCAGCAGGGACTAGAGACCCCGTGGATGCTCTTTGGTACCCCAGTATTATTCCTCGGAGTATGTGCCAGGGGTCTGAGTTTACGGAAGACAGACTCTGGGCGCTGGTCACCCCTGCTTCCAGCCCCCTGGATCTCTCAGATGTCAGACATAGCCCTTACAGAGGGGCTCACCCTTTGTGAGCCCAACCATATAGACCATAGGTGGGGCTCCCTGGGGCGCATGGGTGTCATTCTGACAAATTAATTGGTTTAAAAAAAACCCCAGAAATCAGATTTGCCTTATTGGGGTGGGAGTGGGGCCTAATTGGGGCGGAGAGACAGGGGTAGCCTTCCTTTCAATTTGTCAAGCTTTCTTTGAAAAGATCTGCCAAAGAAGAAAGGGTAATTAATAGGCTTGAAGTCATTTCCGATGTGTCAGGATTTCTGCCTTGCTTCCTAGTGATAATGTTCGCCGGCTCCAGGCCTCTGGGGAGCCTTCCGTCTTATTAACTTGTCTGGGAGAAGCAGAGAGTGGGGACAGCTCGGGCCAGTGGGTGACAAGAAATAAAGATTTGTGGTGTGGCGAACTGTAAACAGGAGGGCCAAACCAGCTTGGCGTGGGGGGTGGGGAGGGAGAGTAATGGCTCTTGAACTTGACTTCCACATCTTCACGTGGAGGAGTCCTCGAGGTAACTCAGCACATTCTGTGCTTGTGTTTTCTCCTCACCTCTCTTCTTATTGTTCCCGTTAAAAAAAAAAAAAAAAAATCACCTGCCACCAAAACGGTCTTTACAATACTGTCATTACTCCCTGCAGCGCTGGAAACTGCCTGCCTGTGTGGAGACCCCAGGCCTTTGACTTTCCAGTTGTTAAAAAGCTCATGTTAAGTGCCTGGGTGTGCATGATGCCATCTAAGACTTGGCCCGTTAGGTGGGTCTGGCCTGTGTTCTGGGCACATACGTTCCCCTCCCCTTTCTCAGGGAATGAGAAGTTGCACAGTGCCCGGCGTGGGCTTCCATCCAGGGTCGAGTGTGTGGAGCAGGAGTCCTGCTTTCCCTTCACTTCTGAGCATCTTCGCCACCGTGGCCATCCTGTTGTGATGGTTTCCTTTCCTCTTTTCCACCTCACCTTCGCCCCATCCTCAGTTATGAAGCTGTTTCCACCTTTAAGAAGGGCTGAATGAATATTATTTTTTAATTGGATGAATGATGCCCATAGTCATTATTTGGCACTCCTGAGGCTGCTTCGTGTATTCCCAAATTTATCGTTTTCCACCTCGTCCCTCCACTTACCCCATGGGCCGTGGATACCCAGAGAGATTAAATAACACGACCAAGAAGCTCACATAGCCAGTGTGAGGTGGAGAATGGGATTTGTTTGCTGGTAGCCTCTTGACCACCAAAGGCTCACGCATTTGTGTTCAGCAACAAGGTATCTGCAGCTGGTGAAGATACTTAAGCTTCTGCTAAGGGCCCACTGAGTGGAGAAAGGAGTTAGAGAGGCTTGGAGACTGTCCTTCAGTGAGCCAGCCGGGACCCGGGACTGGAGGCCGGTGGACATGGAGCAGCAGCTGCAACTTTGTGGCCGGTGGTCACCCCTGAGCCAAGAGGGAGGCTGGCCTGCCTGCTCCCCAACCCCAGCCTCAGCTGTCAGCAAACTGGTCTTTTCTGAGTCAGTCAGGAGAAGCCTTAACAGGATTCGTGCGAGGAAAGGGCTGCAGACCTGACTTTAGACCTGGATTTGGTGACTGGCCGTAGCTGGCAAGGCCCCACGTGCAGCCTGCGCAGGAGGTCGTCCTGGCAACCTTCAGAGCCTGTTCAAGCACCATCTCCTGGATATGCACCTATTCGGGGCTTTTCCTCTTTCTTCTCATTTGTTGTAAAAAGTGCTTAAGAAGTAAAAGTTAGTGTAAGAACCCGAGGTAAATAATGCCGGCTTCAGCTGTCTGCAAGCTGTTCCTCACACACTGTGCTTTTCATTGTTTAAAATAGCAAGGTTGGGATTTTTTTGGGTCATAGGGAAAGAACATGATGTCTCTTTCCCTCCCTTCTCTTTCTTGCCTTTTTTTTTTTTTGCCTCTTTCTTTTTACCTTTTCTATTCCAGAAGGAATTTAGGAGGTAGAATTGAAAATTAAGCAGAAATCCAAATTCTTTCTCTATCCTTTCTTCTTACTTCCCTTCTCTTCCTGTTGCATCTCTCTTGTCTGATAGATTTGAAGCTCTGGCTGGGAAACTGTGGAAATGTCAGCCCAGGGAAGAGGGAGGTTCGAGGCCTGTTTCCTTTTTCCAGGAAGGCTTCGAGCGGGATTAGGACGTTTGCACACATGTGTCCCTCTGTGTCTGCCTGATTAAATCCACATGCAGATGTCTTCCACCCCCGGCCTCATCTCATCATTTTTCAGAGACCATTTTTCTATGAAAGAGTAAGAATTGAGAGGGAAGGTGTTGGGGGGATGCTCCTAGAAGATATAATTAAAATTTGTTTATTATACTGATTAGAGAGAAAGGATGGTTATTAGTTTCACGAATGACCGTCTTCCAGTGGTTTATTTTTGGTAAGGAATTTTTGTTGCTTTATTCAAAGTGGTTTAAAATCACATAATGGCTCACTTCTGTGGAGCCGCCAAGAGTTTTCACCGACCGTGAACTGAGAAGGAATAAAATCCTCTTATTTTGGCGCCTGTAGGTAAAGCAGTGGGGTGCAAAGGGAGCAGTGGTATCTCTCAGACTAAACCCAGGTTTGAGGTTGAACCGAGCGTTATGTGTACACATGGGCTCCCTTGGCCTGTCCCCGCTGCATCCTGAATTCTTCTGCGCACTTGTCTGCCCTTGAGAGACGAGCCCTCCTCCTCGACTCCTGAGCTGGAGAACCCAATCGGCCACAGACCTGGTAGGAGCCTCACTGCTTCCTGCCAGGATCCGAATGACATACTGTTTGCGTCTTAAGAATTTTGAGTGTCCCTGGGAATAATAGGAGATTCCTGGTATGTTCAAAAGTGGCATCAGAAACTGCCAGGTTGGAAACCAGGCCTTTGGTCATCTGTCCCCAGCCAGCACACCCCCCTCCCCCAGGCCAAGCTCTTGATGGCTCCTGGGTCTCAGTTAAGCAGCTCTGGTTGAACCGGACTGATGGGCACAGAACCCTGAACGGGGACCAGGGAGAATGCCAAGGCACGGCCAGCGAAAGCTGTTTACGAAGCCAGAAAGAATGTTGGTATCATCTTTCACTTGTATAGTTAAATCAGCCACAGGTTTTTCTGGAGCCTTAGCTGGGGTTTGATTTTCTAGGCTGGGACGAAGATGAAAGAGACGTTTATTTGGTAGGAGGAGGATTGGGACACTGAACTGCTTTTAAACGATGTGAGGAAACTCTTTCTTCTCCCTGCTTTGCCACTTCTGCTCTGGCGCTCACTTTGAAACCCCTTCCTAGGGAGGTGAGAGGTGGGGCGCTCTTCCGAGCTGCTTTCTGAGTCTGGCTTTTTGAAATAGGCTGGAGATCTATCTCAGCTCTGAATCATCTGCTG
Organism: Bubalus kerabau; assembly: GCF_029407905.1. Taxonomy (NCBI): domain Eukaryota; kingdom Metazoa; phylum Chordata; class Mammalia; order Artiodactyla; family Bovidae; genus Bubalus; species Bubalus kerabau. Next base: position 56,118,976 of record NC_073627.1, on the reverse strand, counting down.
GTTCTCATCACGGAGGGCAGGAGAGGGGGGTGTCCGGGTGGCTCCGCCGGTGGGCCTTTGAGAGATAACAGCGCTTGAAAGTCTGTGTTTATCACTGGAGAGCAGCGTGGTCAGAGAGGCGTAGAGGGAAGGGCTGATGGCCCGGCTCTGATGGATGGGGAGAAAACTTTCCTTGTGAAGCACAGGCCGCCCAGGAGTTTGTCTTTTTCAAGAGCGGAAAAGAAATTTAAAGTGAGGCTCCAGTGAGATAAGTTTTTTCGGTCTGGTGCTTCATGGAGGCTTAACGTTTCTCGTAGGGCCCTGAAAATGGCAGAGACCTCAATTTCCCCCCTTCTGGGCTCCCTAACTAGAGAGGTTTGCAAAGCTTAAGGGGATTAATGCTCTTTAAACCTCTGCACTGCTTCCTGGTCCTCCTGGGATCTGGGTGCTAATAAAGATGTACCAGCTTGGAAAGGCTGGTAAATACTGCTTTGTTGCCATGGCAACAGGCGAAACAAGAAGGACGTGGAGTATTGCTAACAAGAGTCCTTGTGATCGAGAGTTTAAGGAGGGGGAAAAAAAGGTTCTTAAAAATGCAGAGAGTCTTGGCGAGGTAATTAGACTTGGTGCTCTCCAAGTAAATTTATAGTTTTACGGAGCATTACTGGAGTGCCTTGCTGCTCGCAATGTCGCCCTCCATCAAGCGGCGAGGCGGCGTCACTGCTAAGAGCCACCAGCGTCTTGCTGCCGTTGCTCCACTGAGGCCGGGGCGGCGTCCCGGCGTTCCCTTACTTGGGGAAGGTTAAACAGCTCCGTCTCCTGCCTCCTTGGTGTGGAGAGATATGAGGGAAGGTTCTACACCTGCCTTCCACCTGGGGCGTTACTGTTGCTGGCAAGGATGGGAGGTGAAAAAGGAACCGCTTTCCCCGCTTTGGTTTGTTGCACCTGCTGCCTGACCCTGTGCGGCGTGGTTGTTCCTGACCCAGCTTTTCCGGTGGAGAAACAGAGGGGTAGAGGAACTCGGCCCTGGGGACACCGCCAGCCCGGGGGCACTGAGCTCTGGGGAGTCTGTAAAGCCTGGGCTTTTAGCCCCTGGACTGTGTCTTTACGGCACTGCTCACAGCCTCCTGCCGTCATCCCCATTCCTGGGTCATGAGCAGCCCCTGCTGGGATCTCCTACCCGGATGTGCTGAGGCTTCCCAGGCAACCGAGGCCTTGCTCTCGCGTTTCTTCCCCCCGTGAGATCCGTCCACTGTGCGGAACTCCTCAGAGAGCCCTGTGCTCCTCGTGTGTGTTTTAAGGTTCCGGGGGCCGTGGGTGAGAAGTCAAGCCACGTTGGGAAGCTGGTTGCTAGCTTGAGATGCCTGGGCCGCCTCCCTGACCCTCTTCTGGGTGACAGTTCCCAGCTGCTCAAGCCAAACGGGAGGCTTCATCCTGGACCCCTCCCCTGCACATCTGGCCAGTCTCTGTGTATACCCATCTCTGCATCTACCATCATGAGGTTTCTCAGGTGGCTCAGTGGCAAAGAATGCCCCTGCCAAGGCAGGAGATGCAGGAGACACGGGTTTGATCCCTGGCTTGGGAAGATCCCCTGGAAAAGGAAATGGCAACCCTCTCCAGTATTCTTGCTTGGAAAATCCCATGGACAAAGGAGCCTGGGGGGCTACAGTCCCTGGGGTCGCAAAGAGCCAGACAGGCTGAGAACTGAGCTCGCACTTGGCATCTACCATCGTGCCCTGCTGCGTCTCTGTCACCTCTCTCCCTGGCCCCTGCAGCAACTGACAGGGCCTCCTGTCTCCAGACCTGCCCCCTCTGATCCATTCAGAGGGACTTCCTGAAGTGTTGCTCTGATGATGCTGAGTTTGTGGTTTCCCAGCCTTGCCTGCCTCTGGGCTCCCTATCAGACTAGCCATCTGCCTAGTACATCCTGTGCCCCTGCAGTTCCTTGATCACCAGGGTCCTTCTCAGCTTCTGGACACGTTAATCCCCACCCACCTGTCCTTTGACAAGTTCCCGAGGGCCTTCAGGACTCAGCCAGGACCCACTCCTGTCTAGATGGGTGCCCCCTTCTCCCTCTTCTGCCATCATTTGCTCACACTGTCCACACCCCCCTACCCCCAGGAACTATTTATAAGGACCTTAAGAGTAGGAGACCAAGTTCTGTGCCTCTTGTTATTCCCAGTACCTGGGATATAACAGGAGTTGACACGTGTTTATTAACTAGAGGAGTGAGTTTATCCTCACCAGGTTGCTATGGCAACAGACTCCACAGCCTTGGAGGTCAAGTGACTTGGGACCCTGGAGATCTCAAGGTCGAAGGACTCCCCTCCCTGAGCGCTGCCTGGAGTCTCACGCCCCCGCAGGCAGGACAGGCTGCCTCTCCTCAGAACCACCACTTGCTTTTGTGACTATTAAAGCCACGTCCCAGTGGAGCCCGCACACCAAGCCTGAGACACTTTAACCCTTGGTCCTAATGGTAACACGTGATCTGAGCTGTGTTGCTTGTAAGTTTCTTCTATGCTGATAAACTCGGAACTGGATTGGAATTGAATGTGGGCTGCTGTCCAGTATCCATCAAGAATGTGATAGTAAACAGTTACTGTTTTTTTCCTCCTCCTCCCCCACAGTATCAGTTTTCTTATTGAATTTTGGAAGCAATGGCAATTGATTAAGTTGCAGTGGAGCTTGCCCTAAAAGGAAATGATTGATAATCCGTTTAGGTCTGAGTTGCTTGCTTTTCCCCTCCTGATTTCCTTGGCCACTTTTTCAATTACCAACTGTATTTAGCTTGGTTTGCTGGCCGTAACTCATTTCCCCTTCCTCCAGGATCTGCAGGGAAGTTGTAATGCAATGTTGAAATAGTGACATCTAATTATCGTCCCGAGACATAAGTTAGAGATGCAAGAACACATCTTCCTTGAGGGGGACAGATGAGAGCTGTGGGGCTGTGAAGCAGAACAGTTCTGTCTCAACACAGCAGCCTCTGGAGTATTGGCGGGGAGGGTGGGGTCAGGGCATCCTGGAACAGCAAGGCCTTCTGCCCGTGTGGTCCTCTGGGGGCAAAGGTCATGTGATGGATCTCCCATGTGGACCGATGGGCTCTTCTGGGAGAAAAGCTACCTGGGTCTCTGTCACCGTGGGTGGTTCATGCCCTTATCTTTCACATGTTTCGGCATCTACAAGGTACTTTCACCTGTCCAGCTCTGATAGCTTGAGATCCTCCCAAGCTGTAACAGCCCTGTCATTAATGGGAAGGGGGAAATAAATTAGCCTCTGTGCCAGCCCTCCCAAATTAGTAGATGTATAGCATCTAGCCCTTTGTTGGTGTTCAGTAATGTTCATTGCCATGATCACCTTTGAGTGCAGGGATACGGGGAATGTCAAACTAGAGAGACTTGTCTACCATGGTTCGGGGAGTAAGTATGGACCACACGATGGGGAGAATGAGGGTGCCCCACGAATGAGTAGCATTCCTTGTCCCTGCCTGAAGAGCAGACAAATTGATGAGCAAGGCAAAGGAATGCCCCGTGGCACTTGACAGTCTGGGAAGGCGAGGGACAGGCCATGGGACCCTGCAGTGGGGGCCTTCCTTCGCTGAGGGCGAGGCTGGACCCGCAGGCCCCAGGGGTGTGGAGGAGACTTAAGGCGGAGGGGGCGGGGACTTGTGCTCACTCCTGGAGGCTTCCTCTGGATGGAGAGAAAGTTGCTACCCAGTGTATCCTTCCCTATTTACTATGGACCCGGTGTTGCCACTTCTTTCAGGCAGAATGAGACCGCAAGTGTCCCTGAAAACAAGGAATCACTCAGGAGCTGGGGGCTTTTCCCGAGGTCACAATGGAGTCTTCAGGCTCTGCCCTTGGCCCAGGCTGGCCCGTCTTCTCCTGCTCCTGTTTCTAATGCTGGATGTGTTTGGGATGAATTCAGCAATGCCAGCACCACCCAGCCCATTGCTAAGTCACCACGAAGTCCCTGTGGACTCTGAGGTCCGGTTGACCCAAGGAGAGCCGGCTTGGGGCTGAGACAGGCCTGGTGGGAGATGGCTGGCTGCCCGGGGCCCTGGGCCGGGGTGTTCATGCTGCCCCCACCCAGTTAGGGGCAAGGCTGCAGGTGCATGCTCTCTGTTTGGGATGGGGAGCAGGGCAGACCTGGGGTGTCCTTGGGGTGTGCAGAGTCCCTGATTCCAAAACACCATTCGTGAGAGACAGGCAGCCCCCATTTTGGTCCAGGCCAGTGGGGTGAAACAGCGGAGCTCTATGTCCTGGACTCTGTTTCTTCCGAACGTTCAGGTCCACGACCAGGGCAGCTAAGTCAGCAGATTGTCGGTGTTCCAGAAAGTGCCATCTCCCCGGGTGCCAAGCCACCCCCAGAGCTGCAGCCGGCCGAGCCCCACCCACCACACCTTTTCCCCTCTCCTGTTTGCCACAACATGTGTTCCTAAGAGCAAGGGGAGGGTCGTTTCTCGTAGTAACTCTCCCGCTCCCATTTTCCGAGAGTGCTCAGGGATGGAACTTGCCTGCTGCTGGCCTGGGGAGCTGACACAATATTTAAATAAAGGCCCTGGGGAGAAGGACATGCTTAGATTATGAAGGGAAACTCCCCACAGTTATGGGCGTTTCAGGCGCCTTAGCTAAGCTAAGCTAAGTCACTACAGTCGTGTCCAACTCTGTGCGATGTCATAGACGTCAGCCCACCAGGCTCCCCCGCCCCTGGGATTCTCCAGGCAAGAACACTGGAGTGGGTTGCCGTTTCCTTCTCCAATGCATGAAAGTGAAAAGTGAAAGTGAAGTCGCTCAGTCATGTCCGACTCTTAGCGACCCCATGGACCGCAGCCTACCAGGCTCCTCCATCCATGGGATTTTCCAGGCAAGAGTACTGGAGTAGGGTGCCATTGCCTTCTCTATCAGGCGCCTTATAATCACACCTATTCAGCACTGCCTTCTTGAGTCACCTCGCAACCAGCCGAGGGGAGACAGCCGCTCCAAAAATGGCCCTGGAACAGTCTTTTTGAGCAGTCCGTCGGTGATCAGAGCTATGAATAGTGTCTTTCCCACCAAGAGCAAAGATGGTGGGTTGCCCCCCTGGTGGGGTTCCAGGTTCTGGAGTGAACGGGTAGGGGTGGGTATTTTGAAGACTGAGTCCTTGGAGACCCCAGCATCCCTGTGGGACCCAGCATCCAGGCAGCGGTGAAGGCGAGGCCCTCGCTGGCCCAAACTGCCCCCTCGTTGTCTGCTTTTGGAGACGCCTTTCCCCTGGGGTGCAACAGCAAAGCCACCCCTCGAAGTCACTGGCCCCATCTCCAGACCAGCACTTCTGCCGGTTCTAAGCCACTCGCCCTTCCAGGAGCAAAGGCAAGCCCCCTGGATTCCGCTGTCTCTGTGGAGTTCTGAGTCTCAGGACCTTCTGGGTCCTTCCTGGCTTGGCCGACACGTATCATGAACAGACTCTTTGATGCCCTTTTCATTCATACAGCAGCCTCTGTGGGTACCACAGGGTATCACTTACTGTCCAGAGCAAGCACATCAAGAGAGCTACAAAATGGGATGTTACCTGCTCCACCTACCTCGCGGGGGGAGTTTGGGCTAAAAGATACCCACGTCAGGACAGCATTTGGAAAGTTAAGGCTACGGGAATGACAGGAATGGCGGGGGAAGGACGACAAGCCCCGCTTCCCTTCTCTCCTGTCCCACCCAGACCTCCCTGGGCGATGAAGGGCTTTCCCCCAACTCTTCTGTCCAGACCGGCAGCAGGTCACCTGTGGCAAGGCAAGCCTCCTTGACTGCGATTAACTGGAAGAAGGGCTCTGTTGGAGGCTGAGGCTATGGGTGCTTGTGGATCTGTGCGGTCTGGCCCCTGCCTCCCAGGGCTTGCCTCAGCCCTACCCATAGCCACGTCAACTCTAGTGGTAAATACATAAAAGGGACCATGGGGCAACCTCACTGATGACAGCCCAGAGGATGCCTGTCTCCACTTCTGCTCTGCAGGCAGCAAGCCATCCAGGATTTGCTTGGTGCCAGCCCGTGTCTACCCAGGGGCCAAGGAGCTGAGAGCGTCTGGAGAGGGAGTGGCTATAGTGGCCTGGTGGTCCCTGCGGAGGCATCATGAGCAGAAGCAGGGTCCCCTACCTGGGTCGGGTCCCCCTTTCCTGTGACTCCTTAGCTGTGGTTGATGTGTGGAGAGGCAAGAAGGAGGGATGGTTAAGTCCGTTCTGCAAAATGCCAGGTGGGTTTTCTGAGGGCCCCCGGCCATCTGGATTTGCACTCTGAACATACCATGTTAACAGGCTTTAAAGTAGAAACACGTGTGATTCTGGAAGACTAGAGATGGGGAAACGGAGAAGAGAGTTGAAAATTGCTGTTTGGTATCTCCCGGTACAGTAGGAAACGTGAAAAGCTATTACAGTACATGGAAGTGGTTCATTGCATAATGACACCTTCATAGCTTGCCTTGCCAACTGGCTTCTCGCAATTGTCTTTGGGGGAGGGGAGGAATTTTGCTCTTTTAAAATATTTTGAGGGTGGTATTAGACGGGGAGGCTTCTTGTGTCCTGAGCCACTCTGCTGAAACTCCAAGGGTGGGTGCGTTGCAGTGTCGTGTACCCTGCATGAAACCCTGGAGGGGTCAGGGGAGGGCTTGCACTAGACTCCTTGGGGATTTACGGGGATTTACACAGTCTGCCTCATGGACGGTGTCCAAAACTCCTCTCTCTCTACTGCTTACTCCCGCCCCCTCCAAACCACGGCGTTTGGGGAGAAAAGCAGTTGGGAAGCAAGGAGTCTGATATCAGATAGCCTGCCTTCAGGAATCCCAGCTTTTTAAAAACGTGCCAGCTGAGTGACCTTCGGCAAGTTATACAACCTCTCTGAGCTCCAGGCTCTTCCTCTGCAAAATGAGATAATGCAGATGGGAAGCCCCCCACCACCCCCCTGGCCAGGCAGGAGCTGCTGCCCTGTAGGGGCAGGGTGCGGTGACTTTCCGGGGTCCACCCTAGCCAGCGATGCAGACGGCAGTGAGGTGGGTGCCTCCGCCCCGGATGAGAGTGCTGTGTCCAGGCTCAGCCGTGCATCCAGAGCATCAAGTCTGGAAATTGCTGGTTCTTCCACTGTCTGTCCTTGGGCAATGATGCAGAGACCCCAGGACCCAGAAGAATGGCAGCCTTGAGGCGGGGAGATGGTAGCAGGGCTGGGGCTGGGTGCTTGGGAGAGGGGTGGGCTCCACCCCAGCAGTGAGGGAGCATTTGAAGTTCTTGCCCATCTGCCTGGAGCAGCCTCTTTGCCCTGTCTCAGCTCCCTGAGGACTGGCTGAGGACATCTCTGCTCCTGCCTGCCGGCCCCATGTCCAGCCCAGCACAGCCGTGTGTGCAGCTGATTCTGGGAAATCCCACATGAACTGTGCTTGAACCGATGGTTCAGAGACTCGCCCGCCTCCGCCCCTTCCTGGCCTTTCATCCAAGCTGCAAACAAACAGCTCTGTGAGCCGATGGGGCTGTTGTTGCCTTTCTTTTCTCAGGACCTCCCTGGAGAGGAGGCAGCAAGCTGCGGGGAGGACAGAGAGGTGGGCAGTCCACCCTGGCAGCGAGAGTACTCCTCGCTGCCCCTCGCAAATGGCATCCCATTATCCAAAAAGAGGTCAGCCTCTGTGTTAGTCAGCATTTTAGAGGCCTTCTAGCCCCTGCTGACCACAGTACCCCTGTTTTACAGATGAGGAAGCCCACGTCCAGAGAGAATTGGTTTATTCATTATTTGGATTTGCAGCTTTGAAGTCCAGGAGGCCTGGGTTCAAATTCTGGCTTTTCCAACTTAACTGTGTAAGCAGTTTAACCTCTCTGAGCCTCAGTTTCCTCATCTGTAAAATGGGGGTAAGCACACCTTCAGATGGTGATTGCTACAGACTTAGTGAGGAAGCATGTGTAAAGTGCCTGATAGGTGGGAGTGTCACTCAGGGGTCCTAAGCCAGGATGCTGGCCTAGGGGCCACCACACGTCCTTGGTGACTTTGTGCGTGGCCCGGAGCCAGGTGGGCGGAAGCCCTGAGCTGGCCCCGCAGCCCTTCCTCCGTGCCGTGCTGTCGCAGCAGACGACGGTGACACGGGGAATCCCGCACAGGGCACCCAGAGCCGCAAACGCTGGTCCGCTTCCTGCAGAGCAGGGGGAGAGCCGTCCGTGCAAAATACTGTACTGGGGGAAAAATATGCCCGTCGTATTTCACCTGCATAAAGAAGGGCAGTCACTTCAGACGCGGACAGGCAAACAGGTGGCTAACAAACTGGATCCTTGGGGCCTGTGCTGATGGACAGAGAAGCCTGCTGTGTGGGCTGCACGTTCAATATTTTTGTACCGGAGGCTGCAGGCCTTCTCTGCGGCCTGTTCCCGTAGAAAGTTCTGTTCCCTTCCAGCCCCACCCTCGGGGACCGTTTACACGGTGGTGGGCACTTCACAGACATTAGCTGGTCTGGGGGCCAGTCTGTACGGATGGGAGAAGGCTGAGAGCGGCCAGGTCAGTTGTCCGAGATCCCAGACCTGGCGCCCAAGTGGAGAAAGGAGCTCATCACGGATTCAGAAGCCCGCTTCCCGCCCACCACAACGCCCCGCTGTCAGAAACAGTGCGACATTAAGTAAGGCTCAACCCCTGTCAGGGGACCGCCAGGCCTTCCTAGTGTGGACTGTAGTCTTCTAGAATTTCCGTATCACTAACAGTCATGTGTTAGTGGAGGACACACACGCGCCTCAGTGTGCAGATGGCCCCGTCCCCCAGATGGAGGTTTTGCATTTTCGTTTCCCCTGTGGCCTCCTGGCCCGCCGGCCCGCCGCCCTCCCCAGGGTGGCTGTGGTTAAGGAGTTTGCAAAGGTCCCATTGTCCGGCCTGGTGCATGCTCCGCCGAGCAGCCCACCTGAGCCAGAAGGGGCCTCCCCAGCGTGTGTCACATTGCTGAGCACAGCCCAGTGGATAGGACGTCCTTTGTGGGCAGCCCCCACGGGTGTCCCTCACCATACAGCCAGTACACTGTGCTCAGGGCACAAGGAGCCCGTGTCCCTGGCTGCGCACCCTCCCGCCTGAGCCAGGGCTGTGGGTTTGCAGATCTCGCCCTGGAGCCAGGCGTGGATGCCTGGGTTTGTGTGCAGTCATTCAGAACTGTCCAGGAGCTAGGTCCTGTATCTGTGGGCACTGCTTAGGGTTCCCGGAAGGTCGCCGGTGCAGACATCATGGGACCCTCTTACCCTGTCATTGGCTGGCGTGACTCCGGCTTGCATTCTTGCCCCTGTGCCTTAGACGCCTTTCTTTTGTCCGTGGACTTTCTGGATGTGTGTGTGCTTCCGCTGCTTGGAGGTTGTTTCTGGGCCTTAGTAGGTCCACGCACGGTAACCTGGAAACCACCAGCAAGCCCGGGAGTCTGGGCTGGGGTGGTGTCAGAGGTGAGAGTCCCTCTGAAGCCAGCTCCAGCCACCTCCTGGACGTTGCACCCCGAGTCCTAGGAGAGGTCCTGGGGAGGCCCTGCCCTAGTGGGGAGCTTGTTGCCTGTGTCCAGGGGCGGATAGGGATGCCGGGTGTGGCCCTCAGCTCAGAACCAAGAGTCTTAGGAGGTTCGTGATTGTTGCCGATCTGTACTCGTTTCATTTGCTCGTTCGTTCAGTAAATGGTGCGCATGTGGTAGGCAGCGCGCTGCACACGGGCACTCAGCAGGCTGCTCTGTGTCTTAGCGTCTTTTGCAGGATCCGCAGTCCCTGGTGCCGTGCCTGGATAGCATTTTTGGAGAAGAAAGAGTACCTGGTGGGTTCTCCACTTGCTGTAGCACAAGGCCTGAGTGTCTCAGCCTGGCCCTTAACCCGTCTCAGCGTTCCGGCCGGTTTTCCCAGCCTCACCTCGTACCCCACTCCTGGCTCGTGAGCCCCGTGGTCCTGCCTGTTGTTTCCTGACGCCCTTCCTGACTCTGCACCCGCCCTTCTTGTCCCCTGGAACGCACATCTCTGCCTTCTGGTGAATGAACGCGCTCCTGCATCCTTGCAGAGGCATCCTCCCTGTGTCCCACCCCTGGCACAGCTGTGCCGGGTCTGTGCTGGAATGTTTGCCGTTCCTCCCCTGCTAAGGGCAGGGGCCTGTTCTGTGTTTACCCCCAGGACTAGCATCGTGCCTGGCACAAAGGGCAGACGGTCTCTGATGGAAACATTCATTTGAGCAGCTTCAGGTAGTCCCACACCCACCTTGGCATCAAAAGGGAAGGCATTTCGGGCAGAGACGTCCCTGCTTGCCAGTCTCCTCACTCTCAGGCTCCCTGGGTTTGGTGAAAATTGGCTGTGGTCACAAGACACCTCTGTTGCCTCCTAAATAACATCTGTTTACTTCTCCGGGAGGAGCAGCAATTCAGGATGAGCAAAGAGGAGTGAAAACCCCCTTCCTTTTCTCAGCTGCCTGCATGTTGCAGCAAACCCCCACAGACGTCTTCACAGCCCGGAGACACTGGGGGCTGTGTGGAGATGGAACGATGTTAGACACGGCCTTTTGGGTCTCCTTGTTTGGAGAAGCCGAGAAGTGGCACGGAAGACCTTCAGCCCGGAGCTCGTGTACAGATCAGTCCTGAAGGATGAGGCCCCCTTCCCGGGGAGCAGGACCCAGCTCTGGTGTGGGAAGGCACAGTAACACATGCTTGAGGGTTCGTGTTAGTTAATTCCTTTTGGCACAGCCCCAGATATCTTGATTAAATGGCCTGTGAAGTGCTCAGATATCTTGATAATGTACATTCTGCGTCTGATTATATAATCAATTATGTTGCTCCTAATAAAATGTAAGAAGGAGCTAAAAGAGAAAAGCCACGAGAGGGCTGTACAGTACATCCCGAGGAGACAGTCTGGTGCAGACAGGGGAGCCTGCGCCCCGTGAGTCCACGGCAGCGTCCCAGGCGAGCGGCAGGGAAGCTTCCGTGTTGGTGGTCCCGGACCACGCCCGGGTTTCCAGAGGCTCACAGTGCGGCACAGCGCTGCCTTCCAGGAGGAAAGGGGTTGTGTTCATTCAGTAACAGAGAGAGTGAGGATTCGGCCCAGCTCACGCAGCTTGGGGAAGAACGCGGCAGAGCCGAGCTTCACCAGGAGGCTGTGGCCAAGCATGCTGGGGCCCCTGGTCGGTTTACAAAACGGCGAGTGTTCAGAGGCCACCACGGGCCTCCTGCACCTACTGGCTCTCTCTGTCGGGGGTGCAGAGCGCAGTGGCAGGATGTCCTGGAGGGGGCACGTTCTCAGAGCAGGGCCCGAGGACTCTCCCAGTCCATGCCCCGGAAGGCGATACTTCTGCAGGGACGCTTCCACGGAGCAGGGAGCTTGGTGTTTGGGGAGAAGGTGCTCGTCCTCACGATGGAAGGGTATGTTCAAAACAACCCGTCCCGTTCCCACTGACAAGCTTGGGCAACATTTGTGTTTCTGTTTAAGACATTGCTATCAACCGGTTGGGAGTATAGGCCCGGAGTATCGCGGGGTGTAATCTAATTAGTATGAAGTCAATTCAGTCGCTCCTTTTGTATCTCGTGATTAAATAAGTGGGGAAAATGGCTTGAAAATTAGGTGCTAGAACGACCCAATTACATTTCTGTAGCTTTTTGTATTCAATTTCATAAACAATTTTGCTCTTCGCTGGTTAATCAGTGAATGCCTTTTTCCAGTTTGAAAAGCACTTTTGAAATTATAATGCAATTAAATTGTGTGTGGATGTTCTGGCATAGCGAGTGTGAAAGCTGGGGGCTTGGCAGGCTGCCGTGTTGTACCTTGACTGTAATGAGTCCCCAGGCTGGCAGCTTGCTGGTGTCATTCATAATATTGTCCATGCTGGGCCACTGTAAAGTACAGCTGCCTTAACCGGCAGTTAACCAGCGACCGCCAGTCCCTTCTGTCGAGCGGGCACGCATGCCTTGTGCGATAGGGCTGTGCCCTGGAGATGACAGAATGGCAGGGCTCCTCTGGAGGCTTCCCCAGGGCACTGGACAGTCAGGCGGCGTCTTGATCAATGAGGTCAGCGCCTCTGAGATGATCCACGTACCTGTGCCCAGCAACGTGTGGGATGAATTTGTTCCTCTTCCGCATGGCCATCCTGTTTTCTCTGCCGGCAGCTTGCTTCTTGGAAGAAAAGCTATGACAAACCTAGGCAGCATGTTAAAAAGCAGAGACATCGCTTTGACGACAAAGGACCGTATAATCAAAGCTATGGTTTTTCCAGTAGTCATGTACGAATGTGAGAGTTGGACCATAAAGAAAGCTGAGCGCCAAAGAATTGATGCTTTCAAACTGTGGTGCTGGAGAAGATTCTTGAGAGTCCCTTGGACTGCAAGGAAATCAAACCAGTCAATCCTAAAGGAAATCTGTCCTGAATATTCATTGGAAGGACTAATCTTAAAGCTGAAGCTCCAACACTTTGGCCACCTAATGGGAAGAACTGACTCATTGGAAAAGACCCTGATGCTGGGGAAGATTGAAGGCGAGAGGAGAAGGGGACGACAGAGGATGAGATAGTTGGATGGCATCACCGACTCAATGGACATGAGTTTGCGTAAACTCTGGGAGTTGGTGATGGACAGGAAGGCCTGGCATGCAGCAGTCCATGGGGTCGCAAAGAGTCGGATGCAACTGAGCAACTAAGCTGAACTCCTTTGGACTTTGGGGTATGAGTCAGGACAATCTGTAAGGTGGGTACAGAATGCAAGACAAGAGTCCCAAGGTTAGAGTAAAGAGACAACTCCAGGGGAATGCTGACCATGGCATAATCCAGTGGGTAAATTCAGGAGGGCCTGTCCTACCTCCAACATTTCCCCCATCCATAACAAATAGCAAATTTGAAATATGAAAGTGGTAGGCTCCCAAGGGCCTCACAGCAGGAGGTGGTTAAATCATTCTGATTCTAGAACTTTCTTAGCGACTTTTAATGGTTCCACTCCTAACAGTTAACACCTAGCTACAGCCTCTAATCTCCCTTCTTCCCTGTGGATTCTTGCTCCTGTGAAAGGCCCTCGAACTGAATCTGGTTTGCTGGAAATGAGTGATATTAAACTCCTGGAGGGTCCTTTTCAGCACATTCCTTGCTATTAAACTTGACGTCAACTCTCAACCAAAGGGGAGTACCCGTGGCCTGGTTATTGTAATGCCTGCTGAGTGGGAATGACAGGCTTTGTACCCAGGCTGGCCTCCGGAGGGCTGGCGAGCTGCGATGGTGTTTATTGGTGAAAGAATCGGCTGGGCGCTGGGACTGAGCGCACCTGGGCCGCTAGTGGAGGGGGAAGAGGGGTGGAGGGCGGTGTTTACCACGCTGTCTTGGACTTGAGAAGACTGTTTCAAGTTGCAGCCTCTTCTAAAGAAAAACTTTGGCCACGTGCCTGGGCCATCTTGGGTCAGGTGCAACATCTGTTCTACAGTACAGCTCAGCAAAGCAAGGATGGGAGGTGAAGGGGGCGGGATGGTGGATTAGAAAGAGGGAAGATGGGGCTCCTGGGACTGAGCTTAGGTTTTGCCGGGGAGCGTGCAGTAACTGCTCGCATGTGCTTCTCATCATCTACTCGCCAGATGTTCTGGAGTGGGAAGTGGAGGGGCCTTGCCCGCGAGTTCCCTGGTGGGGAGCGAGTAGCTTAGAATTGGAAATGGGCCCCGGTGCACTTGCCAGGAGTTCACTCCTTCCTAGACCATCTGGAGGGAGGATGGTGAAAAGACATCTCGGCCCCAGTCTGCAGTCTGGGGGTCCACTGTCTCACTGATAGATCCTCTAAGAGCTGGACGCTCTGGCCGTGGAAGGAGCTGTGAGAATCCTGCGAACTAACCCCTCTTTGTCCAAGACCTGCTCCACCTCACAGTTGGAACGTCTAGGACTCAGCCAAAGGCTCCAAAACAAGGCTTTTTGCCTACCTGGTCCAATAAGACACCCATTGCTGGAGAGATGCAGGTTTTCTAAGATGCTCAGAAGAGGAAGTGAGAGGAAACAGGTGTAGAAGATGAAGAACCAACTCCTGACCAAGTGTCGGGTCCAAAATGAAAAGATTCAAGGTATCTTTTAAGGTGGCAACCATCCCAAACCACTGAGCCTTGTGGAAATTCCATGAGGACCTCGCAAGGAATTCATGAACACACAGCCCATCCTGCTATGCAGACCTTCGTCCGGGAACATCTGGGGTGTACTTCCCCATGGAGTCAAAATGATCCTCCTGGTAGAGACAAGCAAACTACCCGATTGAGGAAGAATTCCATGGTGTGGCCAGGATCCCAGGATGGCAGTGCAGGTGACCAGTCCCTGGGTCCCTGAGTGGACATGCCATCTGCCAGGCTCTCTCTGGGGAGCCGTGCTGGGGAGGGGGCATGAAATGGGTCTGCCGTGAGGGTTGGGGGCAGGTCTGCCATCTGGACCCCAGCCACCTGCCAACACCCACTCAGGAGAACACTTTACAAAAGCAAATGAAAGGGAAATTATGGGCCGTTCATATGATGGATTATTACATATCCATTAAAGTGATGTTTACAGGGAGTTTTTAAATGACATGTGGAATTGCTGATGACATAATACTGCATGAAAAAAAAGCTATAAAAGGTGTATACACTATGAATCACATTAGAATTAGAATCAGCTGGGAGTTCTTGGAGAAAACCAATTCCCAGACCCCACCTCAGACCAAGTCAGTTGGAGTTTTTGAGGGTGAGGTCTGCACACGGAGTCTTTTTAAAGCTCCCCCAGGGCGTTCCTCCTGGGCTGAGAGTTACTGCCGTAGAGCTGCCTTCCTGCAAGGAGGGAAGTTCTCCCAATTGTTGCCAGCGGTTTGCTGTGGTGGAGGGCTTGTGGGTGGGTTCTAAGTCTGTGCCTTAATCATTTCTGAGTTGTCCAGGTTTTGCAGGCAACCATGAATAGAATTATCTAGGCTTCTAGGGGGCACAGTGGTAAAAGAATCTGCCTGCAACGCGGGAGACGCAGTTTCCATCCCTGGGTCAGGAAGACCCCCTGGAATAGGAAATGGCAATGCACTCCGGTGTTCTTGCTGGAAAATCCCACGGACAGAGGAGCCTGGAGGACTAGTTTGTGGGGCTGCGAAGAGTTGGACACGACTGAGCGTGAGCACGTGCACGTCAGTCAGCTCGGGCCTCTGCCCACTGGTGTAAGTGGACGATACTGGAGACCCGTGTCAGGCCCTGTGTGTGTCTGCTTGCCTTCCTTCGTGTCTCTGGCCCTGGAGATTCTGTTGATGTATTTTGGTGCTCCCAGCAATGAGGCCGTAATGCCTGTTCGGAATATTTGTCAGGAAAACAAACCACGGATTTGAGACAAAGCAGGGAAGCCAGCCTCGTCCCCCCAGTGCCTTCGCTCCTGTGGGTGTGTGCATGTCCACGTCCCCAGAGCTGGGCAGCTTGGCACACGCTTTACACAAGCAGGGGTCGGACAGCCCAGTCTGCGAGCCGGCGGGGCTTGGACGTCTGGGAGGAGGGCCGGCGGGGGCAGGCAGGCCGGGCAACGACCGCAGACTCCTCACTCCAGGTTGGGGGACGCTCATGCCGCGGGACGGGTGGTGCTCGCGCTCTGCCCGCCGTGGCTGGTGCTGCCTGCTGTCTGGCCGGCGAGGCCCCCGCAGGAGCGTGTGGTCGGCCCTGACGGACTCCACGCTGTTGCCTCGGGTCGAGTTCGGAGCTTCTGAACGGAAGCACGGGAGGGTGAGCAGCATTTCATCTCTGGCGCTGTGGCGACTCTGACTCGGAATCGCACTTTGGCTGGGTCTCCACATCCTTTTATCAGCAAGCTCCAAGGAACCGGCGGCCAGCACGCCCTGACTTCTCACTGCCTGCCACTGACGGCGCAGGCGGGCCGCCCCGGCCTCGGAGAGTCAGCCCCCCGCACACTCGTGCCGCTTCTTGGCTCTTCTCCCTGCAGCACAGGCCGCGTGGCCTGACCGCACGCTGGCAGGGAGGAGGCAGGGAGGAGACGCGTGGCCTGCAGGCTCGTCCATCTGTCTGTCCAGGAGGCCTGCTTCTGACCAACCTAGCCGTCGTTTTCCTCGCTTTTATCTCAGACATCCCCAGATACTGGCCGTCTGGCCAGAGGCGAGACCAGGGGACAACTCGGGTCCCTGTCACTTGATTCGTGGTGTGGTCGGGGTCAAGGGTCACCCGGTCCATGCCTTGGTCTCCTCGCAGGTTCAGATGGGGATAATGATCCCTTTCAGGAGGCCTCATTGGATGATTGTGAGGCTAGAGTGAAATCACCTATGGGAATGGTTTTGAAAAAGACAGAGGTGGCATAATAACTGTAATTATAATAATGACATATCAGGAGCGGACCCAGACACTCAGCGGTTCTTTCCGCTTCCCACTGGGCAGGCGAGCGGCTCCCACAGGATGGGAATGTCGGTACCTGCTACAGCTGCCCGCGCGCCTCTGGCCCCCACCCCACACCCCGACCTCTAGAGGGTCCCAGGCCGACTCTGTGCCAGGTACCCCCCACCTCAACCCCTGCACAGCTGCCTCTGTTTGCTAGGCCCCCAGCCAGGGGTGCGGAGAAGGCGATGGCACCCCACTCCCGTACTCTTGCCTGGTAGGCTGCAGTCCATGGCGTCGCTAGGAGTCGGACACGACTGAGTGACTTCATTTTGACTTTTCACTTTCATGCATTGGAAAAGGAAATGGCAACCCACTCCAGTGTTCTTGCCTGGAGAATCCCAGGGAAGGGGAAGCCTGGTGGGCTGCCGTCTCTGGGGTCGCACAGAGTCGGACACGACTGAAGCGACTTAGCAGCAGCCAGGGGTGCTGCATGACCAGGGCGACTGTGGTTCCTCTCTGCTTCAGGGGATGTGGCGGGGGAGATGGAGACCGAGCGGCAGTTTCGAGGAGTTGGTCAGGGGCTCAGAGCCAGTCCAGGGCAGGTGACCCCGACAGGTGTGTGAGCGGCAGAATTGGACCCTCGGGCCCAAGCTTGCTGGGAAGCAGTAAAGGATTTGGCCTCACCGAGGAGGAATGTCACCGGTTCGGATAAGGATTCAGGGGTTTAAGCAGCAAAGCTATTTAGGTCCCAGTGAGTCTTAACTGTGAGAATTATTTTGAGCTTCACCCTGTTCCGGAAATTTTGGGTTCGCTAAGCACGATGGTATTTGGCACCAGCGACCTGGAAAGAGTGAGGCCTTGTCATGCAAGCCTCCAGGATTAGAGGAGCTTGCAGAGCTCCCGCGACCAGGGAGGGCTACTAGTAGTTTGGAGGGTTGGAAGGGCACAGTCTTAGAAGTCTAGCTTCTTAGGAGCTGCCTTTTAAAAGACCGCTCTGTTTACCCTTTTCCTTAAGGAAATCTGTCCTGAGTTGGAGTTCTTCTCTGCTTGCTTCTCTTGTCCGTTTTGTCACCTGGAGGTGCGGCTGATTCAGCCCTGACTCTCCTGCACATGAGCAGATGATGAGCCAATACTGACTGAACCAGTGGAGGCTGGCACTCGGGAGGGAACGAGGTCCCTTCTATACGAAGAGCCCTCCTTGCCCCGGAGCTGGCCTTTCTGCCGCAGAGGCTGCCACCCTCTGCACGTCAGCCGGGCGCCACATTTGGGTAGCACCTGCTGCCCCGATGCAGAGAAGCCTGGATTTAAGTTTCTGTTGTAAACTCTATTTTTAACTGTGCTGAGCAGAGACCTGGCTGAGGTGGCTGTAACTCATGGGTGTTTGGTGACCTGTGGGATGGTAGCAGGAGGCATTCCCACTAGTTGGGCAAGAGTGGACGTGCGCACAGCTCCACCCGAGGAACCCCCCCAGATGGGCGGGGACCTGGGACAGAGCTTGGGCAGCAGCTCCCCCTGAGAGCCCCTGGATGCACGGAGCTGTTGGAAAGACTGGGGCAGCCTCCAGCAACACCTCTTGCTGGTCTCTACCGCATTAGCCATGACCACTTATGAGCGTCTGCCCTCGTTGTTTAGCACTGGTTACTAGTTACTATAGAAACTAGCGGCTTATGTTATAGTTCTCAAGTGCACTGATCCTTATAATACCCTTGTGAAGCAGTAATAGTGTTATAATAATAAAATGCATAATAATCAGGAGGGCTTCCCTGGTGGCTCAGTGGGAAAGAACCTGCCTGCCAATGCAGGAGACATGGGTTCGATCCCTAGTCCGGGAAGATCCCACATGCCATGGAGCAGCTAAGCCCACGCACCACAGCTGTTGAGCCTGTGCCCTAGAACCCTGGAGCTGCAACTCCTGAGCCCACGTGCCTTAGACCTGTGCTTCCGAAGAGAAGCCGTTGCAATGAGAAGCCCGCATACTGCAACCGGAGAGTAGCCCCTGCTCGCCACAACTAGAGAAAAGCCCGCACCACAGTGCTCATCCAGCACAGCCAAAACTAAGTAACCAATTAAATAAATAATTAAAAAGTGATAATAACCAGGAACTTCTGCTTGTTGGTCCACTTGAAATGTGTCTTGCTCTGTGCAAAGCGCTCTGTGTTATCTCATTAATAAGATGGATAGGGAAGATATCACTGGGATTTCCGCTGTTCGTTCATTCATTTGACAAGTCTTTTTTTGGACTGCAGGTTCTAGGTACAGGGAATCTGGTAGTGAGAAACGCAGACTGAAATCTCAGGCCTCAGTGAGGAAGCTGGGACTGTAGAGGTCACGTGAGTCACTCAAGAGGACGAAGCTCGTGAGGATGGAGCTAGACGTCAACCCCCTCCTCACTGCAGACTCTCTGAATATCCCAGACCCCCACACTTAGCAGCAAGGATAACCCATCAGTCATTTGGCCTCCCTTGTCTGGAGGCTTATCCAGGGCTGTGTTAGCGCTAAATCTTACATTAGCCTGGTTGCCCTTCCAGGGGCTGATGGAGAGGAAAGTCTAGGCTTTGCGGGGGACAGATGGACCTGGACTTGCATCCCAGCTCAGCTACTCGCTGATGCAGAGGCCATGGCAATTGACTTCACTGGGCCGAATCTCAGATTCTGCATTTGTCGAATTGGGATAATATTACCTGCCTTGAGGGCAGATGGAAAGATTGGAGATAATCTGAAAGGGTTAAGACTTAGGTGCTAGATAGATGGTAGTAATGATAATGACAATGACCCAATTAAAAGGAGCAGCCAGGTTGGGAAAGGACCGTGGCTCATCCTAGAGCAGAGCAGGTCAGCGGACAGCTCTGCCCCTGCCTTGGTAGGCCGGGATCGTTTGGTCCCGGGGTGGGAAGTAAACCTCCAGCCCCTGTGCCTCTGGGCTTCCCCAGCCCCAGCGCTCGAATCATCCATCCTGGCCCCTCAGTGCTGCTGGTCTTCAGGGAGAGCGAATGGCCAAGCATTGCTTAACTCCTGGCGTCGCCCCAGCCTTTGCTGGCCTCTGCCACTGCCAGCTTCTTTCCCCATCATGATTTGGTTATGTTCCTTTACAAGCCAATGAAATAAAATAAGCGAATCCATTATTCCTTCCGGCTGGCGGAGAGCCAGGAATGAAGACCCAGAAGGCAAGGCTCCCATGAACCGCAGTACAGGTTGTTGAGTAGGGGCCGTCCTGCACGGGGAAGGGGTGGCTCTGGGCTACTGTCCAGGGGGCCAACCCATGGGCCAGTCTCCTGACCCACATGAAGAACGTTCCGGGTCCTCTCCCCAGCACTCCTCCCCCGCCCATCCTGGAAGGTTGCCACCTTGGAAGGAAAGGCTGGTTGCAGGGCCGTCGAGCAGGGCACGCTGTTCTAGGTGCAGCTGTGCCAGCTGACAGTGGGTGGGGCGTGGTTGTCCGTCTGAGTGTGGGTTCTGTCCCAGCACCCGCCTTCTGTCTTCCACCGAGTACCTCAGAGCTCCTGGTTCACGGTCTCCCATAAGTAGGGCAGACAGCTCTCCCAGCCTTCGGAGAGACCGAAGTGCTGCCTTTCATGGTAAAAAAGTGTCCCAATGGGGGTAGATTGCTGTCCTGGCCGCCTGGTGGCTGGTGCCCACCCCTCCTCCCCCCTCCCCAGGCAGCTCATTCATGGGAGACAGTGAACCGGAGATTGATCCAGGGCTTTGTCTGGCTTGTGGTTTTTGCGGCACCACTTAGCCCGAGATGCTGAAATATCTTGTCTTGCTTGTGGAAGCGGCAGAAGCAGACTTGACTCAGCCAGTGTGGTGGGTCAGCGGGAGCAAAGAGTATGCTCCAGCCTCAGCCTTCAATCACTGTCAGCCCTTCCCAATGCGCCTGCCTGGAGAAATGGACACTTTTACCCAAGTGTTTGCAACTGGGCTTTTCCAGAGAAGCGAGATGGCCAGGCCCAGGGGTTCTGGAATTGACTTCCTCCCTCCTCTCTCTCCTGATTTCTTACTCCTCTGCACCACAGACTTGCGGCTGAGCAGACCGTGTGCTCAGGGATCAGGCTGTGGGTAGAAATTGGAAAAGGAGGCCCCGGTGCCCTGTCCTCTTCTATACTAAAAACTTGGTCTGCTCCTGAACGTCTCTGGTCTTGATTTGACCTTTGCGGGGGAAAACTGTATGTACAGAGAAAGATGAGCTGATCTCCTGGAAGGCCATTCTCCAGGGCCATTCGTTCCTGTAACAGTCTGTGCAGGCCGCTCATCGAGGGGATGGGGGCGAAGGGGTATGCGTCCTTCCCTCCTCTGAAGGCGTGAGCTGGGTCTTGTTCTCACCGTATCCTCAAGGCTGGTCTACGCCTCTTCCGTACAGTGGGTGTCCAATTAATGTTTATGGTAGGGATGAGCATTTTCTGCATTTTCTAAGACTCAAAAATGTGTATTACTCTTACAATTAAACGATGACAGTCAAAAGTTACAATGTAAAGAGAGGAAAACAAGTGGAGCTTGGGCAGGGAGAGATTTGGATAGTGGTTTGCAGACTGTTTTAGTTGGCCGTAGGCGTTCTCTGAAGCAGTGGGATGATGGTGTTGCTAAGAAAGCATCAAGAGATGTCCAGTGTGGTATCTCAGACCCTGCGGTGTCCCCCATGTGGGATGTCGTGTTCCATTCCAGGTGCCCCACGCTAGGATGGACACTGCCAAGGTGACTGGTCTCAGAGGAGGTCCAGGGGGGACCTGGAAACAGTGTGATGGAGAAGCCAGAGGAGACCAGACTCAGGAGAAACAAGATGTTAGATCTTGATGGGGTCTTGCCTCCGTAAGTAAGGTAGTGCTGGTCCCCTGTCTTTGAAAGTGGCCCTGTGTGAAGCTACCAAGAGAAAGATTGAGCCTCGGGATGGAGAAGAACTCTAGCAGCACCTCAAGATGCCCACCTTTTTTAAAAAATATTTATTTCTTTATTTGGCTGCTCCAGGTTTTATGTGCAGCACATAGGATTTCTGATCTTCATGGGGGCATGCAAACTCTCCGTTGCATTGTGTGGGATCTGATTCCCTGACCAGGGATCAAACCCAGGCCCACTGCATTGGGAGCACTGAGTCTCAGCCGCTGAACCACCAGGGAAGGCCCCAGACGCTCAACTCTTAAATAAGCCATCTTTATGAACTCGGAGAAGGCAATGGCACCCCACTCCAGTCCTCTTGCCTGGAAAATCCCATGGACGGGGGAGCCTGGTAGGCTGTAGTCCATGGGGTCATGAAGAGTCACACACGTCTGAGCGCCTTCACTTTCACTTTATGAACTAGCAAGGGGGCAGTTTGCCTTTTCTGAGAAGCAGTCAAACTGAGAATTGATGGGGTGAGCTGGGGGTGGGAACCCGTGTGCTCCGTGGTCACTCTGCAAACCTCAGGTGGATCATGCTTTACGAAATTAGCCAAAACCCTCTCCTTTCCAGACCCATATAATATTTCAGGAGGATTCTTTATGAAATGACGTCTTGAAGTTCCAGTCTCTGGTTTAGTGGCCAGCTGTTTACAACCTTGTGCTAGACAAGCAAGGGAAAAGGATGAAACAAAAGGCAAACAAACAAAATACAACCCAAATCCCCTGAGACAGTAGGCAGAACCCCTGGCCGCTAAAGATGGTTTAGAAATAAACGAAAGGTCTTTCTTGGAGTCATGATGTAAGCCCACAGGGAAAGCAGGTTTTTATTTATGAAAAAGGAGTTCTAATATATATAGCAGTTACGTGGGAGAAAATGGCTAAGTGAGTGTTTTCCTGCATCCTCTGACTCCAGCCCCTTCCTCGCCAGGTACCCTTTGCTTCTGTTGACAGGAGGTCACTGGGTGCTCCGGAGGCGCTGTGGAGGATAACATCTCTTTCCTGCCCTCCTCCCCTACAGCCAGCAAAGCTTTGGGAGAATAGCCAAGTGTTCAGCAACGTGAAGGCCTGGCTTTCCTTCCTTCCCCCTGCTGCCCTTGTTGAGAAACCCCATTATCTGGGAGAAGGATTGTGAAGCTTCAGTCTCATCTGCAGCCGATCTGTGGGCTCGTCTTCCCTCTCCGCCCCTGCCCTGGTCCCCTTGTCTGTCTGCAGGGGCAGACGAATACCGATGTATTAAGGCTTTAAGGATCTATAAATCTGAGTTGATTCTCTGCTGGTTGACAGCCCAGGCTCTTGCCCACAACGCCTGACACGATCTAATGGGTTTACAGGTTGTTGGAGTGCTTCTGCGACGCGCAGGAAAGCGCTTAGTTAGGGGATGCGTGAAATGGCATTGTTTGTTCCACTGCAAAGCTGGAGGATCATCTCCAAACCATCCACCCTTTGCCTCGGCCACCCTCGACAAGAGGGCTTTTTGCAGAAGGAGCTGAGGAGACGGTTCCCGCCGTGCTGAACTTTCTGCTTGAGAGGTTCCAGGACGCTGGTGTGGGAATTGTGCCCTGATTGTGTTCTTTTTGCCAGGAAGCTTGGGGCCAATCGGGAGCAGAAGGGGCACCCAGGGGATGGGAAGAGGGGACGAGAGAGAGGGAGGTCTCTTGGAGGAAGAGGAGTGACAAATATTTGCTTGAAGCAAAACAAGAGTGAAAACAAGAGAGGCTTCTAATGAGAACTTGGGGGCATCTTGCTTGCTCAGTTCTCAGGGGCCAGCAGTGTGGGCTGGTGTGATTAGTTGCCTTGCTGCTTGGCACAAGACCAATCCCTCTCTTCAGTATCAAGTTTCATAAGCGTTGAACAATAACAAATCATTATAAACCCTCTGGGAATGGTGGGAGGATGGTGGGAGGGTTTTCCCCCCCTTCTCTTCAGTAAATCCGTCTTCTCAGCTCAGGTACATTTTTCCCATTGTAGAGAGAGAGTGGCAGGGGCCGAGGGTATCTCTGAAACTTGGTGTATTGCTAATCTGTTATTAGGCAAAAGTCTTAACACCAGGCTGGGTGCTCAGAGGCCTCATTGTGAGCTTGGGATGGAATTATGCATCATGAATAAAAACCGCTGTCAACATGCATTGGTTTCAAAACATTAGAGCATATGGTATGTGATTATCTGTATTGTCAAGTGCAATAAAGTGAATTTGGATATAATAAAGAATGTAATATTTTAGAAATTTGGTAATAAACTAAGGAAGGGATGACAGCTGAGGTTCTTTAAGGCCCCAGACACAAATAAATTGAAGTTACTGGTCTTTGCAGCCAAGCGGCAGAATGGGCTCAACATAGCGCTGTGTACAGTGTGATTTTCACATCGGGGAGAAGCTCCCGTCTCTCAGGTGCCTTCTCTGGAGAACAGAGAGACTCTGGATCTTTTTTTTTTCTTTTAGTCTTTTTTTTAACTGGAGTATAATTGCTTTACAATGTTGTGTTAGCTTCTGCTGTACAACAATGTGCATATGCTTCGTGCTAAGTCACTTCAGTCGTGTCCAACTCTTTGCAACCCCTTGGACTGTAGCCCGCCAGGCTCCTCTGTCCATGGGATATTTCCAGGCAAGAATACTGGAGTGGGTTGCCATGCCCTCCTCCAGGGGATCTTCCCAACCCAGGGATCAAACCCACGTCTCTTATATCTGCTGCAGCGGCAGGCGGGTTCTTTACCACTAGCACCTACAAGTATGCATGTATCCCCTCCCTCTTGAGCCTCCCTCCCAGCCCCCTCGCTCACCCACCCCATGGGGTCATCACAGAACACTGAGCTGAGTTCCCTGTGCAGAGCAGCAGCTGGTGCGAGGCTCTGGGTCTTATGTTGATGTTGAGCGGCGGATCCAGCCCTTGTCTGGAAGTTTGTGAAGGCTCAGCCTGGGCAGTGGAGGGCCCGTCTCCCTTCAAGGGCAGGGTTGTGCCGGGGGTTAGGCCAAGCCATCCTGAAGACCCTTCTCCCCCCGGGGGAGTCACCCCTAGGCCAGTCTCCAGCCCTCTTTGCACCCGTGCGGTCAGTAGGAAAGGTGATGCTCAAAGCTGCATCTTCCCCTCCGAGCAGCCAGTGCCTGGAATCTGCATCCCACAGAGTCAGGTTATTAAATCATACGGCAAGTCAATAGAAGTGAGAAAACCAGGTCCCCAGAGCAGGGCGCGGATGCTTTGGCTCCTGGCTGGAAGTGGGCACCGTGCTGAGCTGCATGTGCATTGTCTTCTTGAAAGCTCTACACTCTGAAAATATCATCATCCCCATTTTATGGATGAGAAAACAGAGGCCAGAGAGCATACAGCTGATCGGTTATGGGACTGGGGTTCCAGACCATGTCTGAACCCAAATGCCAGACTCCTCCCACTCACAGCCCACAAATAAGGAGGCTCTTCCCATGCACAACCTTTTCAACAAATAAGGGTAGGTTCTTTCCACTTACACCCCACAAATAAGAAGCGATCTCAGAAGGCCTTGCCACCGGGAACTTTAATTTACAAAGTACCTAGGACCTTGAGAGCGTGTTCCAAGAAAACGCAACCAGGTGATTTCTCTCCATTCCCACTTGGGCCTGGCAGAGACCAGTCAGCATTTATTATTATCTTTTTATTTTCCCTTAGCTTTGATTTTTGTATCCTGGCTCCAGCCCAGTAGACTCATTTATCATCACCCTAGCCTTGCCCGTATCTTCCTCAGAAGGGCTTTTGCCTCAGCTAAGGAATCTGTTTGCTTTCCCTGACTGCTTTGCTATATCTGACCTGGGCCTTCATCTTGACCGTGGCTTCTGACTTCCGGCTTTTCCTTGACCCTCCAGCTTCTGGGAAACCGGGGTGTGGCCTCCCTATCCGTCCCCGGCCCTTTGTCCGCCCCAGTCTGCCGTGGCTCATCCAGTCCTGGCTTCTAGCTCTGATCTCACGTGTGGCCCAGCTGGACAGGCTGTTTCATTATTAAGCGTGAAGAATTGGGAGCACCACCATCACGCCAGGCTAAAGCTATTTGGGTGGCTGGGAAAAGAGGAGACATTTAGTCCATTTCATGCCTGGTTACTTCTGTAATTCCCAGGACAGGGTGGGCCAGGGTTTGAATAAACCCCTCTGGCCTAGGGATCTTGTGACCTTGTTTCCATGGGAGATGACAGCAAGGTGAGTCCAGATCCACTTGCAGTCGCTCGGCTTTGACACCCCAGGGGTAGACCCCACTGGAGCTCATCCCACTGCAGTCCACATTTATCGAGATCTACATTATTTTCGAGTCTCAGCTGGTGGCCCGCTTACTCCAAGCAATACTGGGTACAAGGCCCTTGTAGGAAGACTACAGGCTTGTGTAGGCCTGGTAACTGGAGTGGGCATTATCTCATTTACTTCCCATTCCAGCCCTGTGAGCACCCAGCATCCTTACTCCCTTTCTGCAGATGGAGACCCGGGGTCAAGGAGGTTAATGACTTGTCCCAAAGTGCACAGCTAGTAATGCCGCACAACTGGGATTCGGACCACATCCTTGGGTTCACGACGTGAACCCTCCCAGTGGTCCATGGAGTCTCAGTCACTCTTCTCTTCCTCCCTGTCCAAAGCCTTCCGTGTCGGCCCTTCTGCAGAGGCTGGACTGGACGGCATCAGATCTCGGGATAATTTATTGTGGACAGAATAGACCCCACTATCCTGCCTCTTGAGCTTCTCCCACACTGGTAGAACCTGCAGAAAGGCTGAGGGTCAACCGCAAAGCACTCTCCTGCCCTTGCTGTAAATTTCCAGGGCTGCCCACCAACAATCACCCCCACCGCTGAAGAGCTGCCGAAACTGGGCTCAATACCCCTTATGATCTGTGAACGCATTAATCCTACTTTCTGTTAATTAACAATATGATAAAACCGGCATTTCCTAAGTCGTCACTTAACACGTGTTTTAGCAGTTACATACTTGTTGGTTTGGATTCAGAATGCTAATAGAATAAAATTTTAATGAAGATACGATACTATGAAAAATTTATCGAGAAGAGTTCAGGTATTGCTGCCATTAATGTATAGGGGAAGGTTCTCAGTTTGAGGGGTGAACCCCCCAAATGCCTTCTAAGCAGTCTGTGCACTGAGCCAGGAGGACCCAGGAGATCCTGGAATTAGCAGGTTCTTGAGTCTATATCCCACCTACTGGCCCCTCCTCGGGGGTCAGAAGGGCCCACACCAGCTGGCGGCCACTAAAGGTAGCTATTCCCCCCTCATCCTTTGGCTTTATTTAGTAATCTCTGTAACTAAGGGATGACTTCAGAGCAGGAATCTTCAAATTTTTTGCACAGGAAAAAAATTAACACACAAGCCCCCAGTGACTCTTATTTAATTTTCAAGGTATACATGTAAATACTATGCTAATATATCACGTATATTATAAAACGTATATACATAGGAATATAATAGGATGGGATACATTTGAAATAAGCCATATTTAGCATTAATAATTAAAATACTTTTGGTTAGAGCAATGAGATTGAATATGCTTTTTAAAAAATCCTTGACTTAATAACACTTTGTGATTCAGCTCTAAAGGTTGGATTCTGAGTTTAGCTTATTATTTTGGTACTTGGCTTGAATGCCTGTCATAACTGAAAAATACACCTCGAGCGAGATACACTGATCTCAGTGGAAGAAGCACATTTGCTGTGCTGACTAAATCATGATACTAATTTTTCAATCCCATCCTCCAATTATGCAAAGGATTTTGTTGAAATTCAGCTTGTAAATTTCCATCTTCCCTGATGTCAATCAGGTTTTCATGCAAACTAATCAAGTGTTGCATTTTTATATTTTTAACAAATGGGTTCAAAATCCACTGGAATGTTCCTTTTTTTTTTTTAAGAGTCTTACAGTTCTGTTTCCGCGTTTTAACAGTCTGTGGATACAAGAGCTTTTGTGTGTAACACAGTCATATCATTTTTAGCAACAAAATCACAGAACAACAAAAACATTTCCCAAGCACTTGTTTTCCAAGGGCTTTCTATAAAGCACACGTTTGTGTTGAAAAGTGGGGTCTTTCTCACTCAGCTCCTGCTGTTCCATCTGATCAAATGGTTGTGAAGTGGCTGGTGAGGCATCTTGCTTCATGGCAGAGAAGGGTCAGCTTACAGTTTTCTGGTAATGGTATGGGCTTATATCGTTAACATTATCTCCAGTCCGGGTTTTCTTTGCCCATCTTGCAAGGGTTCCTTTCCTTAAAGCCAGATCACATGGTCTGTACGTGCTGGTCACACCTGAACAGCACTGGGTACCTGCTGTGCTGGTAGCAGGCGCGGCAGTAAGCTGCCACCCTGACCTCATCCCCATTGTTTCCCTCCTGGGGTTTACAAAATACCATCCAAGACAGTGCTCTCTGATGGCTGCATATATGGGGGCACTCGTCCATGCACTCCATATGTTAAATATCAGTGAAGTTCAAATTATTTGGGGGGGTTCCCTGAGGGCTCAGACAGTAAAGAATCTGCCTGCAATGAGGGACACCCAGGTTTGATCCCTGGGTTGGGAAGATCCCCTGGAGAAGGGAATGGCTACCCACTCCAGTAGTCTTGCCTGGAGAATTCCATGGACAGAGGAGCCTGGCAGGCTACAGTCCTTGGGGTTGCAAACAGTCGGACTCGACTGATTGACTTTTACTTTCAAAATTATTTTTAGATGAAAAATAAAAATTAGGCATTAGGCTTTTTCCCTTTTCCCAGTGTTTCTTTTTTGTGTGCAGTAATAATACCTACTGTTTATTTATTTACTTATTTTTGGCCACACCATGCAGCATGTGGGGATCTTAGTTCCGTGACCAGGGATTGAACCTGCACCCCCTGAATTGGGAGCCCAGAGTCTTAACCACTAGACCACCCACCAGGGAAGTCCCTTCCCTGTGTTTCTTAAACCTAACTGTATACCTGAATCACCTGGAGCGATCTTAAAACATACAGATGCTGAGGTGTTAACCCAGACTTAACTCAATTCTGAAAATGGAGCCTGGGGACCAGTATTTTTTAAATTTTTCCAAAGTGATTCTGATGTAAGAATCACGGTGGAGAATCAGTGTTCTAGATCAGTGCTTCTTTAATTTGCATAAAAATCACCCAGGGGATTTATTGTAATGCAGATTCGGCTCCAGGGGGCCAGGGTGGGGCCCGGGACTCTGCACTGCCAGCAGGTTCCCAGGTGCCTGTGCTGCTGCTGGGTGGGACCCTGAGGAGCCCGTCTGTAGCCCGGGCTGGCCCTGCCCTGCCTCCCCCCTCTCCCCTCCATCCTCCCACCCTAGGAGCCACCCTCCGCGCTCTCTTGGCAGAGCCGCCCGCCCCTCCCAGGCTGCCTGGGCCGCTGGTCTCTGCTTCTCGGGAAGATCTGCCCTCCAGATGTTAAGGAGAGTTCCTTCACAGCCAGGAAAGGAAAAGCAGCCAGCCCCCGGCCCACGGTGGGTGAGGTGGGCGTCCCGTGCAGGGGCACCTCGGCGGGCAACCGCCCACCGCCACTCCAGGCAGGCTTTCCGTAGGCCTAGGGAGTCCTGGCGACATGGGCCGAGACGCCCCGTCTGCGGGGGGCCCGGAGCTGGCGGCGGGCCCGGCGGGCATCCAGCCGGGGCTCCGTCAGTTGGGGCTGTTCTGAAAGCATGCCTCATCGTAAAAGTCCTGTAATTTGTGGCGGCGCTGAGAACCTGCTTCCAAGTAGTGGTTTTCTGATGGTGCTCTGGAACTTTCTCTGGGGCCAGTAGCCGTTCCTCGAGAACTTGCTGGAGGGAAGCGGTGGTGGGGCTTCTCCTGGGGCCCTCTCTGCATCCCGAGGAGAAGCGGGTCCTTGCAGCACAGGTCCTGTGGTTCCCGCGTGCGCGACCCCTCCCTGCTTTGTCTCCATCCGCTTCCTGTCCCGCCTTAGTGCGGGGCGCGCCCGCTCCGGAACAGCCAGCAGGCCAGCTCCTGGCCCCGGAGCGGGCACAGCAGAGGTCAGGGTGCAGCTGTGCTCAGCCCGCTCGGGGCCTACCATTCAGAGATCAGCCCCTTGCTTTAAGCCTAACGTGATGTGGGGTCTTTTTAGGTAATGAGTTTGCACAGGAATTTGACCAGGTGACTCGTTTACCTCTCCATCTCGAATCCGGTTCCCCCGACGAGGGCAAAGCCCTGTGAACATCTTTCTGACACATATCAAGTGAGTTTCAATACGTGAGGTTACAAAGGGCAAACGTGAGCGTGTGAAGATAGAGGTTGGGGTGGGGAAGAAGCCGTAAAAAGTCCGTTGCTTGTGGAAGAGGGTAGCTGACCCTTCACAGGTGTTTTCAAGCAAGGCTCCAGGTTGGCGAGGTCTTTTTTTTTTTATTTCTCTGTTACGGAGGAGGATACTGAGGGTCAGAGTGCCACAGCCAGTTGTTTCTGGAGCTAGGATTCGAGCCCAGATCTTCCTGGCTCCAGAGACTAAGAAGCCTGTCTCCACCCTAGCTCGGGAGGGACTTAAGGCGGACTGACACCCACTCTGAGCCTCCAGGTTGCTTCCTGTGTGGGTGGGGCTGAGGGTGGGAGTCAGACAGGCTGACAGAATGGAAACCCGCTCTTCTGCATTGCAGAAGGAAATGGCAACCCACTCCACTGTTCTTGCCTGGAGAATCTCAGGGACGGTGGAGCCTGGTGGGCTGCCGTCTATGGGGTCGCACAGAGTCGGACACGACTGAAGCGACTTAGCAGCAGCTGCAGCTTCAGGGGTAGAACCTAAGGGTTCCCACCCAGATGCCCGCCTCGGTGGGAAGGAGCTCCATCTCCCCTGAGCTCAGAAAGCCCCAGGTTTAGAAGTCTTGAAGGACAAGCTGCGGCCCGTGGAGCCCACCAAAGCCCTCCAGCCCCGCAGGCGCTGTGGTTTCCGGAGCACCGCCCCACCCCCAGGCATCCCCGTGCCCTGCCCCAGCTGTGCGCGTGACCTCAGCCCCGCCGCCCCTCACGGGCTCAGGCTGCCGCCCCGGCACCTTCTGCCAGGGTCCTGATCCCAGACCGCTGTCTAGCGGTTTAATTTGGTGAATTCACCACTGCGTCCCAGAGTTTATATTGGCACTTAACAGCAGTAATATGTGTCTCTCTCGCCAAGAACTGGCTATTTTCCCGACCAAGATGGAACACCACACACAAAAAATAGGTTTGTGAACTAATCTGCTGCTCTGACAAGTGTCATTCACAGAATCACTGCCGTGGAGCGCGCTCAGAATGAAATGAGGCTGGGGTTGTCTGGCCCGGATCACAGGTGCTTTTTCCCCCTCGCTTAACAAGAGTCTGGGATGAGACGCCCTTTCGCTGCAGCCGCAGGCACTTTCAAATCACGCCATCAGTATTCACGGCAGATTTCTCTCTTAGAAAAATGGTTTGGGGGTGGTTGGCGGTCTCTCTCTCTGCCTCTGCCCCACCTGCCTCTGAATCTCTCTCCCTCCTTCCTTTTTTCCTTCCCTTCTCTCTTTCTTTTCAACTTCCCTCCCTCTCTTCCTGGGTGATTTTTTCTAGGCACACCCTCACCCTCATTGTAAAGCTGTCTATAAACTCATATAACTTCACAGATTCAGGGAGGTGCCCCTCACCAGTAAAAAAACAAAAACACACACACACACACATATATATATATATATCTCCCATTGCCTGAATGCCTGTTTGGAATTCTAAAGTAGAGCTTAATTGCCTTCCCGTAAGGATTTGATTTGAGTAAACCACCAAGACCCCTGGGAATGGAAACAAGATCAGTCATTTACACTTTAGTGTGAAGCGGCCTCCACTCCTTTCCTGAGTCTGGGGGAGAGAAGCTTTGTTTTTGTCAGGATCCACCCCCTCCCTGCCTTGGACGAGGGCTGCCCTGGGGCTTCAAGGTCTAGCTGTCCACGAAAGAGACAGCAGAGCCTTTCCAGATCTGCCATCAGTCTCTCTGCACTTGAGAAGAGAGCCTGCAGATTCTTTTCTCATACAAAGTTCTTTTCTACCGAACGGTCTCCACTTGGCTCATCCTGAACGGGGAAGCATAAAGCAGAGTCAGACTTGGGGGAGCATCAGAATCCCCAGAGAGCCAGTTAAGATGCAGATTCCTGGGCCACACCCACAGCACCCCCTTTTGGAGGCATACAGAGCCTGGGGGTCTGCATTTCTAACAAACCCCTCACTCAGCAGGAGACCACGAGGGCCACACTGAGAAACACTGGTTTAGGAGCACCATTCACTTTCACCCCCAGCTTGGTTTATGGTCTCGGGACCTCCGTAGATGGTCCTGAGTCTACAGTGGCTGGATGAAAAGCCTACTTGTACCGAAGCCTTAATGAAATGCTTGCTGGTTCATGGTCGGCATCCGACCTTTAGAAGGTTGATGCTCACATTTCAAGGTCAGGCATTGGCTAGACCATCCTCAGGCAGAACGAGAAAGAAAAGCACCTTTCCAGTTGAGAAATTGGCTCCCCTCTGGCAAGTGGCACCCATGTGGCTTGATATTAATTTAGAGCGCCCGGTCTCGAGCAGCTCCTCAGCACTAGTTTGGAGGGAGAGTGTCGTTTCTGTCACGCTGTCCCCCCCACACTTGAGATCCCTCCCTGCTCCGCCCCCACTCCCCCGGCCCCCGGAGGCGCAGGTGTGCGAGCTGGCTCGCCGAGCCCCTTCCCCTCCCGATGCAGCCTGTGCAGCGATACAGAGACGCGTGTCGATTTGCACCGATCCCGACTCTGCGTGTGCGCCAGCCACTTGTAATTCCCCACAGCCCCAGCCAGCTCTGCACGGCAGCAAGAAATATGACCAGGCAAGTTGAGAAAATAAATTAAACTAAGTGTCAACTTTTCTTGTTTCTCTCCTCATTATTAAGAGATGGAATGGGGCTCGTTTATCAAGCAGGGGGAGAAATTAATTGACACGGCTTTAATATCATGATGTCTGGCGTGTCTGGTCACATTCCTTCATTTTTTGGAAAGGCATTTTATTATCGTTTACAGCAACCAGCTGCCAAACTACTGGTGTAAACGAGGCAGCAGGTGCATGAGTGACGCCCCTGCGAAAGGACTGCAGTGCCGGCCCGAAAGGGGCGCAGCAGGGAGGAAAGGCCAGGTCAGAAAGGGCCCCCCGCCCCCCAGCCCAGAGAGGCAGCCTGTCAGCTCCTGGGCAGGGCGGAGAGAATGGATGTCTGCAGACTGTCCAACACATCACAGGCCCATTTGCCGGCCACAGAGGAGGGTGGTTGCAGGCCTCTGCCTCTGATGACCTCCTGGCCCTCACACCTTTGCTCTGACCAGCCATGAGGCCGAGTCCTGCATCCATCGCGAGTCAGCTTGCCTGCCCCCTGTTCTTGGTTCTTAACAAGGCCAGGGACGTGAGCGCTTCTCTGTTCATCCCTCCAGGGCGGCTGACTCTAAATTAGAGAGCCAGTTTGCTGCAAGAGGTGTCTGCTAGCATCTTCTTTGATGATGCAATCCCGTTTTCAGCAGCTCTGTGGTTGGGGTCTGGAAACGTTCAGAGGAGTCCCTGCCCTGTGCCCATCCTTGGCCAGACTAGCTTAGGTGATGCTCTGGTTTTCTTGATAAAATTGATCTTTGGGGTGTTGCTCTTAAAACTCTCGCTGTCCCCTGCACTATCTGTACGTTAAGGGCATGTCTACACCAGAGCGTGGATGCTCAGCTGGCCGGGATGGCACCGCTGTCTCTCCCATGCTCTCCTGCTGGGTCGTGAGGCTGAGGGACTGTTGGCTGGTTTGTAGAGGGTCTCGCTGAGCAACAAGGGTGGGGCTCCAGACCCAGGTAGGATGTGTCGAGAACCCAGCAGATACTGGGTTTGGGGTAATCCACCTTCATGTGAAGGAAGGAGGCTGGGGTGGAATGAACACAGGCTTTCCCACCCCTGCTGTCTGACCCTCGAGTCTGTAAAGTGGGGACAACCATCCCTAATCCACCAGGGTCGGCGGGGGGCAGGGAGAGGGGGTGTGGTTGGTGAAGACTGAATTAAAGAAAGCTGCTCAATAAACATAGTAAGCTTTCTCTTTTTATAATTA